>NW_020455492.1:466171-644316 GCF_003342845.1 Nothoprocta perdicaria | reverse complement strand
CCCAGGATCCCATTGGCCTTCTTGGCCACCAGGGCACACTGCTGCCTCATGGTCAACTTGTCGTCCACCATGACACCCAGGTCCCTCTCTGCGGAGCTGCTCTCCAGCAGGTCCACGCCTAATCTGTACTGGTGTCCAGGGTTATTCCTCCCCAAGTGCAGGACCCTGCACTTGCCCTTGTTGAAGCTCATGAGGTTTCTCATGAGGTTCACCATTTCTACTTTTCACCAAGTCACCATTTCTACTTTGAAGCTACATGGTTGCAGATGGGCTTAAGGAGAGACCTGTCATTCAGGGCCAAGCAATCCACACCAGCACAGAATGAAGTAACCCTCAGCCATACATTAACCTTTAATTTTCTCATTCATAAGCAACAGAATCAGCCAAGAGAACTTAGGAACTTCAAAATGTTGACCTGAACTACAAATATAAGGCTCAGATGCTGGTGACATTACTCCTGATGTCAGTCCTAGTGAATGGTTTTGTTTCTCGTAGTGTTTATATGGTAAAAGGACAGGATGAGATGAGATCTTCATTTACTATGAAGATCTACTCAAAACATAAACTGCCCCTGCAACTTTGGACTGAAACTCAGTGGTTCCTCCTCGCAGAAGGAAGTCTCTTCTCATCAGGCAGCAGAGTTGTGTTCATAGAAGAGATTTGCTATTTTAATGTGTATTTCCTTGTCAGAAGGATCTAGTGGGTCATGAAACAAATACTTAAAGCTTAGCCAGCTAGAACTTATCTGAGAAGTAAGAGTATTTCTTTCCGAGCAAGATAATCTGTTTCTGAAAAGATCTGATCCAGCTTAGTCAGGCACAGCTGCTGATAATCCTGATGGTTGTGTCAAAGTGGGAATGAAGAAAAGATGCAGGACATCAGAGATGTACAAGATTATGTGTGCTCTTTTTTGGGGGGCAAAACAGCCAGATGAGGTTTCCCTACTGAAGCCATTCATGTCTCTTAAGAAGGAATTCTGTGTCAGATGAAAAATGAAGGCAGTTGGCATGTTCAATGATTAACATCATTTATCATTCTTTTAGGTAGAATTTAAGATGCGGTTATTTTTGTAATGACAATAATACCAGAATCAGTCCCTTAGAATTAAGCATGGTTCTGGTTTTAATTTAAAATTAAAAATGGATTCTACTTTTGGGTGTAAAGGGCTTTTTCTGCCTTCTGTTTTGTACAGAGTTGCATCTGTGGTGCTTTACCGTCACAATAGTATTACGTTTTGCCAATGCAAAGTTTCTGTCAGTTTTGCAATGCTGAAGAATTGTGCAAGTGACAGTGATTTGGTTTTTATTTTTTGAGGTATCCTATATCATCCAGAAAGGACAGAAAAAGTAGAAATTTGTGGAAAAAAAATGACTTGTAAACAATTTTTTATTTTATAKATCTATTTTTAGATTTTCATATTTTTATATACATTGAGAAAAACTTTGGCATGACATAATTTGAAATTAAAACTTTCATTTAGAAAATGTCAGAATGAATTAGGTGGGAATACAGAGCTGCATTATTGTTTTTGAYTCAGATAATTCTGTGTTTTCAAAACAGATTCACAACATTTTGTGATAGTTTACTCCAGTCTCTATGTTACATAGCAAAGACTGTTACTATGTTTTTCCCTTTCAAATCCATTTCAGTTGTAGAACCTTATGGGAAAGCTTATAGCATGAGTCACAAGTCAAAGCTGCAAACCAGAGCTTCTTTATTTTTGGAACATAAGGGAAAATTTGCTTTTTATTTTTTTAGAAAGCTCCTGTTCCTATTCTCTCATTTATCCTTGGATTTTGTGTTAGAAAAGCTGCAGTAAGCATCAAGAAAATTTGTCATTYGTAGTGAGAAGAGTAGAGGTAGAGAGTTTGCTGTGGTTTTCTGTGGGTTGAGATTTCTTGAGAAGAAGAAAACCAAGAAGCGCAGACTCTAAATGCTTAAAAGGTAGAAATGGCTCATATTCATACTGCTTAGGGCTCTCTTTCTGTAGTGCAGACAGTCTTTGTCCACACTATCTGGCATTTAATCCTTCATCCTCTTGGATTCTGTTCCCTGCTACAGCCATAACACATGGCTATTATTTTAGGTATGTGCATAAGGAAGGGTGTTACTGAGCAAAGAGCCTGAAATAACATGAGAGTTGCCTTGTGGTCTTCCAAGATGATGTTTTTATGGAAGGCCCTGGAGGGTGGGTGCTGCAGGCCGTGGGGCACGGAGGTGTTTTAGCCTATGCAAGGCTGCTGGCATCGTTTTGGAGGAGCTGGAGGTRGGCAGGAGCCAAATTGCCGGCAGTCAAACCTGTCTTCCCTGCCAAGAGGGGTCCTTGGAGAGGACCATCCTCTGCCCTGTGCTTGGGCTCTGGGAACAAGGTAAGTTGTTCGACACAGAATGGAAGTGATGATCAGGGTGGATGATCAGCACTACAGGGCTTCAACACTCTTCCTTGCCCTTCTGTGTTCATTAATGTAGACATCATTCTCCTACTTGCTCCTGCTTACTCCAGGGGAAGCAGAAAGATGAGACTAGTGCTAGAAAAGGGTTATTAAAATTTGCCTCCTATGTAAGTGAAATAAGCTACTTATTTAAGTTGACTTTAAAGTGTATTAGTCCTACAAATATAATTATGCTTTGTAGCTCAAATAAAGAGACTGATCTACTTGAGAATCTAAGGGATATCTTATTGCATGAGATGATAATGGATGAAAAGATTTGGGACCTTTTTTGACACCTTTTTTGCACACTGAGTGAAATTTCTTCCTGTGCAGAGGGCTAATAAATCCTTTGATATGTTGAGAACTTCATTTCTATTTCAAGAACTTCAGTACGAGGTACATGAATGGTTTGTGTTGAGCATAAACTTTTTTTTTTCCCTTTCTGAAGTAAACAGCTACTACAAATTGCTTCTCAGATTGCTTCTGTGAGTAAGAATGCATACTTGAGTAAGGGCTGCCAGCAGAAGAGACTGGATTTTGAAGAACCTAATAGTGGTAAAAATGAAAGCTAGTTCAGTAGSGTTTTGCTATTTTTCTTTCATCTCTAATGAATTCCCACTCTGTGGGGCATATCTGAAAAAACAGACATGACTAAGCGAGATGTTGCAATCAGCAGTTTGACAGGCTTCAACATTTCCAAGTAAGAGCAGTTACCATAGGGCATGATTTAGGGCTGTCCTTTCTGCCTGCTTCCTATATCCTTACTGGTTTGTGTCAAGTGCTGAATAATCTAACTGTGATGAATGAAACTATACTTAATTTTCATTTTATTTTTCAATATACTTTAGTTATAAGCTTAACTGAAGAAAACTGGGAGGACACAAAACCTTGAAGTGTGAGGTGGAAATGGCCAAGTTCAGAGCTGGGCCACTGGGAGGGATGGACACTAGGAACTGCACACCCTTTACTGGGAATGCAAGGCAATAATAATAATAATAATAATAATAATAATAATAATAATAATAATCACTATTAAACTGGACCCTCTTAACACGAGCACTTTCTATGGTCTCTTTTGCCTCCAGATGATGCAGATAAAGATGCAGTCTCAGAGGTAAATTTTACTATCCAGGTCTTTAAACTTAAATCTAGCTTTAGCTTATAGAGCAAATATAGAGCTAGAGGACACAGACAAGTACAAGAAAAACATGGTACCTATAGAGGAATGTCTTTGACAAGCAGATGGATCCACCATGCAGCACTGTCCTTTTTTAGGGAATTTAGGAATGAGTTACAGCAATCCTACCTCCAAGTGAGAAAGGTAGCAAAAGTCATCGTAGATAGAGAGGCTTATATCAGGACAGTACCTGGCACAAGTTGCTCCTCCTATCTGGAATTACTCTACATTTCATTTCACACATATGATTTTGAGCATCTATCCTTTACCTCCATCTCTAACACCTCGGCATTTTCTCCGTCATCTGTCGAGGTTGTCTGTGAGTAACACAGGTCCTGGGCTGGTGAGCTGGATGCCCTTCCAGGGAGCCATTCCCAGCTATCTTTCCTGAACCAGCTGTCTAATGTTCCCAAAATCTCCTTGCTCTTTCCATAAATTAGAGCTTAAAAATACTCATAAGGAAATACTAAAATTTTGGGCTTGTTGTGATAGCCAAGCTTTTCTGCTGGCACTCCAAAGGATTTTTTTTCTCTCTTACACAGCCATATGCTATCAGCAGAGCATACCATCTAACTGCACATACTGCTATTTTGCCAAGGGAAACATAATAAGCTCAGTTTCACCCACTCAAAGGAGTCACAGAGTCCGGGCACTTTATCACCTATAAAACAAAGAAATCAAAGACTTGAGAAATAGAAGAAAYTATTGGTCATCTAATCTCTTTTTCTGTTTTTGCTGGTCTTGTTACCAGGGAGATATTGTATTAAAAGGAGTGGTCCCCATATTCACTGCGCTTATAAGCTGCCTCATTGTAAAAACAACATTTAAAAATAAAGTTTAAAAATACTTGTGGACTGAAAGTGTTATTGTGTCATTGTTTAGCCAAACTCAAATAATTTAATACTTTCAATATTCCTTGTAAATGATTCCTTTAGTTTTTTTTTTCCTGTGTTCCTCTAAATTCCTGCCAGGTTTTTCTGCTGAAATTCCTAGGGCAGAAATGTGTATTCAGATCAGCATGCCATCTTTTTTCTTTCTAAATCAAATTCAAGGACTAGTTTAAAGGGAATATTTTAAGATAGTTCATTCTCTTTACTCGTTTTTCCTTCTTTGGTTTTCAGGACAGAATGCCTCTGTTTTCTCTTTTGCAGAAATGGGAGCTGGATATTGAAGTAATTCAAATTCAAGTAACTTATTTATCATGTTCTTTTTCCTTGGGACACGTATGCTTGCTGATATGTATGCTTCTAAATTCAAAATAAACTCATTGTGTATTTTCACCAAGATTAACACAAATGTTCACTACTTCACTAAACATTCCCAAATTCCATGAGTGGACAGAAGATCCAGAGATCTGTGGGTAGTAATTAGGAATACATTTTAATCTTCTGTCTGAAGAAAAGATATGGTAGGAACCAGGAGATCCTGGAAGAGAGTCCTGCCTTACTGGAGAAAAGAGGAGCTCCCTTTCTGAAGTAGGTTTAGCCTTATGCCAGAGTTTCCCTGGGTAGATTTTACTGTCTAAAACATCTTCTATAGGACATGCAGGGGAGACAGCAAAGCTTGGGAGAACATCCATTTTGAGCATTAAACGTCTCTCCAAGATGCTTGGGGGCTGGCGTGGTTTYTTGGCACACCCATTATAGTCGATATTTTCTCATTGGTCTCCTGAAGTTTTTAAGTGATCTTGTGAGGCATGACTTGTATTTGTCATCCAGAATTTTACTTTCTGGTTAGGTGCTATCGACATTCATAACTCCTTGTACAAATCAGATGGTTGATAATGCAGAAAAATCAGAGAYTGTGTTTTATGACAGATGCTTCTAGCACATAGAGCTATAGTATACACCATTAAGGCCCATGTGATGTTGGGCAGCAGCCGAGTATAGACTATAGTAAGAGTACAGTGCAGTTAGGGATGATTAAAACCATTTTTTTTAAGTTCAGCTCTAGAGGTGCTGTGACAAGAAGCTCTAGGAAGAAGTTTCTAAATTCAAATTTCTGCTTCTGACAAAGCTACTGAAAGTGCTGGAGTGAATTTAACAGGGGGAAAGGATTTTATAGGCACTTGGTCCAGCACATACTCTGCACCTTGCAAGAATTTAGCGACTTCATGTAGTCTTGAAGAAAACTGGTATCCCAATAGGCTGAATACTAGCTGCCCAGAAACAGCTGGTTTTGGAACACTATGACTTCAAAATTTTTGCAGAGGCTTCTGGAGCAAGGTTTCACTCTGCCTCTTCATAAACCAATTCCTCTAAGCCACATGGRCAAACTGGAGCCCAAATCCTGCAAGAAATTAAATATGATCCCATTGACTTAATGAGATTGTTAGGTGATAGATATAAATACAAGCTAATGCTAAGCAAATATGAGTATAAGGTTTTCTAGATTACTGCATACAGAAGAATRTTTGATTATGTACTGTGTCACTGGCTGTTATCTTCTCAAGGCAACTGAAGAAAAAGCACTCCTGATAYTGTAGAAAGTGAAGGGAATTGATTTCCATTGGTGATGTTTGCATTTCTTTCTCTTTCATGRTTTTTGAACATTTATGTGAGTGACTGAAATTTGATAGAAAGCTTGAGCACCCTGCATAAGTATTCATATATGTTTGTATTAGTGAGCATTTGTACTATGAATATATGTTTCTGCCACATTAAAAGTATGTCCTGTTTAGTCATATAATATATAAAATGRCTAAAAACTTTTATGTTGATGTGCRGATATCACTTAGACACGAGACTGCRGAAAAGGAGACCCATTGTGTATTTCAGTGACTGTTAAGTCCCAGATTATGGATAAAACTAGATGCTGACATTTGCTGTTTTGGAATAAATACAAATAATAAAAAATACAACAGTGTAACCAGACTTTGGCTATTTTACAAGCAAATAAATCCTGTAAAGGATGAGGTCATTTGAAAGGTCCCATAAAAAGTACAGTAAACATGGTAAACATGACAAGGACCTACTGACTGGACATCCTGTGGCAGTCTTGGTGGARGAGATTATTATCTTGCATTTCTAACCAGATTGTCAGTGACTAGTTGCTGTGCCATCCAACTGCAGGAGTAATTTMAAGGAAACAGAAACTCAGAAGTACATGAGCTATGATATAGCCATAGAGATATTGAGATATTAGAGAATACAGAGATATTGAAACGTAGATTTCTTTGTTCTTGGAAAAGTGTGAAACTTAAGATCCACTGATAGATCACAGAAWCACAGAATGGTTGAGGTTGGAAGGGACCCCTAAAGATCCTCCRGTCCAACCTCCYTGCTCAAGYAGGAACACCTAGACCACACTSCACAGGGTTGCATCCAAGTGGATTTTGAAGATCTCCAGAGAAGSAGACTCCACAACYTCTTTGGGCAACCTGCTCCAGRGCTCTGTTAYCCTCATMAATGSCACTCATATCTATTGGTGTTGGTGAATACTGGTTCATAGAATCACAGAAACACAGAATGGTTAAGGTTGGAAGGGACCTCTAGAGATCAYCTAGTCCAACCCCCTGCTCAAGCAGGGACACCCAGAGCAYGGGGCACAGGGCGRCATCCAGGCAGCTTTTGAAGACCTCCAGAGAAGGAGACTCCACARCCTCCCTGGGCAGCCTGTTCCAGGGCYCTGGCACSCTCACAGTGAAGAAGTTCCTCCTCACATGGAGATGGAACTGCCGTGTTTCAACCTGCACCCATTACCCCTTATCCTRTCACTGGCTACCACTGAGAAGAGCTTGGTCCTTTCCTCCCTACATTCTCCCTTCRTGAACTTATACWTATTAATCAGATCCCCTYTCAGCCTTCTCTTCTCTAAGCTAAAGAGGCCCAACTCACTCAGTCTCTCCTCATATGAGAGATGTTCCAGTCYCTACAAGGGGACTGGTTCTTGAGGAAAAGGATCCAAGGTCCCTGGTTCTTGAAGAAAAGGAAATCTAAATGAAATCCAAATATTGGAACAGCTGAAACAGTGAGAAGAGGGAGATGGTGGTGGGAGCAAATCGTAGGTGGATGCAGGAGAGCACATGGTACRTTCAGGGCTTTGATATCTAAAGTCTATATATGGAGGAAGGCAGTTGCACTATAACCGTGTAACGGCATGGAAATGCTGGTGAGTTAATGAGTTAAGTATGAGACTTAAACTTRAGACTTTAACACTTAAAATGAGTTAAGTAACTTCTACTTACAAAGACTGAAATATTTGCTAAACAGTTGACTAATCACTTTTTTTACTTAAGAAAAAGCCACCCTCCTTCAGTCTGCCTACCAGCTGCACACAAGCCGATTTTCCTGCAAGGCAGTGGAAGAAAAGGGGGAGCAAGGGAGGGGGAACAGCAAAGGAAAACACTACCGGCCTCTGCTCTGCTTCCCTTCATTTGATCACTCCACTCTTTAATCTCAGCAGCAGCTCACGTAGGTGTTAACAAGGCTGGCGAATGCAGCTGATGTGTCATGCCCGCTGACACCCGCTTGTCCATCAGTACGAACGCCAGGCAATTGTAAATGGCTGAAAAGGTCTTTTAGTTCATAAAAATTTCCAGAAACATTTACTTCAGTATAGCCTTTCGGCTGAAGCGCAGCACAGGCAGCAGGTTAAGTATGCAAAATCCATGGCTACGGAAGTAAGTTTTAAAGTCTTGAGGCCACAAGTCTACCTCTTCTGCCAAGAGAGGAAAATCTGTATAAACTGGAAACAGAAATAAAAGGAGGTCAGGGACAAGCCAGGAGAAAAGAAAAAAAGGAGATAAAGCAATACAGGCAGAAAGAGAGACATATATTGAATAGAAAGATAAGTATTAATAAGTAATTCACAGATAGGATATTTATTGTTACTATTGTTACTATTAGTTAATAAACATTAGTTAATAAACATAGGATATATTGTTACTATTAGTTAATAAACATTTATAACAATCATTTTTATAGATATTATTGTATCTTTGCATAATCTTTTGTGGAAGGCCATGTACAGATAGACAAAAAAAAGGATAATCCATGATTCTAACAGATTTGAACCTAAAGAGAATTAACAAGGCTTTTTGCTTCATCAGAAGGTAGAGACATTAATGGAAGCTGAAAGCCAAAGTTACTTTGTCTATGAGCAAGCTAAACATTTTCTGCATCACCTTCACAAACTACTATATTTGTCAGCCCAGCTTTTATAACATTAAAAAAGTGTAATGCTCCATGAGAGTTTATCAAAATATTGCCTCTCATCCATATCAGCCAGCATATTGAGCAAGATCAAATTCTCTTAGTTGTGTAGACATTCTATTTGCTTTCCTATTTTTGAAAACACGCATGCCTTCTTCTTCATGTAACATATTTTTTCCCTTTCACACTCTGATTCAATTTTTGTAACAAAAAATATTTTCATTTGAGTAATTTGATTATGTCTCATGTTAATGCAATGTGGGGCATTTAATACCAATTTTGTTATATGTAATTCTATTATGTCTCATGTTAAATTTGTGGCATTTAACATGCTATTTAACGTAAGACTGATAGTTTTCAATGTAAAGTCTAAATTAAAACTCTGAATTTTTCTTTTGAACAGAAAGAAGCTGGTAGCATTTTAGGAAGAGTATGCTTTGTCTCTGAACTGTGTTTGTCAAAAACAATAAAAATTTTCTAAAGCATTTTTTGAAGACATAGCTGTTTTTAGAACAAGTATGCATGGTGAAGCACCTTATCATCAACCAGTAAGGAGACTATTTTGTAGAAGGAATAAAAAATAGCTCCTCAGAGTGGTTCAAGACAATGACTTTCTTAATATTTTTACACCTTAGCTCAACTTTCAACCATGGACATGAGAAAGGTTGTTCATTGGTGTGTTTACGTAGTGAGTAAGCTTAATACTGTTCTACCCAGATGTTTCTGTAATTGTGATATGAGTAGAAAGTTCATGATGTTCATTAGGCTTCTAAGATATTTGAAAGTTTGGTGCACTTCAATGTGCACAAGCCACTAATATTAACTTTATATGATGCCATAGCTCCATAGAGCTCCATAGAGAGACAATTATATTTTTCTGAATATAATCCTTAAGGGTTTCTTTGGACTTCAATACCTAGGAAGCAAGCTTTGGGTGCCTTAATGAAGAATTAGAGAAGAATCAGTCAAGGAAGAAAACAGAGCAAGCAAAACCTGAAGAAACCAGTCTTCAGCTGGTTGCCATATTGGAAAGTTGCCTTTTGTTTGGTAAAGGCATCTGGTTTCATCTCCGATACAAGATGAGCTTATACTTGGAGACAAAGAGAAGCTATTAAGTTCTATAGCATTCTAGTCCTAACACTTTCATCCCAAGGTTTTGACTATAAAATGTGACTTACCTGTTGAATGAAAGCTCGTTTAGATTGCCAAAGGTAACAGAAATTTACTTTGATGTGTGCTCTCGTATCTTGTGTTATCTAGAGGAGTTTGAATGCTATCAACAAGCAGAGTGTTTCTTTCTGCTTGTTTTTGCTATAAAATGGTGATGGACAAGGCCTGGTTAAGGCAGCAACCCTGGTTATCTCTCTCCATCTCTCTATGACTAGCAGAGTGTGTTAAGGCATGCATATCAGTGGGGCTTTGTTTAAACATATGCAATGATCAAAAGATAGATTCACCTAAGGATTATACTCGAAAAGTCCCAGACTTGGCAGTGTCTAAGAAATATAAAAATATGAGACAGGATTCCCCACAAAGATTTGTTTTGTTCATATTATTTTTGTTCAGTATTTGGGGGATAATACTGAGTAATTTCAGAACCAGTGTCTCAGATCCATTTTTTAAGCCCAGTTTCCAAGACTGCATTGGTTCTGCCCAACATATACTGTTTTTTTTTGATTCCTAGCAAAAATATGCTGTTTCCTCCACAAAAAAAAATATAACTTGAATATTTTGACAGCTTTCTAAAGTGGCAGTGCTTGATTTCTTTACAAAAGCAAACCTTCCTGTGAAATTAAAGAACCCACTTTTCAAGTAGTATAAACTTGATGAAGCTGAATTGGCATAAAATTGAACTGAGTTTTTTTTTTTTAAGTATCCTGTTTATAACAACTACCTGTTTTCAGTAGTCCTGACAGCAAAATTATAAGCACAGCATATTTGAAACTACTTCTGTAGTATGCATTTATTAGGGGAAATACTTTCCGTTTTAATTATATTAATCTCTACTTTTTCCCATATGATTTCCAAGATCCAGAATTTTCTGGTTAAAAGACCATTGGTTTTAGGTTCCTCAAAAAAAAGTATTATTATATCTTCCTCTCAATGTTTTGATTATCCAAATCTCACTCTAAGTTAGAAAACTGCTGGAAAATTTTAGAAATAAAAATCCTCCTTCACTGTCCTGTGGATTTAACACCGCTTCCGATGAAGTCAATAATGATTCTGCTACCAGCTTCAGTGTGAGGACTCCAGGCAGCACATTCAGAGATGGCCCAACCTGTGAATCATGACACCTTGGTCACCCTCCCTAACATGGAGACATCTATAGGAGAAGGAGACTCTTCTGAAAACAATAGACTAATTGAGCCTAGAAGAGCGGAGAGGAGGAAAATAAGGAAAAAGAAAGTAAAAATAGGGGAGAACAAAGATAATGTCAGTGAGGAGAATTAACTTAGTTCATTAATTGTTTTGCTTATGTGCAAATATTGGATGCAGCTGGGAAGTCCTTTCCTGGACTCAGCTGGAAAACTAACTCCCGCGCGGGGCTCCAGCATGTCCCTGGGTTGGCTGACTTGCCTCTGTGCGAGCCAAACCACTGAAGCGTAGATGAGGGAAAGAGCTGGAGATGCCAAATACTGGGATGCAGCTGTCTGAGTTTTCCATATAAAAGTCAGCAAAATAGAGATTTACATATTTTAAAAAATTCAATACGGTTTCTAAATGAAGGTCATAGAATTAAAACAAATATATCCCCAAATATTTACAAATAATGACTGGACTGGACTTTGAGGATGTTTCTTATCTGAGACATGGCAACTTCAGGCCATATTGCTGATTTGGGGAAAATCAGTCCCTCACCCCACCAACAGAGGAGAGTACTGATCATGTAGTGCAAGCACATCTTGTTTAATTAATTTATTGATTATACTTACTATTTTTTGTCAATTTTCYCTTCTCAGGATTCCTCCATTTTTTGATTCTCTGATTAACTTTATGATCTCTCTTTATGTTTTCTTTTCTCTTTCCTAACTGAGATTTCAATTATTTCATGAAATTTTATTCAAACATAGTGTTTTGACTTTATGCTTTTGCTTCATTGTAACTATTCTACCTCCATTCCCACAATTTTACCTTATCCAGTGGTTATTAGTGCTAGTAGAAAAAAAGAAAAGCCATATAATTCAGTAGTTAGTAGGTAGACATGCTTTCTAGACTAAGTAATGGTAAGTAGGAAGCACCTGTGAAGAGCAGAGCTATTAAACTAAGGGTGCAATCTTGCCCTTTTCAGACTTGCTCTGAAAATCACCTAGATTCTTGGTGCCTTGAGCTTCTCTATTTCTCATATTAATGATGATGCTCGCCAGTATAAAGCAATTAGAGTCCTACAAATAAAAAGAGTTATGTAACTTGTGGGTAATATTATTCCCTTTCTGGGTAGTCCTAGAGTATGGGCTAGGATAAGAAACTGTAAATTTTCCAGTTTTTATGTAGATCATTGAAAGCTTTTTGTATATTGATGCTCTGTATTGCATTTCAGCATCATTATATAGCACTTAGCTCCTGTCCTGCAACAGGCACTTTGTGACCTTCCAAAAGAGCTTTTTCTTATCAGAAAGCCTGAAATCAGTAATGGAAAAGGAGTGACAGATGTCTCTGGATAATATCAGACAGAAAATTAGGGAGAACATGAAGACCAAACAGAGTTGTTCATTAGATGCAAGGTATGCAGCAATCCTGTTTAAGATATCAAGGATACTGTTTTCTTTATGGAGTTGATGGTGATATAAAGGTATATCACCCTGTAGGTGTTTTTCATCTTAAGTGTTAAAGCTGTGTAGAACTCCATAAGCTACCTTTGGAGCTGGAAAGAGTTCAATTCAATTTTCAGTCCTGTGGGACCCCTCATATCATCCTAGCACCGTGAGAACGCATCTCATAGTCATTTGGGTGGTCAGTTATCCAGAGTAAGGGACTGGTTTCTAATGACATTATCCGAAAGTGGCAAAAGAAACAAATCAAGTAGGACTTTAAAGAGAAAATGCCAATTTCCATTTGCTTCTCAAAAGATGTCATTGGAGGAATCCAGGTATCCATTGTGATGCTTTTCCAATTGTATGTCTGGTCAGGGGAAAAATAGGTAAAGTGACTCTCAGAAGGACAGTAAAGTTCTTTTTATTTTCTTTCTCCTTTTTCTTTTTTTCTTCAGAATAGTTTCTTTCTGTAAGAATGCGAAGTAAAGCCAAAACTCTCAGAGGTATCTTTTCAGCAGACTTCCATTCTGTAATGAYGACTCCAATTGCCAAAAATATTTAAAAGGCTTCTAAAAGTCAGACAGTACAGATATAAAACCCTTTCTCAGGCTGAAGAACTAGATTATAGTATTTTTATGGAAACCTTTAGAATAGGAGCATAAAAAAGGCAGGGATGAAATCCTGCCTCTTTTCTACTAAAGAATCCCTTTCAGGAAGTCCATTGCAAGTTGTATTTACAGATATTTGGCACCTGCCTATAGCATTTATCTAGTTTTCCTTTCCTTTCCTAGTCAGTTGAAAAGACTTTCTGGTGGCTGAAACTGTACTGGTTTCATTAGCTTCTGTGTTAATGCAAAAGCTTTTATTAAGTTTTAGAGAGCTCTTCCTCCTCCCTCACTTCTTCAGTTCATCTATTAAGAGGATCTTCAGGTCAGTCTGTATTATGTAGRTAGAAGAGAGTTAGAGCAGGATAATGATGGTCTCCACTTTGGGCTGACTTTAGGTAGACACTAAACAGCTTAGACTTGGCCTACAGAGGCCTATTTTATAAGGAGAATAAAAGCCTAAATAAGCCAACCTACTGATAGGAAGAGAGTTACTTTATTCCTTCTGTTACGGCCAAACCTAAGYTGTGAGACCAGAAAGTGGTAACCTCTGGCTTTGTGCACATCTCAGTTATGTGTTGGCTACATGTTGGACCAAGACCTTTGGTCTCCCTTCAATAACCCATCAATGGTTCAGCTAGTTGGGAGATTAGGCCTGTCCCACTGAACTCACCTAACCTGCAGCTGAGATGCAAGCTATGCAGTTAGTCTTGACTTCACTAAAGACAATGTAACTAAAGACAAAGATGATTGGARGTGGGCTTACAGTCCTTAAGTACATAAAAGTTAGTTTCAAAGTCTACTGTTTCCATCCATTTCTGATGTCTCTGGTGAACAATATAAGAAATGGGCAGCCTAATTCACAGCAAGAAGGATTCTGGCTGCACACCAGCATGAACCTTTTAATGGGAAGGAYTGTGAAGTTCTGAAACAGATTGCATGAGAAAATGGTGAAATTGCCATCAGAGATGGTCTTTTAAGAACAAAACAAAACAGTCATTTCTTTCCGCAGCCCTTTTTTTCCTTTTTCTCAGACTCTGCCTTCCTCACAAGATGTCTATATTTTTGAAGTTTTAACCAAGGAATTTCTCATTCATTGCAATAAATTCTTAAACAAGTGGGGGAGGTTAAGTATGAGAATAAAATATAAAGTAATATAATAAGTTATAGTAATAGTAATAGAAATTTTCTAAGTAGTAGAAAAATACAGGAAAAAATAGATGAAGATAACTATTTTATTGTTACATATATTTTCTAATATGTGTTAACAACATTGCAGTGAGAGTCCAAAAGAAGAAAGGGAATTGAGAGTGATTTATTTCCTTTAAAAAATATGGGGTCCACAAATTTCAGTTRTCAAGTTATGTACATAATGGCATCTTCAGAAGGGAATGTGACACMACTTCCAAGGACTCTGTCCCCACTTACCCCCACACCCCTAGGGACAGATCCCTAGGTCTGTCTTTTCAGCTCAGAACCCTGATCCATGCTCTCAACTCCTGCAGTTTTTGCTTCTCTCCCTAGTTTTGGMCAAAATGCTGTCTGTTGAATAACTTCACTCTGAATGCTACAAATTTTGCTYGTGAGTGAAGTGAATGTATTCTTCTGAAGAAATTTGTGCTAGACTTGTCTGTTCTGTGTATCATGATAGGTGACAGAAACAATGCTTGCTTAAAAGGATGTGTATAAGAAATCTGATCATATCAATTGAATTCAAAGGAGGTTCTTGTTCACCAGTTCTTATATCACATGCCATAAGCTGGAAGGAGCAAGACAGACTCAATTTCCTGTTTGTACAACTCTGACCCTGCATACACTATAAATCCCACATAGCCCATAACTTTCAAAGCCTAGAGCCTTCAACTTGATTTCTAATCTAGAATTTTCTCACTTGTTCCACATGCTATGCTTTAAAACCCGAAATATCCAAAAGATCATTTGTTCCCTGTCCTCTCAGAAAGGCATCTCTCTAGCAAAAACTATACTTAAAGATGCATTACTGATAATGTGATTCTAGCATTATTGCTCAAACATTATTAATAGAAGATACTGTTTTCCTGAGAAATATGTCTGTTGAAGATACCCTGAATATATGGATACTTTCCCAAAACCATTTAATCCCACTCTGACTATAAAATTTTGATGCCAAAATTTTTGATATTCAAATAGCACTCTTCATACTGAAGATATGTTTCTAAGGATGCATTTTTAATCACTTTTATATCATTTACTGATATTACACATAACTTTTTCTTGATTTTTTAAAATTTATTATAAATATTTATTTATTATTTCCCATTTAGTAAAATCTAGTCAGTGAGAAATCCAGTGTAAAACAGCATTGATTCAAGAACTTCATTAAAATTAGTTCCCAAAATAGGTTCATATTCTAATTCAAATAGTTTGCCTTTCGAAATGCATAATCCATAAGAGCAGGGAATAGAAGTTGTTTGCATTGTAAGATCACAGTGGCCAATGCTCACGAGGTGTTTCTGGTGTGGTCCAAAATCCACGGGGAGATAATTCAGAGGTTGAAAACTCAGTTGCAGAGTGCTAAGGCCAACTTTTCTCTACTGACTTTCTCTAGACAAGCTATGCAAGACACAGAACTATAATAGCTATAATCCTGCTTTGTAGCTCTGTGTCTAATCTGCATTGGTTTATGTTTCATTCGCCTGTTTTGGTTTCACTACAAGAAAAAGAGAATAAATCTTGAACTAAGTTAAAGCATAAGACGATTACACTGTCTTGTATATCTCTTTTTTAACATTTCTTCCCGAGTAGCAAACTATCATTTTGAAGAGAGACAAAGTCATTCCATTAGGACATAGTAGCTCTAACAACCTCTTTTATTGTTGTTTAATGGGATTTTCAAGAAGGTCAAAACAATCTGAAAATATTTCTGTTCTATTTTTATTTCTTTTGGTTTTTTTTTCTTGTTTTGTTTTATTTTGTTTTGTTTTCCCAGGGGCATGAAAATAGTAGCTTCAAGTATATTGAAATACTGTTCTGAACAGTTTAATATTCTGGGAGCATTTCTTGGCATCAGCATGCTTGCCCCTGTTTGTAATGATGAATTGTCCACTTGTTTTTCAGAAAGCAAGCTTTAAAAGTCTTTAATATAGTCAAGTAAGTTATAGTCAATAAAACAAAAGGGCAGTTTAACTGGATATGGAATCTGAATAGTGGCGAATGGTTAAATTTTGGGTTCTCATTCACAAAAAATCACAAAATAGTCCAGCTCATTATGACCTGTGGTTTCCATTTGGAATGACTGTGTGTATGATTACCCACTTTGATATGAAATGGCTCTTGAACAACTTTTTGTGAAAGTGCTGCCAAATCATAAAAATCACAATAATAAATGACACACTTATCAGCAATTTTAAGCAGTAAGAAGAAAAAATTTTCTGGACGCAGTAGGTGAAATTTATTTTTGGAAATAGAGTTTACAAAGACCAGGCAAAATTATTATCTCTTCTTTCAAACATACAGTTGAGGGAGAAAATGTAATAAATCACAGGATTATAGGAAAATTTAGGTTGGAAGGGGCCTCTGGAGGYCTCTAGGCAGCCTCCTGCTCAAGGCAGGGTCAACGGGAGATCAGAACAGGTTGCTCTGCTTTATCCAGTAGGGTTTGAAACCCTCCTCACATGGAGACTGCACAAGCTGCTTGGGCAACCTGCTCTACTGCCTGTCTTCATGGGGAAAAAGTTTCTCCCTATATCCTGYATCAACCTCTCTTCTTTTAACGTATGCTTATTGTTTCCTGTACTCCAGCCAGTGGCTACATCTTCTTGGTAACCTCYTTATACATATTCAGAGGCTGCTCTTAGATCCCACTGAAGCTGCCTCTTCTCCAGGCTGAACCATCCCAGCTCCCTCATCCCTTTCTCACAGGACAAGMGCTTCAGCCCAAACCATCCCATTGGACCTCAGCCGAACTTGTTCCTGTTTATCAATGTGTTCYTGTACTCAATATAAATGATACATTTCAATCTCACAAAATTATTTCCATCTTCATCTTCATGACTGCAGAAGAGCATCTCCTGAGGCCATCTTCTGAACCTTTCTTAATGCAGTTAAGATTGGTTGAAAGCTAAAGGTTGAGTAGTATCACAGGATTTGAATATAGTGATTCTTTGTCTAGAATAATGATTTTCTCTTATTCCCAAACAGACTTTTCTTCTCCAGTCCTTACACTCAAAATAATCCTTTTAGATCTCTACAATAAATCAAAATAATTTCAGATTTCTATCTAGCAGTGGTACTGCAGATCTAATTTTCTAATTCTCTTTTCATTCAACCACATCTCTGATCTAAAKTTTAGTCTTCCATTATAGCAGCTAACATTTAGAAACGGAGGTGCAGCATTAACAAAGCAACATGACTTTGCTTGTAGAATACGAGTGCCAGAATGGGATCTTTATTCTACTGTGAGAAGTCAGTGTTCAGAATCTTAATGCTGGCCTAATTTGACAGCTTCTGCTTCATTGAAGGTTGTAGAGAGTAGGAAGAAAGAAAATTTGTTTGGGGAATTATTCAATCAGAAGTGCTTGAGACTGTTAAGAAAAAAAGAAACAAGAGTAGAAGAAACATTTTCATGATTCTCTCAAAAGTATTGTACACATTTGTCTACATTTTAGGTGCCATGCTTCCAAAACACATTTATTTCAGAGGGTAAGCTTTGCCTATCACTATTTCATTGTCAAAAAAGTATCTCTGTAGGATTGTTAACTGCATTACTTTCTCTRTGCAGTGGAGACCATGCAGTGTTTCTGTAGCCTGACAGGCCAAACATGTCCCTGAGTTGCTGAGGTGGCTTGACACATGCTGTCTTGACTTGCTTATTCCAGTATATGTGGAATGCTGATGTGCCTGAAACAGCTGTAGGACTGAGAGCAGAGGCAAAGGTATCAGCATGATGGGCCTTCTAGTAAAGGGACATGAGGAGAGAAACACTCTCTGGAGTCAGTAAGATTTGAAGGAGCCCAAAATTTCACCTGTGAGATAAGTACACTGGTGTACACTATGAGGCACAGGTGCAGCAGCAAAGCCTGCTTTGCTCTTTCATGTTGAGTGACATCTCTTTCTACATCTGGTCCTCCTAATTGCAGCAGGATCTCCAGGAAAGAGCTAAAGATAATATGGTCTAGTCCACTGCTCAACAGGCTCTTGGCTGAGGGAGCAGCTCATTTTTTTTTCCTTAGTCAYGCTACCAGTAGCTCTACAATATAAAGGATTATTTTCTTGACCCCCATAGGGGTCATTTTGCTCTGTAAATGTTTTAACCTGCAGAATTGCCATRATTTTGAAATATTTATAGTCACAGAAGTGAAACAGCAGTTCTCTGAAACAGGAAAGAGAATATTATTTCCTCCTAAGACATGCATTAAAGAAAGTCTGAAATAATAGGGGGCATTCCTCTAGGCCATGCASTTAAACCCTTCACCCTGAACTAAACTCCAGCCCTGATGAAGTCAGTTGCAAAATCCCAATGATTTGGATGGAGCCATGATTTCATCTCCTATCTCTGTTTATTTATAGCAATGATAATCTTTGCATGAGTGGGAAAAGTGGCTCATATTCTTAAAGAGCTCTGGACAGAACAGCTTTCTAAATATGCCAGCAGTTTTCAGCCATTACACTTTTATTAGCACAGTGCTGCAAGTGTAAAAAGTCCCTTGGAAACTGGCTACAACCAGGAATTTRAATCTGAACTTTCTTACATTTACAGAGTATTTTGGAGCCTCAATCCAGATTTGGATCCCCATAGAGTCATCAAGTTTTCCATTTTGATTTGATATCATATGCCAGATAGAGGCTGGAAAGAAGTGCGTGGTATATGGAGGAGACAAGTTAGGATTGCCTTCTCTATAGTTAAATTGGATATAATCATAATTCATTCATGAAAAAACACTCTGGGAATGAGCCTGTCACTTGTGTAGTGGTCCTGAACACCAAGGGAGAAGGAGGCAAATCTACTGGCTCTCTTGCAGCATGGGCACTCTGGTTTTCCAGCCTGGAAGCAAGGTGGGAGAGAATGGATGTGCATGCCCAGGTCTTGTCCTGACACAGGGCGAAGTGGTGGTCAGGCTGAGCACACAGCCTGTGAATAAGACATAGTCTAGGAGTACAAAGCTGTGTTACCTGAGCTCAGGTCACATCTACAGAATTAAGAAATAGAGAACAGACTGCAACAAAATGATTTTGAGATTCAGTTTCRTATATTTCAGTTCATCACGACCTTTTATGAGACTTTGGCCCAGCAGGAGTACATCCTGAGCCTGGTGGCTGGATCTTTGCCTAAATCTAGTCTAGAGTGGGATCAAAGCATTGCTTCCTTGATCCTGCTCCACATACCTGGTTGTAATGGTGAAGGTTCCCAAACAGGAAAATGAAAGGAAACTTTCTTGGGAAACAAGTACCTTACAGTCTGTAAGAGGTTAGTATTAAAACTTCCACAATCACTGATGGGTTTTCCTTTTTAGTGCTAAGAAATGMACATTTCCCAATTCCTGTTACCTATTCAAAAAGCCAAGAGGACGACACAGAAAGCTCAGGAGTACTAGATTCCAGATAAGTAGTTAATATTCTCATTACAGTTGTGTTCGTGCRTACTCTTCTAGCAGGACAACCTATCCCCCCAGATTGTGACCAGTGGAATCACAAGAGAAAGAGCTTCCTGCCCAATGAGTCCCTTGTCTCCTGACTTACCTAGGTAAAGGACAATAGGATGTAAAGGGGCACCCACTTTAAACATGTTTTCCCATGGCTGCTCTGCCAGCTCCAGAAAAACCTTTCATTTGGGCATAGTTATTTTCTGCTAGAGACTGATAGGAATGTGGATCCACTCATGGAGAGAGGGAAACATGGTTCTCATTCAGAAAGAATGCGGCTTCATCCGCGCTTTTCACAGCACAGGCGTATTTGAAGTGGAGCMGCAGGATCCTGTGGCAGTAAAAATCATGGTGATTTATAAGAAAATGTCACTCTGGCTGTCTCCTCTATAAAAGCTTTTTTACTACTCTTGTTGAATATAAATCAGAATTATGCAGCCAACAAAATGATGGTTTTGGCAAAATGTTGTGAAGACAGAAAATAAATGAGTTTGAATTGTCTTGGMTTTATTCTGTGGAGAGATATTACTGGAATTTATTGCCTTGCCAAGATCAATATCCCTGTCCTTAAAAATAGGTGTGCTTAACTGTATGTCTATATTCATATTCATATTAATTTACAGATATTCCTTATGAAGTTTACCTTCAAACCACATTGACACTGGATATTGCTTTAAGTCAAGCTGACAGTTTCAATATCTTACATTGATCATATTGAAATATTGATAGCATTAGACTTAAAACTTTTGGATGCTTTTTTTCTGCTTCCAGGAGGAAATGTGATGAGTCTCAGCATATCTGACTCAAGCTTAGCCAGTTTTACCAAGGAATTTAAGTAGGGGATGAACCTCCCACACTGCCTATTAGTTTTATTTCTAAAAAAACATATGTAAAAAGAAACAAATGATCAGTGAATCCCATTTCTTGCCACAGTTTGGACTAAAGAAGCTAAGGAAAAGGATGAGCATTAGGCAAAGGTGGAAGGGGCTTGTAAAGGTCAAAGAGAGTCTATGAGAGCTTTGAGCTAACCATCTACTGTCTCCTCTAAAGATGTGCTGTTAGTAACGGACTTCCAGCCTGTGATATTATGGCCATGATGATTTTTTGGGATATTTGGCTCAGGAGCTGTGTTGTGTCATCAGTGCACTAGTGGGGTTGTGGTCATGGAAACATGGTTTGGAGGCTGACTCAATCATCCTGCTCCAGTGTGTAGGAGATCAGGCCTGCTCCCACACATTGCAGAGGGGTTCTAGGTGTTGTAGGGGTTCTAGGGGTTCTTATATGCTCTAGGTGTTCCTGCTGGAGCAGGAGGGTTGGACTAGATGATCTCTAGAGGTCTCTTCCAACCTCAACCATTCTGTGATTCTGTGATTCTGTGATTCTGTGATTCTGTGATTCTGTGATTCTGTGGTTCACTGGGAACAGGGGGTGTCAACATAGTTTATTCCCTGTGTTCTCCAAGCATGGTGGGGCTCAGCCAAGTGAAGATCAGAGGGCAAAGGGTTAGCTGCACCTCGCTCTGCTAACAGATATGGCTTGATATAAATAATGATGAGAGAAATTCTATCCTCGCAGTGTGCACGAGACTGAGATAGACATAGGTGGTAAGCCTCCCTTCTCGCCTTTATGAGTCCACAACACTCTTCAGGTACTTTTAAGATCTTTATTGCTAATAGCTGTTTGTGCTTAACTATATAATTAAGTGTACAGAAACTGGAACAAATAACACTCTCCTCTCTGGCAAATTATTCAGCGTATCCAGTTCAGAATAGTGCCTCGATGAGGGGCACTGGCTGAGATGTCAAAACTGAAGAAGAGCTTGGCATGCGATGGATGAGCGCACAGTGGACTTCCCAGCTTGGAAAGCCAGGTCCTGGTTCCTTAGAAATCCAGGTCTCAAAGAATATTGAGCAACATCAATGCAGTGGGGTGGAAGGACCAAATAATCAATAAAATTGGTTCTGAATAAATGTCAAGAATGTTCTAAAAGAAGTATAAGTTGGAGTAGCCCCAGGCTGAGTCTAACTTGTGTTGTCAAAGCTTTCCCTGTAAGGCCTGATCCTTCCCATGTCATAGTATGRCATCTTACTGTGATCTACCAGTTGCAGGTGTTTGATTCTTTTTTTGGGGTAAAGTATCATCTAGATCAAATTAGCTGAAAGTGGTGCTCCACAGCTAGATAAGAAGTGGAGTCYTGAGGAAAGATTATTTCCATTTCAAGTCATAAATATAAACTGATTGCAGTACAATATAATCAGAACATCAGGCTTTAATATGCTTGAATCATGCCARGGACAGAGTTGCTAAGGCCAGAGTTGCTATGGACTTCAGAAGCAGTGTATAATATTCAAGATGTGGTAATGAACTCTATTCCACTGTATTTGCTGTACAAGAAAAATGCTGCTATTTCTCTTTGRAAAGTCATTTTGAGATTCCAAAAATACACTGGTCCATTTTGATCACTCTGATGAATATTCAGGGTTAAGTGATATAGATTTCTGACTTCTGAATTTAAAATATGTTTTGTGATGTGGGTTATTTCTCAGTCTTCCCATCTGTGCAATGAACATGATGTTATCTGTTTCCTTTCTACAAAGAAGCACTGGTGGAACTAATTTTTTTTTTTTTTTTTAGTTTTTTTTTTTAATAGAAAAGATGAGACAAGCATCAGGTTCCTTTATTATTACTGGACATTTCTTGCCTTTCATATATAGTAAAAGGTGTTTCCCTTTGCCTCTATTATCAGAAGATTGCAACAGTCTAGAATATCCAGCCAAAGTAGATGCAGATGTTGACTACACCCACATATTTCTGAAGCTTTTGGTGATAAGTATGCAGTCTGCTCACCTACAGGAATAAGCATTCACATGAAAAATGAAGATACAGCAATTTAAATAAAGTGCTGATGAATTGTGTCTCTTTCCCTCTAGCTATTTACTGTAAAAAGAGGAAAGATTAATGTAAATCACTACTTTTACTTCTTCCTCCATAAAACAATAGGTTTTCATTCCTCTTTCTTCTGCCATGCCAATGTGTCAAAAATGTCAATATGATGTCTGTCAGAGTCATTTCAGTAGGATCAGATATTGAAAGTCCCAAGTAAGGAAGAAATTTTGATGAGGATCAGTTTGAAACTGGAATAAAAGAACTGGAATGGTAAATTGCTGCAGGTTTAAAGTTGGCTACTGTATTTTTTTCTGAAGATTTCTATATACATAGTTTATCAGCCAGTACTGCTGGCAGGAGGGGAAGCAGGAGTATATGGAGAACTATTATAAGAATTCTTTCAGTCTTTTCAGAGACAGGTTTACATGATAGCAAGATTTGTGGATTTGTGGGACATATGAAACCAAAATAGAGGCTGTAGCAATGCAGTAATGTCGCTTAACACTGGGTGGCAGGGCGATTTCCCAAGAAAGACCTTTTCGCTTATACTCTTCAGGGGGTGACTTTTCTCCATTGCTGCTTTTGTGGTATCTCCACAGGGGAAAGGATCAACAAAGTGTGCAGCAAAGGTTGGCAYCTTTACCTGGAATATACTTGAAATCACAGCAAGGAGCCAGGGACTGTCCCACTTAGAAGAATCCAGTAAATCACCTCAGAAATAACTCTAAAATACTCCTCAGGGCATATAGCATGGATGGGTGTTGAGTCTGGCCTAAAGCCCAGCCTTATGGCAGCATAACAGCATGGGTGAAGCCAACAATGTACAGGCTATAGCTACACTCATCCTTAGGTACTTTGGGCTTAAGGAAATGGTAGAAGAAGTCATGAAAATGTCAATGGTCATGATGTTTAATAAAAAGATTCCTATTTATTTAGATATTTATTTGTAGAGGTTAAATAGAATTTGACTTCCTAAAAGATGATTTCTTCCTAACATTAAGAAGGAGGTGAAGACACAAATAGAATAGAAACCAGGGATTTCTGCATAAAGCAGTAAGGCTGGGGGCAAATCATTGTGATACCTGTGCCCACAAATAGGTATGGCTAATAAATTTTGATTATTGCTGAGTACCCTTTTTTGTTTGAATGTTTAGAGGGTCACATAGTCATGGTGCTTTGAGCTGTCCTGGCTTTTCAGGCAGGACTGGGTAGGGTATACATATGTTCTGCCATTAAAAATACCCTTATGAAAAAGAAAATAAGATTTTGGAAACTGAACTGAAAGAAAAATACATGGGTTTTGCCATAAGTTGACATAATTTGGCTGTCTTATTAATCTTCATAAATCAAGTCCCGCAAATAGATTAGCAACATGATTCTGCTGGTAAAAGGAGTCTGGCGTATGCATGACGAGCACATGATCTACGGACCTGTGTTTTCAGTGCCTTTTTAATTAGACACTTGGCTTTTCACATCTCCTGCTACATGAGTTACAGCTGGGAGGAATTCTTCCAGAGCTGGCAGCAAGACACTGGAAGTGACAGCATGACTTGTACCTGCAGAAAGGCACCTAAAGGCACAACCTGCAGAAAGGCACAACCACACTTAATCTTCCTTTCACAGCCCAGGTGACGGCATTGCAAAATGCATTGCCTAGTGTCCTCTCACACCTGACATTTTAGCTAATGCTGAAAAGATGAAGACATAAAACTCTATAAAGACGGATTCTGTCTTTGGGCATAAATCAGGCTAGAATGTGGTCAGTAACGTCACATTCCTGGAGGATCCTACAGTAGAAGGCATTTTCTCAAGCTCTTATCAGTAAGTAGYGAGGTTTTTCTGCTGAGAAGCTGACTTCTTGGGATAGAAAAAGGCCTTGGAAGCAGAGTTGAGGCTGCATCTTTTGGCACAGATCTTTCACCAGCAAACAAAGAGCAGAGAGGAAGTAAAGTGTTTCATTGWGTGCTCCTGAGGTTTGGAGGTGCAACACAAGGAAGTATTTATGTGGTTTATGAGCCTTTATGTATATGCTGGCTTTCAGAAGGAGGAGCCACAATACAATTCCTGACAAAAAAGCTATCTTAAAGATTTATGACATTAAAAAGATGTCTTTTTGGAGAAAGTTCTTGGGTACTGCTAAGACAYTTGACTTACCTTTGCCATTAGTTGAAATAGAGTGTGGGGCTGATTTTTTGCYTCTATTTGGGTTTTAAATCCTCTCTGAATCCTGCTAAAATAATCTCTGCCAGAGACAAGTTATCTCTAGGTATTACTGTAATACTCCCAAACAGCACACTTTTTTTTCATTTCTTATTCTTGGCCTAGACCTGGTTGCAAAAAATGGAAAGAATTTTAAAGAAAATTCCCAGAATTAGATGCCAAGAATACTCTACTTTTTGCCCCAAAGCCTTTTTTTTTTTTTTTTTCCCAGGTTCAGAGTGAATGACCAAGCATTGTTTTGTTTCACACATATCCTTGGTTTTTTTTTTCAGAAATAACACATGCCATGATGTACTGAGCACAGGTGAGGTTACCTGCCTGTTGTGGGCAGTAGTGTGATAATGTTTGGATGACATGGAAGGTTGCATAAACATCCAGGGTAAAACCAGGTGGCTTTGGCTTGTAATTTAGAATTCACTTGTTTAAAAGGTTGGCAGTAGGCAAATTTATATATATGCATTATATCCATATATATGAGCTTTCCACCTGCTACATTTTTTCAAGACTTTCCTGTAACTAGTTCCATCTCATCAACAGCAACCCTGTGGCCAGGGGACCTGTATGAGGAATGAACTTAAGTGCTTCTCCATAGCTGCCTCTCTCAGTGGTCCTTGCCAGCTCTAGTCATCCATCACAGTTGTTCTACCAGAGCAGAAGCTTAAGGATGCTTGAAAATGACTTCACCATAGATCAAAATCAACCCTGTCTCAGACTGAAATCCCTGTCAAGGGAGGTCCTTCCAGCATGGGCAGGAACCGTTTGGTTCCTCTTCCAGTCCTGTCAAGCACCTGGCTTGTTGCTTGGAATTTGTATACTGAGCATTTAAGCAGAAATCAGGACAAAGTATAACATATTTGTGATACATGGAGAATGAGTAAATGGTAGATGAGGAAAAAAAATGTTAAGAAACCTTCCTCTGGACCATTGGAAAGAAAATGGCAAGATGAAGTGGAGGATTTTTCTATAGTCAGTACCAAAAARCCATCAAGTGTTTGAAGAAATCAGAGATAAAATGCTCACTATAGATATTGGAGGAGTTTTAATAAAATAAACTTGGAAAAATTCAGCGCTCTGAGTTCACTCCTGCAGGAATGTTTAGGATTTTATCTCCCTCAGTATTTCAGCAGGTTATATTGTATTTACAGACAAGAATGGTTTGTGTTCCTTGTAAAGTAGAAAGTGTTTAATTTGTTAAGAAAAAATATTCTCAGCAAAATAACTGTCTTTAAAAAAAAATGGTYGATGTTTTTCTTTACACATAGTAAATCAAATTCATTAGGAGCCGCTGACATGTTCTCTTTTCCCACCATGTTTTTCAGTTCTTGAGGATCCAGATTTTGATGCTATTAAAGAGTGGAAAAAACAAGCCAGACTTAAAATGTTCAAGACACTGGATGATCATTCTTTGTGCCTGGAGCCAAACTTCTAGTCTAGAGCAACTGAGGACCCAGTCCTCAGGTCTGACTTGCACAGAGGCTCCCAGACCCATCCAGAGCTCCCTGGAAAGCAGTGGAGCCCTCTGCGGTTGCAAGGTTTGCTCTCAGCTTCGTTCTGGATCTYAGACTTGCATTTAAGGCAGTTTGAAACTGCTCAAAGACATATATGAGATGAGTAATAATCTACCAAGAAACTGAAAGCAGTCCTATTGAAAATGGTGGGGGAAAAAAGTCTTGCTAGCTATTTTGAAGAAACTTAACCTTAAAAATATCACATTTGTGCTTATTCTGTGGCATTTCTATTCTTCCCCTATAAACATGCTAAGATTTAATCCATATAAAATATATTTCACCAGAGCACGAGAATGCATGGGAAAATATAAACCATTCACTGAAGGAAACCTGAACTTCCTGTGAAATGGAAACAATCTTAGAGCAGAACATTAAGATCATTCATTGATTATATTCATTGGCCTTAAACTTCTTATTTATGGACAGTCAAAAAAGATGGGAGAGGTGCTAGACATAACCCAGCCACAGTATATAAATTTCTATTATTGATGCTAAACCCAAGTTATTTTAAAGAGGATTGGTTCCTTTAGCTCACCTTCTGTTTTTAATAAAAATGGCATTTTCTTAGAAAAAGTAATAATGACTTCCCTTCATTCCCCCAGATTTTGGATTTTGATGTACACTTCAGCATTGGAATAGACACAAGGTACAACTTCCTAARATCACTTATATTCCTAGCCATAGCTGTAAAATCAAGTTCCTTTTATGTGTGTGTATATATATATATACATATACACGTAAAATTTGTCATATACTCTTTAAAGGTTAGGAGAACATTCCATGAGTTATTTGTGTGCTGGAAAACACTACTTACCCTGTGATCCAGACATATGAAAGTCWGTGGAAAGACTATGCTGTTCCTGAGAGGGGAATGGGTCAGGTTTCAAGTAAATAAAGAAGTAGGTTAAAATCATTGGTGCTTTAACTCATATTGTATAAGAACTATGTAAAATGTAGCCCAGTGTTTTTTATTCTTTAAATGTCATCTCTTTATTGGACACCTGAGACATGAGTCTCAAGTCTATGAGTAGTTTGCTGTCATTGCAAGAGATTAAATGAAGAAGAAGCAAGCAAGCAAGAAGAAAAACAATTTGACAAAATACAAAGGGAAGCAATAATATTATCAGCAGTCCAAACTCAACTTGCCTAAATAAATAAATAAATAAATAAATAAATAAATAAATAAATAGGAGGAAAAGCCTTCTACTGCAGAGTTTGGAAAAATGAAGAAAAGCAATAATCCAAAGAAATGTTCAAGAACAAATCAGCTGAAATGAAAAGTGGTCTGAGTGCAACAAGTAGGAAATAAAAGTGGCGGGTCTCTATTAGGGAATTCAGCTTGCAGACCTAAAGCTGTCTCAGAACAGCTCCTGGAATTTGCATAGAGGATCTTGCTTCAAAGAATTGAACAAGTCTCATTTCCTTCACACAGACTGGTCTCATGTGTGTGGACAAAGGAGGATTAAGGCTCATTCAGCAGGTCTGAAAATGCTGGATTGTAGCCCTAAGTGGCTCCCTCCAACTGGGCCTGCCTTACAGTGCTACATGGTCCTGTTGTGAGGAAGATAATCTCCTGTGCTCTGTGACCAGGCTTGTACCTTGCTTCTGCTTCTTAGATATGTGAATGCAATCCTTCTAGGTGTAGGTCAAGCTTTATTCAAGCAAATCGTGAGATTTGCTTTGCCTCAGAAGCACTGAAGTGAGAAGGTGCCTCATCAGTTCTTTGGACCATCCCTCCTTCTCAGAGTAGCATTAACCACAGCAAATTGCCCAGTGTGATGGTCCTCTTGGGTAACGATGGAGATTCCAAGACCTCTCTGAGCAGCCTCTTTGAATGCTAAGCCACTCTCACAGTCTGTGTTTCAGTGTGTGCCTGTTGCCTCTTGACCTATTGCTGGGTACCTCTGGGAAGAGTCTGGCCCCTTTCTTCCTACACCCTCCCTTCAGATACTTGTACAGGTTGATAAGATCCCTCCTCAGCCTTCTCTGCTCCAGGCTGAACAGGGCCAGCTCACTCGGTCTTTCTTCATCTGAGAGACTCTCCAGTTCCTAAATCACCTTKGCTGGATTTGCTCCAGTGTGTCCATGTCCCTCTTGTCCCGGGGAGCCCAGYACTAGATGCAGCCCTTCAGATGCATCTCTGTGGTGCAGAGCAGAGGGGAGGGATCACCTCCCTCAACCTGCAGCACTGCCTGCTTGGCATGACAGGAGGCTGTTAGTCTTCTGTGCCACAAGGGCACGTTGCTGGCCCATGGGCAGCATGTCTGTTAGTCCAAGACCTTTTCTGCAAATCTGCTTTCCAGGCAGTCCAATCTCAGTTTTGACTTTTATGCATTTATGGAAATGCACTTACTTTTCTAATCCTCTTTCCCTCTCTCAGTTTCTGATTAGCCCAGGTCGAAGCATGTTAATGACTGAATGGATTTGCATGCCAGCTTTCAGCACCAATAATGTTTTATCTGTCTGCCCTTCATGACTTGTTAGGAAAACAATGAGATAAACTCATTTTACATCACATAAATAGTTTTTAACTATGTCCCTGAATCAGGTGATATGACTTGCTGCTACCGCTAATGTACGGATTTTCTTTGCTGATGCACTGATTGTTTTTTTTCTTCTGTGGATAAAATTGTGAAGGACTAATTGGAAGATGACCTACAGTCTGGTTATTATTAGTAGTAATATGGCTCTCCTACGGCACCAYAGAAAAAAAAATGACAGCAAATCTTGGATCAAGTGTCATATAAGGCAAGGGAGACTATCTGACATAATTTCTTTCTTAGAAACTATTGATGTTGAAATTCTTTAAACTTCGGCACTTTGCCAAAATCCACAAACCCTACCACAAAATTAGAAAACATCTAAAAAAGAATTCCCTTTCCAGGAATGATACAAACAGAAATGAAAACCGTGAGAGGGAAAAATGTCCCAGGAGAAGTGTTCAAGACAGATTAGACAGAACATTTCTCTTTTAACTTTAAGGACGCTGTGTATTTGGCCATACATCTCAGTGAACCTTAGAGAAATTATTATTTTCCAATTACAGTCCTCAGACAAGAGTTTTGCTCTTTCCACAACTGCTTCTTTCCCAGAAACTGCATTTTTCATATTTCAGTTTGGTTTCTTTGATACTGAATTGACTGAAACCTCTAGTCTAGAAAAAGAAAAAAAAGAAAAAAAAAAGAATAAAAAGAAAGATACATAGCTCTGGGAAAGTCYTTTTTCCTGATTTGCAGTTACTAAAATTTGCTAATTACCCCAAAACTCCTGGCAAATATGATTTTTCTACCTATTTTTTCTAACAAGGCCGAACTATTTCACTGAATTTTACACTATTGTTTTAGGCCATTTAATATAAAAGAATCTGCTTCAAGAAAAAAAAAAAAACAAAAAAACACAGCACAGTTTCAGTTCCTGTTTCTTGTTGCTCTCAAGGCGACAAGCTGTTTTTCTTTTCTTTGGTGAAGCTCATTGCCCATGGGCAGGACATCACAGAGGACAGTTGGAYCGAGCTGCACCGTGAGCCACGAGGGGTGCAATATTGCCCTGGAACAGTCAATATTTTTCAAATGCTAAAGATAGGACATTTTTGAAGTCTGTTTTATTTTGCCCTTTCTGCTAGACATGCTGCTGAGCCCAGGCTGCCTGCGCCTGCTGCGAGGTCTGCCTTGAGGCTTGCTGGAGGACACAGGTCCTCTCTGGCCTGGCAACCTAACACGGGACGTGCCACGGTGTCTCTGCCATGGGGAATGTAGTGAGGGTGTCTGAGTGCAAGTTTTTGCAGCCCTTAGTGAAAGGGAAGTGTTTAAGGATCTCTTTTGGCAGTGGGAGAGGTGAATCAGATCCCCTTAGGTGAAGGGAGGACTAAAACKCAAATCACTCGGGTGAGAGCTTTTATCACAAGACTTAGGAAAAGGAAAAAAGGCAAGGATTTCTCTATAGCTCCTGCTTTTTGGTTAAAATCRTCACCGTCTAGCTGCAGCCTTTGTTTATGTGTGTTACTAGCACAATAACTTGAGCTAGAAGGTCACTCATCTCCCTTTGGACTTATATGACATTACTGCTAAAGCCAGTGGGCTGGAAAATGGCAAGTTTTCCAGCAGTTCCTCCTATTGGAGACAACCCAGGAAGCYGGGCAGCCTCTTTACTGAGTCCAAAGGCAACTTGCTACCTTTTAATGCATATCTGAATAAAAACTGCTCCCAGAGGAGCTGTGATGTTGTGAACCTGTCTGAAACTCTGGCAGTGGAGGTGCCCTTCCATCTGGATAGAGTCCTGGGCAACGTGCTCTAGGTGGCCCTGCCTGAGCAAGAGCCTTGGACTAGGTGACCTCCTGAGGTCCCTTCCAACCTCAGCCAYGCTGAGGTCCTGTGATTCTGAGAAATGATTTTGGGCAGAGCAATCAGCAGGAGGGATGTCCTCAGCTTTGGACCTCAAAGCAAGTAGCACAGTCACAGAGAAGGGGTGTGTTTTAGAATAGTGGCAAATACTTCTGTCACTCAGGCAATCTAAACAGCAACACACACATTCATTTACTTGCAGAAAATGCCATGTAGGCTGTAATAAAAAAAAAAAATGGTCTTAACAATGAGAGCATTTTTCAGTGATGATCATGCAGCCTCAGCTTTGACCAAAAAAAAAGGCAGTATTCCTTTGGTGTCAAGGGGACTCATTAAAATTGAGGGGTTAAAGAGGTGATAGCTGTAGCAGGAAACCCTGTCTATAATTAAGGTAACATAATGCTTTCATTTGAAAGACTTTTCAATTGCTCACAGTCTGCCAAATTTTAAACCATTTAGRCTGAAATTCCCCATAGTGGGTGTTTATTTTTGACTGAACTATCTGGGAAAGGTTTAATCAAAAGTGGTTCAATTGTTTCTAACAATTGCAAAAAAAAAAAAGAAAAACAAAACAAAATAAAAACTATCAGTTCTTTGCTAACAATTCCTACAACTCTACTACTGAGAAGCTCCACGGTTTGTAGGGGAAAAGAAGGAACCCATCTGCGTCCTAGGCTCCTAGAGCAGCGCTAGCACCMCTGGCATTCACAGAAGCAGGGCAAGTCTGATTGCACTCAGATGCCAATATATCCATACCCAGGAACATGCACAAAGTGCTGGCCTCAGTGCCCAGCTAAGYGTTGACTTCCTGTAGCTCTGCACTGAGTCCAGGTTAGGTTTGGTTTGGTGCTTATCTCAGCAAGGTTGAAGTGTGTCATGCACAGTGACAAAATCCTTGTCTCTCCAGGCTGTCTGAGATGCCCAAGTGCAAGCACAAGAGGGATGAGGACCACTGCCTGAAGAAGGGTTGAGAGAGGAACAGGTAGGACTTAACTGGTGTGAGATCTTGTGAAACTAGAGTGCAATTGCCCTCACCTCTGGGTTGTGAAATCCCAGCACCATCCACACACGTTACTCAAGCAATATAAGTGGTACGTGGATGTGTTTGGTATTTTCATCCATGAGCACGTGTGTAAAGGCAGCTGAGCCCTCAAATAATTATGGAAGAAAAGGTAATAAACAGGCGGAGAAAAGACAGAACAGGAAGTATTTTGGAAAGGGCTAAAAAATACATGGATAATAAAAACCTTCCTGTCAGTGAATTTTCCTTTTTGATAGCCTTATATTTTTATTTAGCTTAGTTTGTCCCTGATGAAAAATCTGAAGAGAATTAGTTAAAGGATAAGATAGAGTTTTCTCAGATGACTAGAGCGGCAGGCATTGTATTCATTTAGTGTTCCCAAAATTGTGTATAAGAACATGACCTGATTTTACCTTTTGTTTTTCCATTGCCATATGAAGGACCAGGAGCCAACAGTTATTTATATGTACCAAATCAAGCAGAGTTTATGCTGGGACATGTAAACTGTACCTTTCCTTAAAAATATGAATTTTGCTGGCTGGTTCTCAAACTATCATTTGGCCTCAGGCCTCAGACTGCAGAGTGAGCCCAGCAGCTCGGTGAAGCAGTGATGGGGCATGCAGGTCGGGCTGCATGGCAGGTCACCACTGCAGGTAAGGATGTATCCTGCACAGGAAGGCTCTAGGAACCCTCCCACTTGGAAGAAATCACAAGGTGCTTTGCAGGACGTGAGAAATGCCTGGTGAGTCACCCATCTGACGTGGGGAAAGGAGATTCCACCTCAACCCTTTTTGCATAAAGAAACATTAGTTTGTTTAATGCCTTTTTGAACAGGCTGGTGTTGTTTGCATCCACAATCTCCTGTGGTGGCAAGGTCCAGAAATTCACTGCTTGCTGTGTAAGGAAATAATTTCTTTTATCTACTTTAAACTGATCTTTCACTAGTTGTATCAGGTGCCTGTTAAATAGTTACATGTTCAGTTTAACCACTGCATTCATCATCTTAAAATCTTYATTATATCCCTCCTCAGCCTTCTTCTCTCCAAAATGGAGACTCAGTATTTTTGCTCACTCTGTGTTAGATAACAGCTTCAAACCTTTGACCATTTTTGCTGCCCTTTAACTCTGCTACAAGATATGAATGCACCAGTTTTAAAAGTAGCAACAGTGCTTGCCTTGGTCTTAATAATATTTCCACATCATGTCCAACATTTAATTCACTTTTTCCTTGCCRTTGCACATTGAGCTGATGATTTCAGAGACCTACCAGCACTGGCTCCATGACCTCTTTCCTGAGCTGGAACTGTCAGTTCAAATTTTGTCTGCAGCAAGAATGCTATTGATCATTTTTCCTAGATGCATATATCTGTACTATCATTCACCTGCCACCTTTGTCAACTCATTCTTGTGAAATCCTCAGCACCTGCATAGAAGTTGACTATCTGAAAGAGTGCATTGTCCTGCAACCTTAGGAATATCTGTGTGGTATGAACTGGTTTGGCTGTCATTGCAATGGAGCTGACTTGGTCAACATTCATAACTCCCAGGGGAAAAGAAAATTCTCCCAAAAGCTCTTAGTGTGTGAAGCCTAGCTCCCATTTGTCTAACTTAAGTGTAGCTCCATAGATTTCAAGGGTGTATGTTTTACAGTGCTCAAAGAAGAGAACAAAGCCAATTGATTCCTGTTGGGAAAAGAGAAATACTGCCTTCAACTCCCTGTTAGCTCTTTAGAATAGGAATTCTGCTGTCAGGAACTATCAGTCTACTGRTTTCATAACTGATAAATATGAAATGTCTAACATAAACATCCCGACACAAGTATGAAACAGTGCATGAGACTAAGTTGTTGCTATGTCTGCTCATAATAAAAAGATGAAGACATAGTGTCCATCCTTTCAAATGTTCACATAGGTTATAATAAGTGCTCCTAACTGCATTCCTGGGAGCTTTGCTTATCTAGAAATCAGGGTATGCAAAACCGTTAAGAATATCTGGCCAAGGATGTTCCTCCATCTGCACTTTGAGGGCAGTGAGGAGCTTTCTGTGCTTGCAGCTCCATCTACTGGTATTAACTGGCCCGTTTTCCTCCTTTGATTTGCTGGGTACAGAAACGTTATCTTGTTCTTTTTGGAGGTCTTTTTTGAATGACAGTTTTTGACATTCAGTAAGGAGGTTAATTCACTTTCTCCAATATCCTTTCCTTATAATAATAACACACTGAAAAATATTTGATATGCATTTGATGCAAATAAATGCTCTTGGGGCCAGAACTACGTGTATATTCTTTTTCTGCACATTTTCCGCCTCCATTTCTCTTTCTAGTAAAAGGAATATCAAATGCATGATAKTTTCATGGTGCCTGTATGGGCTTAGATAGTCCCAGAACTGAAGGTGAGTGTCAGCTCCTCCTGGCTGGTATGAACCAGGTGCACTCAGTTCTCTGAAGGACCCCTGTAACTTCACTAAATAGTGATACTACAGCAGTTTGTGGTGCCAGGATGTGGACATGGCTTCGTATCTCGTACACGTGTCCCATCATCGCCAACTCTAAAATTAATCAGCACTCATTAGGCACATCACTCAGAGCTGTCAGACTCTACAACAGGTAGGTTTACCTTCTTATCTTAGAGGCTTAGGCTTTCTAAATCTGCCATAGCCACAAAGCTTATTTTTCCTTTAATGGAAGCAGCTAGTCCAGCAATAACTTACCCCAGAAGCAGTCTCCTTAAGAGAAGCAAAAAGTGACACAAGGCCAAGGAATCTGCAATACTATTTATTTCAAAGGTCAGCTCTATTTAGTGCTGAGGGAAAATTCTGTTCTTGCTTCCATTAGTGAAATTCCTCACTGGCGACCGGACCTCAACAGAAGCTGCATTTATATAACTAAAAGCAACATTTGGCCTCACGTTCCTAATGAAATTTCTCTCTGAGGTAGCTCTGTGTTTTTCTGAGATACTTTTGCTCCAGTTTAGCAGCTCCAGTTTGTTGTTTGACAAACTCATTACTGGGTATGTTTACATTCTGTATCAGGTCAGGGACCGAACCTTGGGCTCTGGCCCAGGAACAGCTGTCACTGCTATGGCTCAGGTCAGGCATCTGTGTCGGCAACCACATGACACCTCTGGCCAAGTGAGAGTCTTCCTCCCTTCTGTCCTCCAGCTCCTCCTGGACCCCATGCTGATAGAAGGAATTGGGAAGTGTTGCTAGGAACATTTCSTCTTCCCTTTTGCTTCTGGATTTTGGCTTAAAGCATCTAGTGATGGTTCACTCCTTATTCTAACAGCCCATGGCTCTAAGCTGGCCCTAYAGGCTCCCCAGGGCTTCAGGTCCCAGGTCAAAGTATTTACAGTTTGGAAAACAGGTATACTCAGGAGCCAGGATCTGGGTTCAATGCCATATTTAATAAAGGAGACAGATGTAGCGAAGTGGTAAGGCCTCAAACCTCCCACCTTTCAGCCAGTAGGCCTCTCATGCTCTTTTTTATGCCATAACTTTGTATGTTATCTTGATGAAATCAGCTTAAGCACATCTGTGAATCACATCTGCACTGCGTTGGTTTCTGGCTGTCCAGCCTGTCCGGATCACGCTGCAGCTCCCTGCCTTTCTGCATGCCTGGCTTCCTTCACAAAGCCTAGAAAGTGGCAGGGAGGAGGAAGAGAGGAGACACCTATTCAGATTTCACCATGGCATCAAGCTGTGACCTAGTTGGGGTCGCCCGGACCAGGAGGCTGGAAATATTGCCAGCTCCTGTATTTTAGAAATAATCAGGAAGATCTACGGTTCCATTAATTACATTATTAATTACATTATGCTACATCATGTTTTCCACTTGAAAAGTAACTGTAGAGCCCACAGCGCTTCTACTGACAAAGTTAAAAAATAGCAAAGGGTTTTTAAAAACAAAGCACTTTTTGCCTCATTAGTCTGACTCATAAAGCTTACTGAACTTAAATAATACTGTAACACAGTAGTATTAAAACCTAAACATTTGTTACAAGCTCGTAATCATATTGCTATACAGTCACAGCATCTTCATGCAGGAAAAGAGGGCAGTGTGTGGTCCTCGAGAGGAGTGCGGTAGGATCCTTTGCTTTGCAAGGAACCCAGCTGGGCTTGTCTTGATCCGGTGATTTATTGTTTGGTGCTACTGTCTCCACAAYTAACGGCCATACTTTCTTGAGATGACCAGGAAAAGCTGTTTGGATGAGRTTAGAATCTCCAATGTTTCTTTTAAGATTACTAGCACTGTTGAAATAAGTCTGGATTCACAGGGCATCATCTTTGGACGAGWCCATCTCTGGAGCTAGATACTGACCCTGGCTGTGTTGAATATATGTGCAAAAATGCTGTCGACTGTCTGTCCAGAGTCTCCAGAATCTGTGTGGACACTTGCAGGAATCCCAAAGCAAGCAAAGTGTTAAAAACATCTCTTGCTGTAATCTGATTTTATCATTGGGCTTCCTTGGAAGGTGGCTCAATGAGTTTTTTGCCCGAATTTAGCCCAAGTTTCTAAGCAGAAGGTGCTGCGTCGCAGTAGAGTTGATGCAGRACTAGGACATGGTGTACAGGAGGAAGCAGTGAAAACCTGAGGTTCCTGAGGACCTCCCTCCTCTCTTAGAGGTGGAAGGCAGATCAGTGCCTCAGATAGGAACTGCACAGAGCCTGCTTACAATGGGCTGATCAAAAACTTCAGGTCAGAACACCCAGAACCTCCCGTGTTTGATCTAAGAGCACTAGCTCGGCACGTCAAGTCTCCCTTTGACTCATAATCCTGCACAAACAGGTGTTCTACCTCTTAACCCCGTGTAGCTAATTGCCAGACTAACATCACTATGCCAGAGACAGAAATAGGAAAGGACACATACACCTCGCACGGTCTTTCTTCTTATATATAGTACTATATATACCATATAACACATATATACTGTAGTATATATATTATACTAATGTATGCTTTCCATTGCTATTTACTGACTTTAATCAGTAAATTTCTTTCTAAAGAATTTTTTCTAAATTAATCAGATTTCTTTCTTCTGCTGATTTTCTTCCTCTGTGTCTCATCAAAGGCCAATGTCATGCCAAGCTGCACAAAATACAGATCAGAAACCAATAGCACAAACTCACTTTGAAGTGAATGGGTTATAACTGAGTTTTAAGCTCACCTAAATACTAATTTTTGAAATCCAGAGASAAAAATCATGAACCTCAACATTTGAAAAGAAGAAATTAGAAGAAGAAATTTAAAAAGAAGAAGAAGAAAAAAAAAAAGATCAGAGGAAGTACATTGGGAGTTATGTCCTTTTGGAAGTAAAAGAAAGACACCGGTCCAGTGATTTTTCAGTGATTTTTCTATAACTTTCTATGAAGGTGGCAGCTTTGTATGACCAGTGGTTCTTCCTCACTCACCTTTTGCAGCTGCACTTTATAGCTGGATTTCAAAGAGGCATTCACTGACTTCAGGAAAGCTCTAAGTAACACACATAGGAGTGAGGAAAGTAGCTGTGTCACCTTGGACTATTTCTAGACATGGAGCAATATGGTAGTAATCAGGAATTCCATGAAGCATTTTTTGTGCCTTTTCTGAACACGTTCTAACAAAGGTTTAATGTTCTAAAACGTTTCATTTTGTTTCTCTTTAGCAATAACCAACATCTTTTTTTCTGCTTCCTGCACACTTAAAAAAAAAGTCTCCTCAGGATAAATACATACCAGCAGTTACTAATTATTTGCATTTAAAATAATAGAGTATTTTCTGATTCTAAAAGAGCGGGTATTTGCATGGCATCAGAGATATTCTGGCACTGTGACTTTGCATCAAATAGAAATGTGTGATGAAAACTCTCTTTTGGCATCCATGGTTTCATTACTTGCACCTTAAATTAATTCAGCCAAATCTATCTCCCTATCTCCTCCCCTGTTACTTCTGTTCTTTGGAGAGGTCTAAGCTYGTATTCCCCAAGATAATCAGAGACATATTTGGGAATTGTTGTACATGCCATTTGCGAGATGGAAGAGTAACTTTTATCAAACCTGGCTTTTGTGTTATCACCCGTAAGGAGTATCATGAGGATTAAATGCTAACCCCCTCTAAATATTTGCATACAGACATTCTAGGACAATGTACAGTGTGACCTTTTGAGTCACAGATACACTATTCAGGAAGCTAAAAAAGTAATACAAACTTAACTTGCTTTTCTATTTTCATTAAGAATGTGGCAGCTTCCTCGTTCTATGTCCTCATTAGATCTTCAAAATCCAGCAAAATGTCTTCAAAGTTAACAGAAAAAACTTCCTTTCACTCCTTTTTYGCTATGAAAACTATTTTTTTCATTATTTCAGTTTCTGCTTCTCACTTTTTTTGGTCTTCGATACTTTCAGAGATTAAGAGTTTTTAAGAGTTTAGCTTCTCCTTGCTGTGCAAATAAGGTTTTCATGCTACACTCATTGCTCTGTTTCCTGTACAAGCAGCTACAAGCCCAGGAGCCTCGAACAGGCCCCATCTGAGTGTGCAGGGCGCAGTGAATGTCCCCAAGAGCAGCCTCCCTTGCAGCTGGGGCTGGCCCCAGGCTCCACTTCCTCACTGCCCCCCATGCCACGTCATGCAGCAAAGCCAACGTTCAGAATTAACCTTACCATAAATGTGCCTTCTCAAAAGCTTTAGCCTTAATATATTCAGCATCAGTTCAGTCAAAGCTGCAAGGTGTTTCTTTATTTTTTCCTCTTCATCGTATTTTTCAACTTTGGAATGAATAGCCAGAGAGCTGCCATACATATACACAACATTATGCAACTTTAATGCTGTTCAGCACAGGTCTTCATTATTATACATTCATCCATATACTCCACTGTAGAAGTATTTTATACAACATGAAGTATTTTTGAAGTACATGTCTCTAGATAAAACATTCACAACAGAAACTTCCAATGCAAGTGGAGAATTAGAAAAATATTCAGGCAGAGTACAAAATCCTTGGAAGATAAAAAATCGCAGAAAACAAGAGACATAAAAATGTCTCACTGCAATAATTCAGGAGGAACGAGTGGTCCCCGCAGCCAGACGGGCTGGTGCTTGTTGCTGTGAACCTGGTGGGAACCTGTCCTGGGGCAGCCAGGACTGAGGGGCAACCACTCCTGAGGGTGGCTGGCTCTCAAGGATGCTTCCAGATGACAAAKCTGTGACAAATCTGACAAAGCAGCCTTCACAGCAGACGCCCTTATTTGCTCACTGTGAATGAGTAGGCCAGGGAATGAGGAAAGTCCTGTCCTTCCTTACCCAGCCACACCACTGGTGTCAGGAATTTTCATGAGCGCTGGCAGGATGTGGCAGGGAAGTTGTTCTGCAAATKACAGGGAGTCTTTTTTTCTCTCCAAGATTAGCAATTTGGTTTGCTAATTGGATTGCTAAAATTTGGCACTTTTCACAACAGCTACAATTATTTGCTATCTTTTTTTAAAGAAGAGTTTTGTTGCCTGCTTAACAGGCCGTGTGCTGAGGAGCAGAGTGCAATACTATGTGTTAGCTTTGTTACCTTAACTTTGCATTTCTAATATTCTGTATCATTATATATCTGGGATATTCAAAGCAGGCTCAATTAAACTTTATTGCTGCCAAAAGCAACTCCACAGAGGGTGGACCACTTTGCATTCCCTTGCTTTCAGCAAGATGTTGCAGAGACACATAARGAAAAGCCCAAATAAAAACACCTTTACAACACTGCAGATTTAGGATTGCAACGAATTCCACACCACAAGAATTGAGGTCAGACATTATTCACCATTTGGTAATATTTCATTCAAATGATATTGACTCACATAATAAGTAACAAATGCAGCACTTGAAGTAGCAAAAACAAAACCATACTCCAAAGGGAAACAGTGCAAATATTCCTGTTAAACAAAAATATACCACGTATATATACACACAACACAAATGCACTGTTTTTGTTCTGCCGTATAAATAGATTTGATAAAGTTAAATCCATGAAACTAATGAACTACTGACTGACAGTCCTAGACAGTTTCCACCTACTGAAAAAACACAGTAAGCTTGAAGGATGAGATCACCATAGCTGAACATGGTTGTAAAAGAACATCAAAAGATCGCACTGGATGGCATTTCATTTTTTTTCCCTCATTATATCAATCTTTAAAATAATATATACTAGAGTGATACAGTAAAAGTCAGCTTGGGCTCTGATCATGYAAGGAGCAGATACAGAAGTCCAAATACTCTATAGGGAGCCTCAAGTCTGTAGCTCCATGGAAATCATCATAAGGCTGCTCAACACCTAAGGCCCAGTCACGGGATTTAACAAGGGGAAGCATTTTAGCTGCCTACACTAGTAACATCCATTTCATTTCCACTTTATTCCTCTTCTGTTTTAGCACCAAAATTCAGTTATCTCCTACTGATACATCTATTTATCAGTGAATTGTGTAATACCATACAATGAAGAGAGCAATTCTTCTAACTAGTTTATAGTAAAACTAGAATAGGAAGAGAGGGAAACCTGTTTTCAGTTAAGGAAATTGTGATAAGGGGTTATTCGTATTTTCAACACTTTTCCAAACAGACTCTAAGGAAAAAAAAAAAAAAAAAGGCTTTTGGAATTTGGAATTACATTACAGTAAAATAGACAAGTGGCATTTAATTTGATCTGAAGTGGAACACTTGAGCATTGACTTCTCTTCAACTGCTATAGCTTCCATCTTCTTAGTGCCAGTGCTGTGCTGCAGCCGTAACAAACAGCTGTTGCAAAGGCAAAAATCTAAAAAAGGAGTAGAAAAAAAACAGCGTGAACCACACATTATATTGCTGCACACTAATATACTAAATGAGCACCATAACACAGACTCAAAAGCTGCCTCACCCACCCAAAATGCTCTTAACGTAAAGGTGTGGATTCTCTGAAGTCTTCTCACGAACTTCTCTTGCAACCCCTGTTACTACTTTTAAGTTAGTTGCTAGCTTCAGACGGCATTTTAGAGTAACATATGAACCAGAACATCTGAACACGCACAGGTCATGGCACAAACTGGTCATTTACATCTATATTTCAGCCTCTTTTTGCCCAGGCTGCGCAAACTCATTCTACTTTCGCTTTGCTCAAATACTAATCTCAGATTTGTCTCTAGGTGAATGTTTACCTATAGCAAACAGACAACTATTCACCTGCCGAAACAAGGAAAGAGATTCAAATCTGGCCTCCTTGACCAGCCGTTAGAACAGTTTTCTGGGAAATGCCAGAGAGTTTCTGCTGCCTGGARAATTTACAGATTTGAAGTGAAGGTCGTGCCAGAGCAAATTTGAATACATAGTGTAAATCAGAAGGAAGAATTGAGACACTAAACCGTTGAAAAAGAAGTCGCTCAGGAATGATGAATASTCTCCCATACGGATTCAAGCAGTGGATAACATCCCTGGTTATGCACACAGACTTTGACGTCAAATGCAAGTTTGGAGTAGAGGTTATGTCTCAGATCCATCAGTCATATAAAAAGAAAATATACAAACACTTTCATTACACACGTTTTGTAAGACAAAATTGAACAGGGCTTTACCTKGTATTTTCTCCATGTACAGCAGAAGATTATGTTAGTGATATTAAACTAACTGCCTTAAGTGACTACATTATTTTTTGTACATTCTGATATTTTAGTTAGGTACTCTAGGAAAAAAAAGTGAAGGCACTAAAGATTACAGTATCTGATTTGCCATTTCCTAGCTTCTTTTAAATTACAAATAACTAGGATTAGTTACAAGAAAGCCTTCTCTTTCCCKATCTTGACAGGAATTTGAAGATCTCAAGGACTTGCATTCTCCCTAGTGAAAATATCAAGGAATGATTAAAGGGCTTCTTGGACACTCCAGTGTTCTGTTACCAGACAGAAAGACTGAAAAGACTGGAGAAAACGATTTTACTGTATGTGCAGTGGGCTCTGAATACCCTGGGCATGTAGAGCTACAGCTGTGCTAGAATTTGCTTGCTTAGTATAAAGTCCTCAATTGGTCTGGGCAGGGCTGTGAAATATGACTTCTGTCCTTGTGCCACATACCCAGAGAGGGAGCAGGTGTGAGAGAGTGATCCTGGCAACTAGGTCTCTGTGAGGCATTCTGGACTTGGAGACCAACATGCCCAACTCACTCCTTCAGAGCCCAGCCTATGGAAATGACCTTTCCTTTTTATTTTACTTTTGCAGAACAAGTGTGAACGTCACCTTGGGTTCATTTATTTTTATGCCAAAGCAAGTTGAAGGGAGGGACTAGATTTCGGGGAAGCTGTTTACCTTGCAAAGATGCATGGTTTATTTTTGAGGACAACAGAATGGGTTTTAGAAGCTTAATAATATATCCAGTGCTTCAAGGTAACAAAGACCCTCTGGGAGATTAAATAAATAAATAAACAAACAAACAAGACTAGTAGTAGTTCCAGTGCTCTGAGTTCAGCCTATTGGCACACCTCTAACTGCCCTTCAGGAGTCCAGACATGGATAGAGGTAAAACCTGGTAGATTTTTCTGGTGCAGCTCTGYACACACACACTCGCTTCCTCAGATGCAGTGGTTCAGTGATGATGCTGCAGTCATAGTGCTAAAAAGGCCAGCTGAGTTGAGGCTGCCTGCAAAACCACTCCAGTCCTCGCCATAAGGGACAGCAGGCCCTCCTGCAGCTAATTTCTATGTCTGAGGCCAGTGGGAGCATATATGGAGCTTCACAAGGAGCACAGGCTTGAATTTCAGGCATCATTCTTTGATGACAGTTATCATCTTTTTCTGCATTTACAAAGTATCTCTATCTAAAATAATAAGCTGTATTGTTCATGTAATTAAAATACTGCTGTGAAAAATAGCAATTAAGTATCACACTATCATGGAGTAAAAGTTTATTGCAATAGTTATGTACAGCACTATGAGAATATTACTGCTCTCAGAAAATCCTTTCTCTCTCAAATTCCCTTTCCATTCCAGCTTGCTGTTAACTTCCTAAGTTGGATGATTAGAGTTTACAACAGACTTGCATGTCTTAATACACATTTATGAAATACATACCGAGGCTGCTATGCTTATGTTATACTCATGATCACCTAGAATCGTCTCTCGTGTAGTGGAATTAAAGTTACGGGGTAAATGATGCAGAGATGTAGTTGCTGCTTGCAGTAGAAAGGCTCCAAAATAAAAGACGAAAGTAGCCCCATGGAAAAGAAAATCCTGAAAAGCAAATAACAGAATCAGTCTGGGCTGCAGAAGATATCTAACTTTCCAGCCTTAGTACCAATGAAACCCAGCACTGAAACATGAAATGTATGAGCACCAGTAACAATAATTTCAGATAAACAGCGCAAAATCCATCTGAGAGTTTAACCAGGACTTGGTTAAACCACTTGCACTTAACCACTTGGTTAAACCACATCCACTTGCAATTATAACAGCACAACAGTAACAGAATTAGTGATAAATCACAAGCCCTCCTCCCCAAATTCTGTCAAATTAAGAGGCATCTGCTCAGCTATGTGCACATACATTGAACTTTACGTTCTAAATAGTCCTAAAGTGATCTTAAGAACTCTTTTCTCTTATAAGGCCTATATAATTATAATAATAAAAGATATATGGGCTCACAATTCAAGCTTGTAGTTCCCAAAATTCCTTCTCAGCTGTGTTCTTCTTCTCACGCTTAAATTTTCTTTCTGCAAATGCCCAGAACCACATTCATCTTGACACAGATGAAGTTTACCCACAGGTACAACCAGAGGCCAAGAACTAAGGTATTTCCTCAACTCTAATGCTTGTCTCTACACAAAACAGAGTATCTTGGGGGGTCCTTTGTGATATTGCTGAATGAAATGGCTGACTCTTGAGAGAAGAGCAATTAGGATTTACCTTAATCATACTTCTCTCCTGCCTTTCTCTAGGCTAGTCACCTAATGGTGAAGATTAGGTGAGCACAATGTTTAGGCACCTAACTCATGTTTCTGGCACTTAAAAAAACAGCATGAGTGCTTAAATCACTTTGTGGATTAGGCCAAGCCCAGCATTTCAGGCAGCAAGATCCGTGACCTGCTTCAGCACATTTTTAAAATGTCTAAAATAATCTTCCCCAATCTTCCTCTGCTGATAGGTCTGCAAAGCACTCATTTGCAGTCCACGCAGTTCCCAAGTCCACCCACAACCTGCCTTGTGCACACAGTTATGCAGACACAATTCTGAATCTCTATGGGAGTATATTAYGCTTTTTGATGATACTCACATTATATAGTCAATCTACAACATCAATGAATTTATTCTGCATTTGTAACTCACTTAAGTACAAATGACTACTAGTAAATCAAAAGTGAAAGCACAGGATATGCATATGTGATTTGACTGCAACAGCATCATGTGCACTAGACATAACTGAGCAATACCCTTCACTTACTGTCTGATATCAAGGTAAAGATGTGCTGCAATTCCCAAATTAGAGAATTGTTTCTTCACAGACGTCAAGTTTTCTTTTAGTTTAAAGGTATTTGCTTTGCAAACTCATAAATCGTTCTGTATTTGATAGGATCTGAAACTACTTAAGTGTCAGCGGGGTCAGTTTTGATAGGTTTTGATATAAGCTGTTGCCACAATTTTCTATTCCGCTTAAACCAGGAATGACTATCTCTTAATTAAAGATCATTTGAGGTCAGGTCATAGAGGGCACTATTTTTCTTCCTGACTGAAAATTATTGGGAACCCAAGTTTTGGAACAACACCTGCAATATCCCTGGTTTCTAGTTTTCTCTCTTTACAATTACTTCCCCTTGGAGTATCATCAGGAAGCCCCACTGACACCATCAGAACTAAGAGGATATAGGAAAGTAAGTGGCTTTATCATCTGGTTTCAAGGCCTTTAAGGATTCACTGCTGGACAGATACTGTCCATCCTAAGCCCTGACATTATCAGCTTTACAGTACAGCACAGCAGTGACTTGAAAGGTCCGGGTAAAGCTGGTCAAACAGATCTAAGATTCTTCTTTTGGGATGCTGAACACCTGGCACATTTTATTCAGTGTTCTTGACTGTACTTTTCTGGCACCAGGGCTTGCAAAGGAGCATAAATAGCTCCTTGAGGAAAGCAGGGCTGGCTGCACGCAGAAGAGGTATTTTCAGAAGAGACTCATTTCCTCCACTCACCTCCCAAATCTTGATTTTCTTCTCCTGGCAGCACTTACAACAAAGCTATGTAGCACTAGTTAGGTTTCACTTTGGTACAGTCATGTAAAGGTTGGTCACTTTCTGTGACCAAAAAACCCAAGATGTCACTATGGAGGGTTTTTTGGTTGTTAATAACTTGTTAGTACAGTGCCTAATTCTCCCTTGCCTTAGAATTTATATAACCATTGAAAACTCACACAAAGTGTTCACAAAACACTGCCAAATCAGTATAAAACATTAGTTCACATCTAATTTTGTAAATGAGTGTATTGTGAGTCAGGCTGTAAAGAACAGTATTTGCCGCACCATCTGGCTGAATACAGAGGAATGTATCTCCATAAGGTCTGTATTTTCTCCCCAACTTCTCCACTGTGCAGCATCTTATTTCTTAAGTATCTGTATCAACATCAATGGCGTTATCCATGACATAAACTATTACTAAACACAGGCCTATCAGAATCCCATGCTGTTTTTCACATGTACATTTAAGGTGCTTGAATCTTAAACATTTGCTTAAGCATCTTTAAATGTAGAGTTAGGTCTCTAATACAACCTGCCATGACTATTCTCATTTTTGACCTAATAAAACAACAAGTTACTTGTGAGTTCTACCATAAATTTAATTTGGGATGGATGTTAACTTAGTTATGATCACTTTTTAGATGAAGTTGTAGTAGAGTTTCATAGATAGAGCTTTTGCACAAGCTGTTTAGCACTCAGCTGACATGGAAAGTTTCTCCATAATTGAAATCACATGAACTGGACCAAAATTAACCCAACAACTAATCACTGCTACCACCTAAAAACCAATATTGGAGATATAGGAGTGTTAAGATGAATATTTGTATAGCATTTCCAACATACAAAAGGCTATGCCCTCACCCAGGAATCCTTCTAAATAGATGTATGATTGTAAATTGGCAAACAGTTTCAATGAAACTCAGGACACCATTAATTTACTTTAGTTAGGCACATGCTCAAGGGCTCTGCTACATCATAATTTGTGAGGATGTCATAGCATAGATCCCTGCAAAGCTCTTTGTAATTACCCTAACTCATTATTAGCTTAATTACTGCTTGTATCGTGCTGGAAAGCTAATGTTGCATGCATGCATTTGCTATCAAAGTGCTGCAGTTTGTTTTGAATAGAATCTAGACTGTTAGGACTGATRGGTTTCAAGGTATCTGTCAGAGACCCAAATGGAGGAAGCTCTACTTYGCTTCACAGAGGTTTCATTTCAAGGGACTGTCTCTAACTAACTGGAACACTAACAGAGATAACCCCAGATGTTGATACTGAAGCATACAAACCTAGCTATAATCAAGAAAACTGTAAACACAAACAAAATGAGCCACACAAGAGAGAGGTGAAGGTGATCAGCAGCTACACACTAACACAATGTAATATTTTAGAAGCTCTGATCTTTTSGGAGTATTTTTGGAAACTGTTTCTTCTGACATTTTTGCCACTCTTGTTATTCATTCACAACACTGTAAAACAGAACAGTACCATATTGTTCTCAGCTACTTATAGCTAAAAATTCAAAGGAAGTTCTTAATGATGCCAAAGGAGAACATAAACTATCAAGCAATAATCTGAGATATCCATGAGGTTTGGTAGGAAAAAAAAAAAAAACAGAGCCAATGAATGCTTGCCTCCCACCCCCCACCTTTTATTTACGTATTTATTTAAATATTTAACGTAATAAGAAGGTATATTCTGCAAGAACCACTAGCACAAGCCATAATGCATGAAATCTTTTCTTTTTACCAAAGAAAAGCTGATCAGAGCATAGGTTTGTAGTATCCCCTGACTTCCTCTAAGAAGAGGAACTTAAATCTCCTAAAAAGATATTAAGTTACGCTGCATTGCGGGTCACACTGTCTCTATCACACATCAACACTGTGCTACCAAAGGAATTATCCTAAAAAGCAGCTGAAGGCTTTCACAGGAGCACAGCTCCCCAAGAGACTTCCTTGGTCCTTGAGCTTAGTGCTAATCTCAGAGAACCACACAGCACAGCGTRCTCACAAATGTAGCACTTCACTCACAATATCAGAAGGATCTTCCTATTTCTCATTATTCACAGGGTGTTACCACCACTACTCTAATAGTTAAGAAATATTTCTTAATTTCCAGTCTGCAATTATTTCTGGCCAATTTAAACCAATCTGTTGTCATGCCTTGTTAAACTAGTCCTCTTCCTGGTGCTCATGTCTTCTACGTGTCTGTAGAAGACAAGTTTGCACCTTCATTCACACTCAAATATCCGTGTTGCTCTGCTCTGTCTTCTTCAGTCTGAATTCCTCTGTTTTGAGCATTGTTTTTCTGTTAAAATCACAGGCCAAGGATTACAGCTATAAGTACTTCTCATTAAGTGATTTCCTATTTATGAAGGAAACGGAATCCTTAGAACAGACTCTTACTGCCTGGTTCCAGTTGATGGCAATCCTGTTTGCGTAGCTGAAGAGGAAGACGCAGAGGAAGGTGACGGAGAGGAACCACGCGGTCACGGCCACGAACATCACCCATCCCTGCAGCAGCGGCAGTGGCACCTGCGTGGCGGACACCAGAATCCAGACCACCGTTCCGAAGAGCTGCAAGGAAAGCAACACGGGTTGGGAGAGAACCTGTACTCTGTCCCCTCYGCCTGAGAACCAGCCTTTAACATCAACAAGTCCTCGGGTTACTTTTGGAGCAAAGAGGAAGCACTTCAAAAGCACTCGAGGAGCCTAAGTGCCATTCTCAGAAGCGAGAGGCACTACGYTGACGTTAAAAGGAAGCCCTGCTAAATTCTTAAAAGCTTTTAAATGACCCTTGAAAATGGGATTTACAAACCCAGCTTGCTCATATGCTACTCCTGMAAATTTTACCCTTAGGCTCCATTTGAAGGGAATACAGGAAATGGGAAAACATTGTTGACACACACATTCCACGACATATGTAATAYCCATGTATACTGTCAACATATACCCGAAAACTAGCATGACAACAATGCACGTGAGATGTGGATTCAAACTTATGCTGTTCAGTCCTAATCAAATAAGATACAGATTTTTTAATTTATTATTTATTCTGTTGCATCCTGTTTTTCAATGCATTTGGAATAAAGTGCTGGAAGGGAACACATGAAGTGCAACRGAAGACTAGAATAAGTTGAGCTGTAAATCCTGTGGCAATGACTAGAAAAGCACTGAGTTTTTCAGAGTTCTTGCAACTTGGGGAAAAACTCAGCCCCACAAACTTTGTTTGCAGCATATGGATCTCAGTGGGCTGAAGGATCATTTACATGCCCTTATGTAGCTTATTTAAATTAAGCCCTGGTCTAACAAAGGGCATGATCTACCTGCAAATCCTGTCTTTTTTTACACATAATGGCGTTTGCGGGGGGAAAAAGAGGTAATTTCCATTTGCAACAAGCTCACTTATTACACAAAATTGCCGCGATGGTCCAGGCTGCTGGGACACAACAGCCAGGATTAATTCCAAAGCGGCTACCCCTTCCCAGCCCTGCAGAGCTGCAGTTCCGGAGCGAGCGCTGCCCTTCCAGCCCCGAGGCACCCGGCGCCGGGGCTGGACGCGGCGCCTCCCCGCGCAGGTGCCGCTGCTCCCGCCGCCTCGCAGCAGCCCACACAGCCGCAGGGCCGGCTCCCATGGGGTCCCGYAGGCTCCCGCAGCCGCTTCCCGGGGCTCCCTTCCCGGCTGCCCCGTGCCCCCGGGAAGGGCTCCCGCGCTCCCAAGATGGCAGCCCGCGCTGCCCCGCGGGACGGCGCCCCCCGGCGGCCGCCGCTCACTCACGATCTCCAGCGAGATGAAGGCGCCCGAGTAGGTGCGCAGGATGTCCAGGCCGGAGGGCAGCGTGACCCGCGGCGGCGGGAAGTAGGCGGCGGGGTTGGGGGGCGGCGGCATGGACGAGCCCCCTCTGGGCAACATGGTGCTGCTGGTGCTGCCGGTGCTGCCGCCGCCGCCGAGCGCGGCCAGGTGGAGGCGGAGGAGGAGGAGGAGGAGAGAGCAGGTGCGGGGGAGCGAGCGAGCGAACGCGCCGCCCCTGCCCAGCCCGGCCCGAACCGGGCGGCCGCCCCGCCCCGGAGTCCCCGCGGGGCCGCCGACCCGCCCCGGCCCGCCCCGGTACCGGCACCGGCACCGGGCGGCGGCAGCGGCCGCGCGGACTGCGCGACGGGGCGGGCGGCGCCGGGCGCACGGAGCGAGCGGGACCCACGGACCGACTGACGGACAGAGGGACTGACTGACGGACCGACTGACGGGGGCTGCCTGACGGACTGGGGCTGCCTGACGCACGGGGACGGGGGGTAACTGACAGGCTAACCGGCTGTGGGGCTCGTTGGTCGTCTGACTGACCGACTGACTGTGCGGCTCGCTGCAGACTGACGCACAGGCGGACTGGGGGGCTGACTGGCTGGGGTGGTAACTGACTGATGGGCTGACGGACAGGGGCTGGTTGACTGACTAGGGGACTGACTGACTGATGGGCTGACTGACTGATGGGCTGACTAGCAGGTGGAATGATGCACTGACTGACTGACCGACTGGCAGTGGGGCTCGCTGCTGGGCTAGCTGATGGACTGATTGACAGGGGGTCTCAGTGACTGACTGGGGGTCTGACTGATGGGCTGGCTGATGGGGGTCTCACTGGCTGACTGACACACTGACTGTTTGAGTAGCGGGACTGGCTGACAGGACGGGCACTGACTGACTGGCAGGTGGGTTCATTGACTGACCAGGGGTCTCCCTGACAGACCGACTGTCCAGGGGACTGACTGAGGGACCAGGGGCTGCTGCCAAGTGACCAAGGTGTGCCTGTCTCCCTGTCACCCAGGACCCACACTCCACACGCACCCTGCGTGTGTCRGTCTGCACGAGCCACCGTGTCTGCCCTGCTCCCCAGACACGGGGGGCAGTAGCAGCCCGGGGGGATTTGGCTTTAGGGGGTGGTCTAGTGCTCCAGCTGCCTTGTGAAAGTGCTCATTCATAAACCCTGAGTACGGCCCAGCCAGACTGACGGCCTTATTTCCTAACATCAGTTTGCAAAAGGTTGTTATTTACCTTCTGGTTACAGATATTTGAGGCCTCAGATAGGAGTGTTCATTCTTGGGTTTTTCTTTTTTTTTTTTTTTTTCCTTCTCGTTTTAGAAGCCTACTTCAAGCAGACAAAGCCATGCTTTAGTTCTTACCTGTGGAGCAGATGAAGTTTTCAGGATAAAAAAAAAAAGCATAAAATACCAAAACCTGTGGAAGTTGCCAACATAGTGTAATTTGGGGGCAAGTTAGCAATTTCCTTTATCTTCTTTATGCTCTACCATAGGTTCCACATTCAAAATACTCAGAATGTTTCTTCTCCACTTTTGTCCACTTTTTCCCTTTTTTTTTAATCAGCATTCAACAGTGCACACATATGTAAGCTCCACTAGTGAAAAATGTTTTTTAAAATTTTGGGTACATACAGGTAAAGAAAGGTGTACGTTCATCACACCTCTTCAAATGTACTCCCTCATCTTTCTTGGCATAAGTAACTTCCAAATGAAAGATAAAATCATCACCAAGCACTTGTGAAATGTGGTAATGCCAACCCAGTTTTTAAATCATGCCTGCTAGAGGAGGAAGAAGCAACAAGTTCTACTCTTTCTTATGCCTCCTTGAGACCCCTTCCTTTTTTCACATTGCTCAGCTCCAGGAATGAAGTCCTCCCTCTCCTCATCCCCATGCCCTTTGGAAGCGGTTGCCTCCTGCACTCCTGAGAAGTGGGAGCTGTAGGATTGCATCCCGTTAGGCAAAGGAAGACACCAAGCCTGGCCTCCCCTCTTCTCTGAGTGCTTTAACCGCTCCATTATCAGATAAGACTATCAGATATCTCCTTTTCCTCCTCAAGACACATTTTAGGAGCGAGCACTGAATTCCATTACTTTATCTTCAGGGAAGGGATCCAGGATCTGGAGGCACCTACATCTTCTGACCTAGGAATGTTTTGGAGGGCAATAAATTTCAGATCTGTGTTCAAGGGATTAGGTGTAGGTTGTTCTTTCTCAGGGTTATGTTCTGCAGGACCTGATGTCCAATTAACTTCATGGTCTGGCCCTGAATCTGCTCCAAATACCCTGCATGGGGAGAAATCTGAGTGGGTGGAAAACGGGGTGGATCAGTTTATGGTTGGGAAAGTAGAACAAGATTATCCTTATCTTGTTCAGGGGAAGTTCAAATAACACTTGGTCATAAACATTTCCAGTTTTATATCCAGCCACGCAATTAATCTGCATAAAGTAATGGATTTTACTGATGATGACAAACCATATGCAGCTTTTAATTTCATTTTGTTTTGCTTATAACTACTATTCATTTAAATCTGTGCATTCCTTTTAACACTGATTTTTGGGAATTTGAGAGAGTTTTTACAGCAAAGWCCAAATTTGCTGTTTAGATGTACCTCTAGCAAATGGCTCTAAAGTCCATTCATGGCAGTGKTTTTTCTTAAATCCTAACTATCCAAATGAAAGTAGCTACGTTATTTTTCACTCTTTTTGGGCAGGATGTGTTACAATGCCTCATGTAATTATTTATCTACAGATTCTGATACAGTTTCAATCTTTAAAAGTCTGAATTCTTGAAGAGGTTAGAATCAGGACTACATTTTTATGTTTCCATGCCATGAGCACATGTTTGTGTTGGACAACTTGCTTAATAGCTTTTTTATGTAAATAATTGCATCTTGGCATCTAACAGAATAAACTAGTGATGCTGCTTCGAGTCTTCCTGACTGTAGTGTCAACAAGTAGACAGAAGTGTATTGATTCACAGTACATAAGAAGGTCTGTCTGCACAAGCAAAGGACTTCTTCTAATTAAAGTATTTTGTAAATAATTCTAAGCTCTTTTCCCTGTTTTTCTTCAAGTGCATATTGCAGCCTAACCTAAAGTTGGGTTTGTCACAAAACTGCAAAATCACTTGCTGTCATTTGTACATGAAAAAAATTATCCAAAAGGAGAGGAGATGCAAGTGAAACAAATTAAAATTCCAACATTTAAAAACTCCAAATGTATGCAAGCATATATTGCATGTCAGCAGTCAGTACAGTGAAAAGAGCAGTAGAAGGGGGACTTTGTTTGCAAGTTCTTTATATTGTTGATAGAAAATAATTTTTCAAAATTTAGAGATGGATTTATTGGATTTGACTTCCTAGGAAACATTGTCTGAAGAAGTTAAATGAATAACCCATAATATAGAAAATCATCATAGGTTGAATTAAGCAACTGATGATTTAAATTCCAAATACGTGCATGCAATATGAGGTAATATGTACATATATAATGTCTTCCATCATATACATTGAAATTAAAATACCTGTGGTTCTTCCTGCTGTAGTTGTCCCCTCCCCTGTAAGTGACTAGGCCTTAGAAAAGTACCTTAAATTGTTAAAACATATAGTCAGCCATTATCCATCACATACAAGCTTTAGAGATTCAGAAGAGATAAATTAATGTTTGGAAAAACATGAATATTATTAACTTAATCTTGCTAGATATGAAAATTGCTTATACAGCAGTTGTAAGCAGTAAGATTCAGGCAGCCTTTGGTGATGGGTCAAATTCTGTTTCTGAAGGAGCTGAATATTTTTAAGGATCCTAGAGTAGGAGGTGAAAGCAATATCAGTACAGGTAACCATGGTCTTCAACATCTTATCTGAACGTGTTATCTCAAGTCCCTCTGGAAGGGGATTAGATCTGCTAATCTCTCAGCTCGGGCTGCAGTTTGCACTAGGGTGGTCTGCCAAAATGCTCCGTGTGGTGGGAAATTTAGATACAAAACATGACAGTAACGCTGCCCCATTCCCACACGGTCCTGCACAGCCAGGTCGTCGCAAACAAATCTCAGTAAGCCAGAGCACATTTTTTTTTTCTGATATTGCCAGGATCTGTGTATTTCTTCTGTTTACTTTCCTAATCTGTCAGAAGTTGCCCCACAAAGTCCTTGGAGTCTCTTTCAGTTTTGCAAAGCTGTGCTTTCCTAAGGAAGGATACTGACTCTTAAGCCAGCGGTTAGTTATGTAACAAAACCAGAAAGACGGTGGAAAGTTGACTGTGTAAAATGCAAGCTGTTTTAAGTGTGMATGCCTTTAACATGCTCCTGGTTATGGTGTGCAGGTGTCTTATTTCCACCTGATATGAACTCAGCGGTCATCGTTCTTCAGCTGGTGATGTCAAATCAGCATACAACTGGTTTACATAAGGCAAAAGCAAACCCTATAGCTTCTCTGGCATGGTCCAAGCTTTCTGTTTTCAAATTCCTGAGAGGCTCTGTGATAATTTTTGTTTTAACAGGCAGGATTTCAGTTGCCTCTTTTGCATTGGCCAACTGAACCAAAAATAACTCCGCTGAAGTCACTGTCCTGATTCAGTTAAACTGTGCTTAAGACACCCGCCGGGAAGAGGAGATGAAGATAAATGTGCCACCTGTTTGGTACGCCCGTCCCAGGGATGGCTGGTTACCAAATCACTCGCCAGAGCAGCTTCAGGCGGCCTCAGAGCTGCTCTGAGGAACGTTTCCTGGCTGGTTTGTGAGCCTGCGGTGTGGTACTCCAGCCTCTCCCCACTGACGTTCCTCCATGCCCAGAGCTGGGAGAGGGGAAGTGACCTGGCTGCTCTGCCTCTCCATTACCCCATCCCACGGTTCCTCTAAAGGAAGGGAATGAATCCTTAGCTGGCCCATGAGGGAGCTGGAGGGGCCTTTCCCTCAGCCAGGAGGCTGCCAAGGGCCTGGCTTGGAGCCAGAGATGTTTCCTGGGGTTTCCACACAGAGCTAGACTGACCTGCTCCACTAACCTCGTTGTGATGCCCCAAGGATCCCACCACTTCCATTCATTTGGCCTGGTGACATTGCGGTTCTCTCCGAGTCTAGCAGTCTGTATAACATGCACTCAAAGGCCAATTCTCCTTTAATTTACACTGAGAAATTCCTCCGGGGCGCATGAGAGTGCAGCAAAGATAAAAATGCAAAATCCCAGCACTAGCAGAGGGGAGGATCCTGAATTCACGTGGCGCAGATCCATGGAGAGGGAGACTGAGCAGGGAAAGCTTGCCAGGTGGAGCAATGTTTCTAGAGGTCAATGTTCTCTGCTCTTGGCCTAGGTGAACCAGCAGAGAAACTGGATTGCCCCCGCAGAGCCCCCGCAGGGCCCGGAGGCACAAACTGGAGCACGGAGTCCCTGCAGCCGAAGGATAAGTAAGTGGTGCTGAGTGTTTAAGACAGAGCAGCCCAGGGAGAGCAGCAGGTGGGCGCAGAGCTTCATGCACTGAACTTCAGTCGTGAGGGGCTGCCCTCTGATCTCGCTGGGCAGGACTATATACCTGGTGTTCTGATGAACTATCAGTGCTGGCAGGAGTCTGTTTTTCCCCCCCGCACTGCGGTTTGCTTGCCTTTTTTGGACTGTTTGTTTTATTGAGCACATTCCTGGCTAGAAATCCAATAGCAGGTGAAGGATAATTAGGCAACAAACAAAGGAGGCTTCTTTATGATTCAGGAAGGAAAAGCAGGGGTACGAAGTAAAATATCCTTTATATACAAATACTTTTTACTGTTTTAAAGTAGAAAGAAAGTGCTCGCAAAAGAAGAGAGCCTATAGCTTTCAAAGCCCTGTGAGTTTATTCAGTTATAGGTAAAAAGCATTCAGTTTAGTGTAAGAACGCGTATGCCTAATTATGTCCTATCTGATGACTGTAAGTAGGATGGGAAACATAACTATTTGTGTGTAATTACATGCATCATTAAGTGAATCGTTAAGTCACCTCTCTATGTTGATAATTAGTTTCAGGTTGCTTAAAGTAGTAGGGTCCAGTTCTATTGACATCTGTTGCTACATCCATCTCAGATCCATCTTTACCCCCAAATCTCCCTTTTCTGGTGTTTAGCAACTTTCTCATGAGCCTCACACTGCACGTAATCCAGTAATTGGGCTCCTGCCAGATGAAATGAGCCTCTTCCCCCAGTTCGGGGTTTCCTCTGCCTCCTTCATATTAGAGCTAGTGCAAATGAGAGTACAGAGAGGGCCAGACCTTGGAAAAAGTGGTCTTTTTTTTTCTCTTCAATAGGTTATGCCTGTGTGGAAAACAAATCGTCACCCTTCACCCGATGTGAGCCTTGCTTCTGCACCCCTGGGCTTTGGGTGCAGTTACACCTCTATTAAGGAGAAAATCATCACAGTCACTGTTTTACACTGAAAGAAGATTATTTTCAGTGTGAATTTGGATTGTTCATAAAGAGCCGTCTGCATATTTTTATATGTATGTTGTTTTAGTGAAATTAATAATGTTTTCTTCTTTTTTTTTTTTTTTTGTTCGTTTTTGAGACTGCTTTTGTAGTGTTTTAAATCCTGGCAAACTCTGTTTATCTCAGCAGAGATACATAATACATCATACATAATGCATCAGCATTTGTCCCATTGTTTGAGACTCAGGGTAAGCACAAATACATGTTCTGTAACCTTGAACTTTGGATTGTGAGCTTGCCTGTCCGCTGAAACGATAAAGTGTTTGCAGGAGCTGAGTGCCCCATGCAGAGCCTAGGCACTGTTCTAATATACAACTTATTTTTAAATAACAGATTGTAAACTGCTGCACAGTAGTGTGTTTACATCCCCTGAAAACTGACTCTTAGGTTCATGTCAAATTTCAAGCAGTTACTATTTCTGATTCACATCTGAAGTTAATGGAGCATGTGAGAACTTATCTTTATTTTAAAAGCCCATCAAAACAGACCACAAGTTTGGGAAAACCTATGGTTACTCCCACGTGCGTAAGGAATTCCTTTCTGCGGAAAAGCTTGGAGGAATCTCATCAGTGAATGCACTGAACTGACAAATATATATAAACAGGGAATTACCGTGAAAATATTTCTTCAGGGCTATCTGGACTATTAAATTCCTATTGAACCCAGCCTTAGTTTATTACACAATGTTTTGCTAGGTTTTAACATTTGATCAAGTACATTTTGATTCACAGGAATACAAACAGGTTTGACTTTTTTTTCCTTTCTTTCTTAAACCTAAACCAGTTTGACTGCATTCTTGTTAGACTGGCGTCCTCCATGAAGAAATAAATATTGCACAGAGTATGTATGCAATTTCTGGATAGAAAACAATCTCTGATTCTGCTAGYGCCCTTTAATTTACAAATCATAAAGGGAGGTGAAGTAGTTTGTGCTGTCCTCACGCTGGGATGCTAACATTGGTTCAGACTGAAAAATAAGGAGACGATCTCACTTTCACTTTATGATTCTTAAGGAGACAGCAACAGCAGTTAGTTGCACAAATAATGTTAATGAATGTTTTAAATGACTCGTAAGAGCTGTTTATGTAATCTTTTGTGTTCTTCAGTCTCTGACCTTGTGCTTTTTTTCCTGTTCTCTTTCCACTTTTTGTACATGTCCCTCGTACACAGTGAGTGTTTTCACCCTCTACAATAAATAGCTTGCACATTGTTCTCAGAGAATCTGAAGGAAGGTAGAGGAAAGGAAGGTCTGAAAAAAAAAGGGGAAAGAAAAGAGAAGAGAARAAGAGAAAAAGCAGTTTCCCTCTACATCTTGGATCCTAAGAAAAACACTTTTGCTCAGAATTCTATACAGAAGAAGGATTTGAGATGGGACCTTATGTTCACWTATCTTTCTGAGTGTTTGCAATGCAGTTAAAACACTTGCCTTTTCGGTTTTTGCCTGCAGTTAATTATGTGGAGCTACTTAAGTAGCTTAAATTTTAATCTGCAGGTATTTAGAGGAAGGAAGAATCATTCAAAAAACACAGCTCATTAATTTTACACAATAGCAAAAGTATAAATAGGTCAGTATTCCATGCATTATTTTGCTAGTAGGGTAGTCTAATTGCRGAGAATTTAATGTTTATGTGGTACTTTGAAGGTGTAATTTACTGAACAGGGCCAATTTAATGTTCACACACTTTACATTTTAGCTATGCTCTTTTCCTGGAAAGCAATTATTAACTTAGCATGAAGCTCTTTGGGGGTTTTTCCTGTATGGTGGAAGACCAGAGAGGAGATTCATGTAGGCAAGTGCTTATATGTGTCTTGGAGCTGACTGGCTAGAGTCCCACTAGAAATAGAGGACAGGAGTAATCATACTTGGGAAGTGATTTCTTTCATTCTAAAGGAGACACCTGAAATATATGATATATATGATATATATCATATCTGCCTGCTTCTCTTCTCTGACTATGAAGTTTGCGGCAACATGGCCTGATACAGGCCTCTACCTTGCAGATAGATAAAGTAGGGGAGACAGATCTCTGGATCTGAGTAATTCAGTGTTTTCTGTAGTGATTTGGGAGGAAATAGAAAGGCTGCTTAAAATGAGTCAAATAGCAGTCTGGCTTGATTGGCTAAAAGCAGTTATACAACGTAACTTGGGAAGTCTGTAACATCATGTACACAACAAYACATGCACTAGTTTCCAAGTATGTTTGACACAAGAGATTAAAAATGTTACACTCCTTTGCTCTCAACACATGCATTTTTTTTTTTTCTGTCAAAGCCTAGCCGAGTGTTTTCCCAGAGCAAACCCTTTMCTCCTTGGTGCTGTATCATCCTGCTCAGTTTCCTTCCAGAGATTTCTGTGCTTCTCAGACCCTTGTGCACRTCAGTAATGGAAATGGTACCTCTGAAGCTGAGTCCCAGACTCTTGGATTCAGTGGGTGGCAAATACAAAGTCAATATAAATTCAACCTGCTTGGATCTATGCTGGACACAAAAACCAGCCTTTCCTCCCATGCRTTCAGCTGATTGTCTTCTGCCTAGTTCATCTTCCCACCATCACCACGAAACAGTCAATCTCTCATCTCGGAAATACTTTCTTGCAGTTTTTTGTTCACCCTATTAATACAAAATTAAAACTTCTCTTGCAGTGTAGGGTTGTGCTGTGTACCTGCCAGGCTCTCACCATCTCCTTCCTCCAAAATTGTTATTTCATATGGGCAAATGCAGGACTGTGCTTTTGAGAGGATCTCCTCAACCTTTTCCAAACATCTCTTAACTAAGTGCTGCTTTTCCACAGTTCCATCTCTGATTTGATTCTCTACCCTGTTCTCATCCTTATTGTTTTCCTCTATATTTTATTTTATTCTCTGTAAGTTTTTATATTGCTTGTATTTTCTTTTTCATTAGAGTTTTTTAGGAGAATGGAATAGCATGTGCGGTCACRGCCATTGGTAACACACTACTTTCCTAGCTGGAGGGAAAGCCATGTGCAGTGTGGTCATATACATTGCCTGGATATGCTTGTGTTTTTAGTGTACTTGCTAATATGTGTCTACACTGGAAACAGTACATATTTAAGGAAGTAAAAATGAAAAGGTGTGCTTTGTACAAGGAAAGGCTTGTAGCTGTATGATGTTTCTGCAGAAAATGTGTTTCTACTTCTTCAGGCTCTAAGAAACTCTGAATCTTRCATAAGTGATGTTACATAAAGCTCTGGGGTTCCTGAGTTACTGCATTCAGATTTCTTCTTAGATCTTCTGGCAGCCTTTCAGATTTCCTGGACAAGCTTTTGAGCATTTGTTAGGTTAAGAAACTGGCTCACAGTGGGAGCAAATTCCTCAGTTCACATGCTAAGCATCCACCAACTCTGTATTCAAATTATTTTCCACAGTATTTTACTTATTCCTTTGCTGATTGACCATTGTTGCTGCTTCCACCCTCTGTGGTATAGTGTTCCAGATGCTTAGGGAATGTTGTGGCACAGCTGATATAAAGACTTGTATTGTGTGAAGTTGGGGAAATTAGCATGTCTTGCTAGACAGTTGCCACTGAGAGGTAAATAAGATAGAACCAACTTAAAACATCCAGTAAATGGGAAAATGACCAGACCATTCTTGACTGAAAATTGTTTCCAGAAGGACATTACTTATATTTTCTGAACTCTTAAGGAATAAGGTATGTCTGAAACAAAACCATAGCACTAATTGGCATTATGCTCATCTGCTTGGTAAAATACATAGCCAGACACAAATGCAGACCTTATCTGGATAGGGAGAGGGAGGGAAGAGAAGGAATTGCATGTGAGAAGGTCATAGTGCTGCAGATACATCCATGCTGCATTACWTCATGCTAATGCAGAGCTATACCCCCTTTACTGCCCCAGCTTTTGCAAATCTATATCTTTTTAGGCACAGGACCTCTATGAGATTGAAGTAYAGGTAGCACTGAGCATGGTAAGAATCATATGAATTCAGAACTCAAAAAACGCACACAAGCACACAGCTGCTAGACACTGAGATTTTAATGCACTGAACTTTGGTAGGCTGTGGCTGCTTTCTGCAAAACAGGACCATGCAAGTTCCTGGTCCCACCCATCTAATGGAAATCGGATGAAACTTTTCCTCCCTGTGTTGAAACACCAGCATGGAGAAACCTTTGCAGGACTGGCGAGGGTGGAGCCTYGGGGCTGCAGGCAGGCGCACTCCGCACGGCAAGGAGGCAGAGCCACCAAATTCCTTTACAATTCGCTGTTCTTGCTTCCCGCACAAACATAAAACCAATCCGGATTAATACCCCCTCCGACTGCYCTCATTCTTTCTTCTACAAGAACGTAGAAGATATGTATGACAAACATCAAGCATAACTTTAACTTTAAAAAAATTGCATATGCACAAAAGCCATGAATTGCTGTGAATTAAAGGAAAACAAGCTGAAAAAATGCTTTCCAAAGGAACCATAAGCTAATGCCTTAGCTTAGCCTTAGCCACTGTCACACATATTTTTATTTTACATATGTTGTCAGATTGCTTCCTTAAAACCTGGTTCCTTTGGTTGGACTACATCTATAATGTACCACTTATGACTGTATATAAAATTCAGTGAAGAGAGTTGCCTGATTAGATTCTTGTGATCAAGAATGTGGCATTACATTGCTCTGAGTACTGTTTTCTAAATATTAATAAAAATGCAATCGAGCATTGAAAGATGTAGATCTAATTTTCAGAGAGCACTTAGGGTGACTTGATACCARCAAATCCACGGGCCCCGATGAGATGCACCCCAGAGTGCTGCTTGAGCTGGCAGATGTTATAGCTAAGCCACTTGCCATCATCTTTGAAAGGTCCTGAAGAACACGGGAAGTGCTGGAGGATTGGAAGAAAGCCAATGTTACGCGAGTCTTCAATAAGTGCAAGAAGGAGGACCCAGGCAACTACAGGCCAGTCAGTCTCACCTCCATCCCCAGAAAAGTGATGGAACAGCTCATCCTGGCTCCTGTCTCTAAGTGCATGGAGGACAAGAAGGTGCTCAGGAGTAGCCAGCATGGATTCACCAAGGGGAAATCATGCTTGACTAACCTGGTAGCCTTCTATGATGGTATGACTAGCTGGATAAATGAGGGCAGAGCGGTGGATGTCATCTACCTGGACTTGAGCAAGGCTTTTGACACTGTCCCTCACAGCATCCTCCTGGGCAAGCTCCAGAAGTGTGGAATAGATGAGTGGATGGTGAGGTGGATTGAGAACTGGCTGCATGGCAGAGCTCAGAGCCTTGTGATCAGTGGCACTGAGTCCAGTTGGAGGCCTGTAGTTAACAGTGTCCCCCAGGGATCAGTCCTCAGTCCAGTCCTGTTCAATTTATTCATCAGCAACCTGGATGAAGGGATGGAGTGCTCCCTCAGCAAGTTTGCTGATGATACCAAAMTGGGAGGAATAGCTGATACCCCAGAGAGCTGCACTGCCATCCAGAGGGACCTGGACAGACTGGACAACTGGACAGTGAGAAACCTCATGAAGTTCAACAAGGGAAAGTGCAAGGTCCTGCRCTTGGGGAAGAATAAACCAAGACACCAGTAGAGGCTGGGGACCGACCTTCTGGAGAGCAGCTCTGTCGAGAGGCACCTGGGCATCATGGTTAATGAGAAGCTGACCATGACGCAGCAGTGTGCCCTCGTGGAAAGAAGGCCAATGGGATCCTGGGGTGCATTAAGAAGAGCGTCTCCAGCAGGTCRAGGGAGGTGATCGTCCCCCTATACAGAGCCCTGGTGAGGCCACATCTGGAGTCCTGTGTGCAGTTCTGGGCTCTCCAGTACAAGAGAGACATGGAGCTGCTGGAGAGAGTCCATCACAGGGCTACAAAGATAATCAGGGGCCTGGAACATCTGCCCTATGAGGAAAGGCTGAGAGAGCTGGGCCTGTTCAGCCTGGAGAAGAGAAGGCTGAGGAGGGGACCTGACCAGTGTSTATAAATACCTCAAGGGAGGGAGTGAGGAGGAGGGGGCTGGCCTCTTTTCACTGGTGACCAGCTGATAGAACTAGAGGAAACAGCCACAGACTGAAGCACCAAAAGTTCCATAGAAACTTAAGGGAAAATTTCTTAACAGTGAGGGTGCYASAGCCCTGGAACAGGCTGCCCAGAGAGGATGTGGAGTCTCCTTCTTTGGAGATCTTCCAAACCTGCTCGGACACAACCCTGTGCCACATGCTCTAGGTGACCCTATATGCAGGGGGAGTGGACTAGATGACCTCTGGAGATCCCTTCCAAACTTAAGGATTCTATAATTCTAATTGCCCATATAAGATTGCTTGAAATACTTCATAAAAACATGTTCCTAATAGGATATATTTGTTCTGTGATCTTTTATTTAGAATCAGTTCTTGRAATGTTATATTTACCCTCAGTGTCTGTACCTTATGTGCATTCCAGATCTAGGAAAAGGGGGAATTTGATGCTTCCACAAAGATGACGATTTTCACAGTATAGGAGATGATAGAATCTTGATTCTCTAAGGCAAAAAAGAGCATTTAAGTATTCTTGCTGTGATGTAGCAAGGTCTTTGCCAGTTGCAAAGCATCTTAAGGGCAAAAATATGAGTTTGCACTGCTACATTAGTCGAGAAAGGTTGAACAAGGATGGCTGTTGAGTGGAGCAGATGCTCTAGTGGCAGCGGACACAGATGAGGCTCAGGGACTTCTTACCTTCTTTGCCTTAGCCTTTGCCAGCAAACGCTCCCTTTCCTTTATGCTTGGGATGAGGGTCCAAAGAGAACTATCGAGCACTGAGTCAGGAATTACTTGACCAGATCACCTTATGATACCAGACAGACTCCATCCAAGGTGCTGAGAAACCTGGCTAATGATCATGCAAAGCTACTGCCTATTTGGAAAGATTATGCAGATGAGGGCAGGTTCCTAGTGAAGGGAARCAGGAAAATGTTACAGCTTTCTACTTATATGTAGACTTGTCAAGCTAACTTTGTTCCCATGAGACCATTTGAGACATGCTTCTGGACACATGAAGGAGAAGATGCTGATTGTAAATAATCACATGAATTTACCAAGAGTACATGATACCTGACCAGGCTGATTGCTTTCTGCGATAAAATGACTAAATTTGAAGATGAAGAGACAGCAGTGGGTGTCATATGGCTTGACTTTAGCAAGGTTTTTGACATTGTTTCCCACAGCATTCTTATATCCAAATTAGGGCATGATGGTCTGAATAGGTGGATAACCAGGTGGGTAGTTCCTCACCAATGCTTGGTCTCAGAGGACAGTGTTAATGGGTGATACTCTGCCTGGAGGTCAGTAACAGGTGGAAGACACTGGGACTTTCCTATTTAACATCTTTATCAGTTATCTGGAGGAGATGATCAAGTGCATTTTCATCAGGTTGTCAGATGACTGCACATTGTGGGGAAGCATCAGTATATACTTCTGGCAGGGCTGCCATTCAGAGGTACCTACGCAGACTGTAGAAATGAGCTGACAGGAACCTCATAAAACTCAGCAAGACCAAATACTGAGTCCTGCAACTGGGAAGACAGAAACCCTTGCAACAATACAGGCTGAGGATGGACCGGCTGAACCAAAACAGCTCTGGGGAGTCCAGCAAACTGTCTGTGAGTCAGGAGTGTGCCCTGACAGCAAAGGAGGCTAATAGCATCTTGGACTACATTAGCAGAGCACAGCCAAGTGATTGAGGGAGGGAATGGATTATCACAGTAGGAGACTGTCTTAGATTTTTGTGATTGATCATGGTAATATTGGGATTTGGTAAAATGGCTTTGGTGCCCAACTCCAGCAGGCCATAAATCCTGAATAGCCAAACATCATTCCCTGTGCTCCTGGCTCCATCCACTTCGTGTAGAGATCTTAGGTGCTTTACTCACCACATCGTATCGAGTAGCAGTGAGACCTGTGTTGTATCTCAGATTCTTAATCGTAACAAGCACTTTTCTTCTGCAAAACACAGCTAGAAGCTTTGAGTGAGTGCTGATCCCAGCTTGGGCCTGCATTACCTGGTGCAGAGCTGTGTGGACTTACCTGCCAGGCTTCCTGTGCGATATAGCCTCTTTTATTTGGCTTGGCCTGTGGGCTAGGCCTATCGGCAGATTTTATTGACTGTTGAGTCAGTGCTGCAGGATGGAGTTTCGCGAGCGCCTGATCTGACTTATKCCTCACCAGCTTGAATATCTGTGCTGCTGTCGCCATGGCACGCTACATGAATGCATACTGAGTGAAAAGATTGCATTTTTTTCTTTTCCCTTCTAATTTAGGCAGGATTAAGATGTTGTCTTAGTGCTGGTCTTAGGAGAGGAAAAGGATGGAGGAAGCAGACAGTTCCAGCCTCTCTATCACGGAAACCCAGTACAAGTTCTTCACTCGTTCCCCTTATCTGCACAGCCAGTCTAAAACAGTGAATCCTTCCTGAACATGGGGCTTGCTCTTGGGAGACTTTAACTCCCTATCTGCAAAAATTGCAGCTGTACTTTGTTCAGTGCTTTGACCAGTTTCAAGTCAGACAGGTGTTATCTGATTTTGTGAGTGAAGGAAAGGACCTTGCCTGGTCAAATCCCAGGCAGGGCCTGGGAAAATATTGGGACTTCTTATGCAGGAAAATATTGGGACTTCCTATGCAGATTAAAGATAACTAGACCACATCAGTAATTAATCTACCAATGGATTTACTGTTTCTAGCATTAGTAAAGTCATATTCACCTCTGCATACTCTAAATTTGCCCAACAATCCTAAATTGAAAAAAAAAATTACTTTTGGCTGGATGCCAATAATACATGCAGACTTGAACTGTCTTCAGGCTCACTGTCAGCTAGCTCAGTGGTAGTTATTCATCCTTAACCCAATGAAGTGAAAGTTGAACTCAGCCTTATCCTTTTTAGTCTGCTTTTCTTACAGGGGATGAAGGTTATTGGGGTTGCTGTATGTACAGAAAGTGCCAGGCACTTTCTGTGGCACTTTTATTTTCTCTTCTTGAGGAATTCACAAACAAAGTAGATGGTAACTTGGCACTCTGAATCATTCCACTCTCCTGTGCTRAGCATTTCCACACAGTCCTCACGACCAGTTGGGTCGTTCGGTTCCCCTTCCTTCCAATTGCTGTAGTTCTGCAGTGCAGTGTTGTCTGCATACACAAATTGTCCTTCCTTTTCCATGTCATTCATCCCAATGAATGCTCGGAAGAGGCCGCTCTTGGAGATGTAGTCAGCAATCAGGGCATTAGTTGCTTCATCTTTAGGCATTGCTAGTGTTCCTCCTCTATCCTTGCAGTGGATCAAGGCTTCTCTGTAATTCTTCTCTTCTTTGACAATGTAATAGAATTTCTCATCTGTCTCTCTGATGCCTGCTATAACTTTAGAGAGAGAGAGAAAAAAGCTCAATTACATTTCAAAATATATTGAAGATGCTTCTGTTCCAGTCTGACAATGAGGTGATTTTCACACTGGAATTAATCAAAGGGAGAGAGGAAAGAAGTGTTTCTGCGTCTGGACATGCGATGAGCATTGAAGAATAGATTAGAGACTGGCTAATGCGTGTGATGAGCATCTTACACAAGTTAGGACAAGAGCTCTTCAGTCCTGATTGGAAAGCATCTCCTGAGACACTTTAGTAGTAGACATCACTGAAGGAAAATGATCCCATCAGAGCATGCTAAATGGACAATTAGCAGGGTTTAATTCTCAACCATCTCAGTTGCTTTACTTTTTATTGAACACAGATTTAAAAGAGTGCTCTGCGATGGAAATACAGGATTATTGAATAGCTTTCAAGTCCTCTCCATATAGAGCTAAGTGAATGTTTTTCRATATGATTGCTAAAATGAGAGATGAGAGCCATATGGTCAGAGCTGCTGTAGCTACTAACTATGCATTGACTACAAAAGGRGCTGTGGAGGCACAGCAGCTTTAAAAGCCAAACTTCTCATGTGATATTTATCCTAGTGAATTAAACATTGGCAAGGAGGACTCCTGGGTGCTGGAAGTTGATTGTCTCTGCCTCTAGGTTGCTGCAGGGGTCCCAGGCACAGATTTGACCTGGGGTAACTAATGCTTTGCAAAACAATTCAGGACCTATGCCTGGCATAGGTTAGGAGCTGGCACAGGCCACAGATCATTCCTGATGGCCGCAGGCCGTTMAGTTTTGTAGACTGAATATAGATAAATGTTGCTCAATGACAGTTGTTCACAGTTCCAGAGAATGGTCCTAGACAGACTTAATTTACTGATACAGATCTAGTCCTAGAAGTGTTGCCTTTTTAAAKGGCAGTGCAATGTGCAGCCTTTTCAGAAAGCTGTGTTGCACCACAACATTCCCTTCCTTCCTTTTGGAAGGCGCAGTTTCCACTGTCCAGCTGACAGTACTACCTACAAACAAAACTCCTTATAACCCACGTCTTTGAGGTGTTGTTATCTCCCATACTACAGGAAGAATTGTACTTTAGTGAGGGGAACTCCAGGGCTGCAAAACACGCAGCCTCTTGTACAATAAAGAGGTCAAGAGATTCTTATCACCTTTCCTGGCACTATGAGCAGCTTCGCACAAACTCTTTCCTTTTGTTGGCTGAGAGGTCACTGAACCTGAAGGTGAGCAGTGCCGAGGTGTTTAGCAATCTGTGCCGGCTGCTTTTCATGATTCACTCTAGTGTACTATTGATCACTTCTGTACTGTTTTTGCTTCTATTCATCTGCTGCATGTGTCCTTGCAGAGGCAAGACTCTCTGTGGTATGTTTTGAGAGTTACTCGTATGATTTGGTCTTTTTCCTGGTACTGCTCTAAAATAGCAATGGTAGAAGAATAACAATGAGAATGTGGTAAGAGCATATAAAGCATGCCAAGACATGATGATGCTTACCATTCTTTACAAACTTGATAGATGTGTTAAGCCGAGCGACGTTGACGTTCAGTTGTCCAACAACTCTGCGGTACCTTCCACAATCACAGACTGTGCCTGACGCAATACAGAGGGCAGAGAAGTCATTTCTTTAGAAGCCTAGTGTGTGTGGTGGGTCAGCTGTAATCCTCTTTCAAGCCTTCTGAAGACTTTGTCTCGACTTGTGGAGAACTAGTGGAGAACTATCATACTTTTTACATTTGGTTAGATCTGCCTCTATACCCTCCGTTGTTAACATGCTTTATCATCCCTAAGCTTGAAAATGCTTATGGAGGGGTCATAGTTTGTGATCTTTCATCCACTTGTATGGATCGTGGAGTATCCACCACGATCTGAATGCCAAAGCTATTCCTGCATAGCCATAAACACTACTGAATCCTCAGCCTTCTGAAATAAACAGCAGTATCCGTGAAATGAGGAACTGTGTTTTGTTCAGTAAGAGCAGATGTGTGAGAGTGCCTAGAGGTTCCTTTTCTTCCTCAGGAGGACCATGTTAGTGAAGCATGCAGCTGGCAGCAGAGATAATTTACACCAGCTCAAATAATCAATMGCTTTCAAGGGCTGAAGGCCCTTACATTTTTGTTGGAAAACTGAAATTTGACTTTTTTGTATAGATTTTGTTTGAACCTGTTCTCAGGCAGAGTGGAAGCTGCTAGTGGTTTCTGATTCAGAACCTAAGTGATGTTGCCTTTAAAATGTGTAAAACTGATTACAGATATACATTGAAGGTGGGAAAACATTTAAAGTTTTAAAGTTTGTGTTCTACCTACAAAGACATATCCTTTAGTCACCACTGTCCTAYTGGATTTTATTAAAGGATTTTTTCCTTTAGTATTCAGAAACTTTCTTCTGGTTTCCAATATAAATGTATTCCTGCTGTATTCATACATGTTATACTTTTTCTTATGTTATCAGTCACTGTCCATTAATTTCCATTCCTCTTGTCCATCTTGACCTGTATGTTGTATTCATAGCCATCGTTCATGTCCCTATCCTGCATTAATTTTGCTAACCAGATTTTCTAGTTTCCTTCTGTTTGTTTCATCTGTTCTGGAGTTTACTAATTTGTTGGCCCCAGAATTTTGYGGAAATCAAATTCAAACAGTCAATCCTGAAGAGAAAGAATCATCAGACCCAAACACTCTCAAGAGAAAGAGGCATAATATACCTGCTTTCCCCTTTTTTCCAGACACTCCTGATAAGCCCTTGGCTCCTTTGTCACCTGCATAAAAAAGAAAAGAGATTCTCAGATAGTACASGTGAGGACAACATATTTGAAACACCTGTTTAATAATACACTGATGGTCTGCTTCTGGTAGAAAACCTTGATGTATTAGCAGGTGTGCCAAGTCAAACAACCCATGATTAATTCTGGTGAATGGAAATAAGGAGAACACTTTAATAGCTAACTCACTGATAACGCAAGCATCTTGTGTGCTGCTGGTTCCTGGTACCACTTACTTTAAATATAAACTACACAGTGATCTTGGGAAGCTGAAAGCACTCAAGAAACCCATGGGAGGGGAAACTGGGTTCTCTCATTTCCTTGCAGGACAGAGCCTTTTTGTGGATTCAATAGCTCCGTTTCAAGATTAAGCACAAGATGGGGCTGATCTGTACTGAGACACTGAATTGATGTGTACAACATGGCAACAATTTGCGCCTGCATAAAATAGTATCAGTAAGGGCTAGCATTTCATTTCAGATAAAATTCATGAAAATATGGTTCATTTTCATCCGACTTCTTTTCCCCTTGTTCTGTGTATCATCAAAATTAAAGAAGGACTTCTTCAAATGCTATGCTAATATGTAAAGGCAGGTGACTAACTTTTTAAAAAAACACCATCTGTAATTTAGGTCAGGAATCTCCCTGTCTTTTTCTGAAATTAATGCCATCTCTGCTGTTATGAATTAAAACCTCCATAGACTAAATAATGTTCATACTTCCTCTCTTTGTTGATGATCATATTTTGACATGTCTTGTCCTTTAAATGATTTTATTTTTAAGACAAAACCAGGAATTGACTGGCTTTTTATTTAGCATTGTTTGATACCTTGCACATTTACAAGCTGAAATTTCAGAGTTGCTTCATTAAGAACTTGAATAGCAGCAAATCAAAGTAGTGACTGAGTGTCCTTTTCTTCTCGCAGTAAAAAAAAAAGAAGAAAAAATAAGGAAAAATATTCCAAATAAAAGAGGTGATAAAGTGTACAGTCAGCTTAACAGAGATTAGTTTATTTAAAGGCTGAGGCTTTGGTTTACTTAAAGATAGAGATAAGCAACTTGTGGCATTCTTCAATTCTAGGCTGCTTTGGTGACCAAAGAAATCTTAGGAGATAACTATCTGTGTCTTCAGTTGTCTAGGTACTTTTGAAAATTATTTCCTCAGGCCAAATTCTTTTGTTTGCCTTTGATCCTGAGGCTGTTAGAGGCCATGAGAGGTTTACTCGAATATGTTGGCTTGAGAAGCTCCCAGGAGAGGTTGTTTCACCTGCCTCCTGTATTTCTGGGTTAGAGACCACAGAGTTCCCCTTAGGCTGGTGGAATCCTGCTGTTCCAAGGCAGCTCTCCTGGCAGGAGGAGTGTTTCTTCTTATGTCACTGTTTTGGAACACCGTAGGGGAAACTCCATGCGTCTTCTCAGGCTACTAGGGCAAGAATTTCATGGCGTTGTTACCCAGGTAAAGGTGGAGTCTGCCTTGATTTGCAAGGAATATTTGCCCTGATTAAATAGGTGTTCTCTTAAAAGCATATCTCTTTTGGGAGTCCTGAGTGTTAGTCATTTCTTCGGCACCAGTGCAGGTGATGAAGTGCAGCATGCCAAGCAGCAACAAAATATTGATTTATTGGCCTGTAGCGTGCAGAGACACCAATTTACCTTTCTGTTTTACAGCTCTCAGAGGATTTATGCTCCTTACTTCATAAGGGCCTATTTTATCCCTTTCCCTTTTACCATATACAAGGATTGAATTATTAAGTCGTATAACATATGATTTTAGCCAAATAAGTCTCATATTATGTCATGTAGGAAGTAAATAATACACATTTTGGTTAGCTCTGGTGACTAGTTTTTATATGTAAGTTTATTTGGAGAGCACTGATCACAGCCGTTATTTGATATTTTTCCCCACTGGGAACTCTCAGAAAACACATACTTAATTCAAGGGGAAAAAAAAAAGAACATCCCAAAAGAGGACTTACCTTTTCCGCCAATTGGGCCGATTTTCCCAATCATTCCCTGATCACCAATATCCCCCACAGTTCCTTTGTTTCCTGCGAGAAGTACAGGGGAAAAGTACAGAAGTACAGGAAAGAAGTACAGGAGAAATGGTTTCCATTATTTCTCTCCCAAGACAATACCTAGTTCTCTATTGTTGGTATTTTTCCTGAGTTTGTCAGTCCAAACACATTGACACAAATATGTGAGCGTACAACGTATGAGGTATTGGTATTAGGAGTAAGTCAATCTCATAGGTAGCTGCTACCAAAAATAATGCTCCCATTTCTTTCCTATTCCTATAGCTTTATATTTATTCCTCCTCCTTTGTAGTGGAGCTTGTTGGACCTTAGAGCGAGCCAGTTCAGAAGTAAACTCACAAAGAGTAAACTACTCTTTTTTTTTTTTTGTAAAATTAGCCGTTTTCTGGGGTAGCCACCTGAGCTGGATCAATGTGGGATCTCCATGAAAACCCATGATGTCACAATTTCATGTTGTCATATTTTTACAGGCAATACGAAATAAAACTACTAGTGAGTATTCAGATATTACTTTAGCTTCACAACCAAGCTAGCCTTCACTCTCTCTCTCTATTTTTTTTTTCTTTCATTCTGTGTACTAAGGATAAAAAAATCTTGTTCTTTTTTCTTGAGGTTAAGTCCTCATGGCTTTCTGGGAGTCCTTCTCAAAGCAACATAAGGATGTACTGGCTTCGCTCTGTGTGCTTTCCCAGTCCTGAGAGCACCAAAATAATGGATGCTTTTTAATTGATTGGTGGCTTGAATTCTCAAGTAGCTGGCAAATTATGAGTCCCAGTTTAGGGCGTTTCAATTTGCACACCAACAMTGAATGTCATGAAGATGCTTTGTAAATGGTTTATTATTGGTTCTTCTTTTATCTTACTGACTTTCTCTTTAAGATAGGAGGTAAAGTCACAGAAGTGTATATAGAAAGGAAAATGTTTTAACAATAGGAAGAGGATGGTTTTGAAGATTCTATTCAAGTAAAAACTTCCTGGATTACTCTTAAAACATTAGACCACTGTCGAGGAAGAGAGAACACAGATATGCTTTAACATTAGGCCCTAATGATATATGAAACTCTTGAGTTACAGCATGCAAACCAGGTTGACATGCTAATGTCTGCTGCATCAGAATGCTCATCTCAGCTCTTTATGTAGATGTGGGACAGGTTTAATAGCAGCAAGACCTGATAAATCATAGATGCTTTGTTCCCAGATCAGGTGCTTTTTGATCAGAGGAAGCTCCCTTCTCAGTGTGTTCCTGAGCTTGCTGATCTGCCAAACAGGGACAACTGAGATTGGAATTTGTTGAGCATCTTGATGGATTGCTAAGAAGTAACTCTCAAAATTCAGTTTCACCTGAAGTATCATTTCATTTATGGAAAAGTAATCTTTCTGGTTATACATGTGATCTGGGTGGCTGCTCAGTCTCCTCCTGGATCTCAAATGAGTTTGCCACTTGGCAGAGCAATAGTAAATGGCTTATTACATGACTGTTTAAATTTATTGCCAACTCTAGCTGCCTTCCAAACCGGAAAGAATTGCATTAAATTCTCAGGAGCATTGTCAGGTTCACTGATTAATGTTTGACAAGCATTATGAAATTCACTGGTGCAAACAGGAATGAAAAGCATTAAACATCACAGTTTTTATGCACTGCAACAGTTGTACATAGTGTTATASTGTTATTCTCACACCACTAGTAGTCAACAAACTATTATAAATACCTTTTGGTCCTCTTGGTCCAACTTTTCCTTGCCTTCCTACTTCTCCTCTATCTCCTTTTTCACCTTCATCTCCTTTAAAAAAAAAAAGATTGTACATTTCACTCAGTAAATGCAACTATACATTCTCAGAAAGGAAAATTCTTTTTTTTTTTTCCATTGATTTCTTTTTATTGTACATTGAAGGTGCAGTGGCCATGGAATATATTTCTAGAGAAGAGCTGGTGAATCTGAGCATCGTTAGGAAAAGCTGCAAACCTTCCATGTCAGAAAAGCTGTTCCAACATAGAGATTATACAACTCAAAGTTCTATATTCTGTTATATTAGCTGTATAGCAGATAAATAAGCAAATTCTTCTCTAGACAGGAAAGCGAACTCACAAGGGAGAAATACCATGGAATGCAATAGGAATTTAATAACTGCTCATAATCACTCTATGTTCAAGGTATGCAGAAGCTACAGTGATGGGAGGAATATAAACATGTGGCAATAGATCATAAGATAGATGTTTATACTTAGTATGGCAGAAATCTTGTCAGTCTTTGGCAGGTAACATTTATATGTTAATGTATTTATATGTTAATATAATAAACATGTTTTATAGTTATGTTGGTGCTTTATTTTGAAAATTGTAGGTACAGAATATCTGCAAGAGGTAAGTTCCTTGGATTTATTACAGTAGTTCAGAAATYCCCACAAATGAGATCAAGGTCCTATTACATAGGTTATTGTATATAACTATGAAAAGAGAGTGTCTCTTACTGAACACCTTGCAGGCTAAAGGATCAAGACTGCAAATGGTAATTGGAAATAAATGTTATCCTCTTTCTTAGATAGCATGTAATTTTGCTTGAGGTTATACAAGAAATCTGATGCATAACTGGAGCTGGTTTTCTTATTTTCTGATTCTTAGTCTTGAGGCAAATCTCAGGAACAACTTTCCTCTTGTTTTTTTTTTTTTTTTGACAAATATCAGGGTTGAGGGGAAAATGCTGCACCAAACACSCCTCGTGAGTATAGGCAGCTGCCAAAAGCCGTGCTCTGTATTCCCTACCAATCTCTGCAGAAGGACTTGCAGCTTGAGGAGAAGCAGTGCCACCATCCCAGTGCAGGATGCATATGTAAGTGGCAGCTGGTTGTATCTAATACTTTCCTCCTATAATATCCTATGGTAAAGGATTTAGCAATTTACCTATCTGCTGGGGCGGGGGGAAGTTGCTTTCCTTGGTTACTTTCAGACTGATGGTTTCATTGAGTGTCTTACCAGTACCTGCTCATTCCCGATTTACTTTCTTGCCTAACAGGTAGCAAGCAGCAAGCATATCATGGGATGTTTTATGGGGTGATGAAAGAAGTGGTGGCCATTAATTGCAATAGGTAAAATGCAGTAGTAGCTCCTTCACTCCTCTATATTCGTGGACTCATGGAGACTGCTYGGTTTCTGTACATCAAAACAAATGGTAGCTTTAGGACTCTGCTGTGGAGAGCAGACCCACTCCATTGGTCAGGATRCTCTCTGGAGGTGGTGTTGAGTAGTYCTAGTCAAAAAAGATAAAGGGCCARATCTCAGTCTGAGTTATAGGGAGGAAGCATTTGCTAGARGRAACAAGAAGACCTGTGAGGAAGCATCACATCTGCTGTGTGTGCTCATTGTTCTTGTCACTAGCTGCAACAGGACAAAGTATGAAGAGAAAAATGCTATAAGCAGCCAGTAATAGAACATTTAAACATCTTTTTATTTTTACCAGTTCTTCAAAGATGCTTGATAAAGTCAGGATATATTTCCAAAAGACAGGCACCTTAAAAATYCAGATGGAGCCACGTGTCTGAACTTCCAGCTCATTAAAAGATGTGCACTTCTGCTGGGATTATTGTCTAGAGGTCATAGAATAGCAGAGAGCCAGAGAATTTACAGGTTGATTTTGTTGTTGACCTCAGTGCTAAAGTTTATGWTGGAGAGATTAAGAATCATTTATCAGAAGTTTGGAAATTTAGAAAAAAAACCCAGAGTCTGACAAGGAGGTCATAAAACTMAGCTCCAAAGGAAGGTTAATGGCTAATGTGATAAAGGGAAGAAATATGTGATAACAGAAAGAAAGCCTGATGTGATTCAAAGGCTAAAAAATGAAGCTGGATGAGTCCTGATTAGAAAAGTAGTGTTGGGATATTTAACAACTGGAATACACTCTCTGGCAAGAAGGGGAGAAGTAGGAGGCTCTTCTTAACTTCTAACTTTTACTTGTGATATGAATTCATGTATATAGGACATGCTATAAATCTAGGTTTGATGTAGAAACTATTGTGGGAGTTTCTTTGGCCTTTGTCACCTAGGAGAGCAAACTAGACTCCTGCAATCTTCTAAAACATGGAGCAGGCTGTCACCCCGGCAAAATCCACATCACCTCTGTTAGGCCGACTAGACATATCCCCATGGCTTTCAGACTGCCCTATAGGGCTAGGGGCTCTAGAGAAGGAGGGGTGTTTGTGCAAGAAAGGTGTTTTGTTTGTAAGAGACGTTACACAGACAATTACTAGAAAGAGAACCCTGGAAAGAATAGCAATATACTAGTAGATGCAGCTGTGATTACTTACTACAGATATTTTTCCTTTCTCCTTTTTCCTCCAGTATACATACAGAATCATTAAAAATTGCAATGCTCTCTCTCTCTCGCTCTTTTTTTTTTCTTTTTTTCTTTTTTCTTTTTTTCTTTTTTCTTTTTTTTTTCTTTTTTCTTTTCTTTTTCTTTTTTTCTTTTTTTTCTTTTTTTCTTTTCTTTCTTTTTCCCGGGAGTCTCTAGAGCAAACTTTTTACACACAGGGCTGCCAGAGATTTAACTAGATTCCTATGTATGGGCCATTAAACTTGGAGCTGATAAACAAGGTAAAAGCCTTTGAGAATTTAAAGAGTGTCTCAACTTTTATTGATAAWAGCTGATGTATAGTCCCAACTTGTGTAGTCCCTCTAAAAGCCTGCAGACAAAGAAGTATATTCACAGAATCACATGGAATCACAGAATGGTTGAGTTGGAAGGGACCTCTAGAGATCATCTAGTCCAACCGCCTGCTCCAGCAGGGACACCCAGAGCACGGGGCACAGGGCGACATCCAGGCGGGTTTGGAGACCTCCAGAGAAGGAGACTCCACAACCTCCCTGGGCAGCCTGTKCCAGGGCTCTGGCACCCTCACAGGAAAGAAGTTCTTCACATGGAGATGGAACTGCCTGTGTTAATCCTTCCTGTCTTCTATCACCCATTCCACCTTAACATAGAGTAGCCTACTACCCTATGCCATTGTTCCCCTACCTCAGAAAAAGGGAAAAATAATAATATGCCTGGCTCTAAATAGAAAAAAAAGATCCTGAACTTTCCATTTAGCATCTGGGACCATTACAATGTAAGGGTAGAAACAAACAGCGTTATTTAGTAGTACTATTTCACTGTTAATTGAAGACTGGAATAACTCCAGTGTTTGATAATACACTGTTATACACTATTATAATTATGTGTCCATCCTGCCTCCCATGTACAGCAATCTCAAATTTTGGCCAGAAAAAAAAAGACAGGAAAAACAGAAAAAATAAATAAAATGAACTGTTGGGTTATGCTCCCCCCTTGTGGCTGCACATTAATTTGCAATRAGACAGGAAGGGTTGTAAGAGGTTTGCTGTTTGTTTTGGGAAGGGGTTGAGTTGGCTTTGTCTCTAATTTATAATAAGCACCTCTTCCTTCCTCTTGGGTCTTTGTGTGGACAGGCCATCCTACTGTATTATCCAGTTCTTTGTAATCTGCCAGAAAATGAGTCTAAATGCTGGCAGTACTTTGGATTGCACTTGGGAATTTTGTACCATTGTGCTTTGTACTATATGATTTGTTTTAGTGTGGAGAAAAAAAAAAAAACCAGCTCAGATCCCTGACAATCTCTGACATAATGAGCTTAGAGTATCTCGTCAGGCTTTAAACTCTCCTTTGTGTTGCTAACCATTTGAGGAAGTGACAGACTCAGTTTTATCCCMATTAGCTGATCATCACTTTAAAGCTATGGTTGCAAGGGAGTCAGATAGGGCACTGCACTGGCACTTGAAGCAGGGATGAAGCACTTGGAGCTGCTAGCTGAAAAATAGCCCTGTCCTCTCTCTCTGAGATTCCCTCAAGTTGATTCATTTCTTCTGTGTCATAGGTTTAAAATATCAGACTATTAACATGAAAACACAGAACAAAAATATTCCTAGACCCTTTAGAGCTTAGAACTGTGCAAAGCAGAGGAAAGCAAAAGCCTTGAGTACTAAATGACTTGCACTGTCATTTGAACATTTTAATTGTAAATGATAAAGAACAAAATGACTTTTTCCTCCTCCTTTAAGAACTTAGGAAAATGAGGAAGATATAATTATCAATAGGATTTTTATGCTATTGGGAGGCTCTCTCTGCTGCTTTAGGAGTTTTATTAAAATATGTACTGTTGGGAAGTTACATTTTGTAAGAATTTCATTAGTTAGAATTTACTAATCTTCAAGTGGCTTGTATTTTCCTGATGAATGTTTTGTTGGACCATTTATCTGGTTTGTGTTTGTGAATGGAGAAAGGTAAAATTGTTCACATGTGCTTAGTGACCCAGATCTTGTGACTAAGGACTAAGCTCCATTCTTGGAGAATCAGCATGAGCTTTACGTTTACCCTGGTGTTTGCAGAGTCCATACTTATCTGTAGAAGCAGGCTTACCTCTGGATGAGAGCAAGTTTGCAAATTGTATAAAAGATAAAGCCAGGAGGAGACTCCTAAACAGATTCATGCGTTTATTTTCCCAGCGAGCATGAAAAATGCCCAATCTTTTCATTCAGAGCTCTGCAAGAATCTCCCTGGTTCCACCCAGGGTTTTACTGATCCATTTTTTCAGGTGAACTGACAAAGTCATTTTGTCAGGATAGCTCCTAATCCTCCCTCCTGATCAGAACTACTACATTCAGATTAGTCCTCTCAAAGATGCTCTTTCACAGTGATTCTGTTAAATCGTCTCCTCTGAAACAAAAGGCAGACACTGTTCACTGTAGAGACCCCTCCTGCAGTATGGATTGCGCCTTCTCAAGATTAGCTCCCTGCACTTCGTGCTCACCTGTTGCAGAATGCTTGGCGCACATCACAGCCCTCTATCTGTCCTCCATGCTCCAGGGCTTGTTCTTTCTGGCAATAAAAATGTCATTTTTGAGGGGCTGCAGCAGAGCCTTCATCTTGCATCAAATCCTTAAATGAAAAAGCCTSACACCAAGTAATGATAAAAATGCCTGAGAGAACCTGGAGCCAAGTTCAGTGTGGAAGTGACCAATACACTTTAAGGGGGCAAGAAGACTAGGCTTGACCTGCATGGACRTGTCATTTTATGTTAAGTGCTGTGGAGACCAAGGCACCCTGAAGTAGATGCATTTAGCATTATGGATGCAGCCCGCCTCCCACCACAAAGTTATCATACTGAGTCTGTTATGCAGCGGTATCCAGTAATCATGCCTTAAGTTGTTCTGTTCAGCTTCATGTAGTTTTCTCTTTCTTCTCCAGAGGGGGTAAAGCTGTTMTGCGCAAGTAGGACTTGAGATGTCCAAGGGAAAATTCCTCAGTTTTGCATCATGATATTTCCTTCTTTCTCTTTCACATCTTTCTTTCAACATAGCTGTCACCATAGGACTTCTTCTAAGGAGGACAATTTGCATGATGAAAAAGGTGACATACACATGCAGGTCACTAGAAGGCCTCTAGCAATTGATCTACTCTGTATTTCCCTGATATTTCTCAAATTGAGATTGCATTACTATTTGAAACTTGGAGAGCTGTGATTAAATGATGACTACCACAACTTCTTCAAACCAGAATTTCTAATGTGGGCTTTTAGGTGCTGCATGGCAGCTGCCTACACAGTGAATGTGTTGACAAGGGCAATGCTTCATGCGCAGAATGTTGCTTAGGTGTCACACAGATCTTCATCTTCACAGACAGAATGTGGAGAGTTCAAGTGGTATAGCCTTTCCAGAGTGTTAAAATAAAGGGAGAAAGGTGTGTGCATAAYTTTGAAGCTTCAAGACTCCTCCAGGAGCAACTGAACACCTTGTGCTCCCAGAGGAGCCCTGCAGATAACCACAGGATTAGCTCTCAGTTCCTAGGCTTCATACACGTCACCAAGTTAACTCTGAGAACTCTTTGAAGTATTTAGGTATGTGCAATCTCTTTTGAGAGATTTGGTCACTAGAGGGTGCTGCTTATTCCAAGAATTAAAGAACTACAGCCTAGTTTGACTTTCCAATATAAAAACATGTCACAATTACATCAAGAAAGCTTCAGGATTTGGTTTAATTTCACTCTCAGTGTTTTTCAGAATTTCCAGTGGGGATTGCTGTTTTCAAGCYCTGTATGGCTAATGAGGACTGGTATTCTTTTTTGTCCTGTCTTGGAGTGAAATGACATCTTCTGTCCAGAGCTGCTTCGTCACAATATTCTCTTCCCAATCCTTCTTCCTTGCACCAGGTCCCAACTCTTATCTGCACACTTCCCTCCCACTTTACACAGTTTTGAACACTCTTCTGACCCTGTGTTGTGTAAATTTAACTCACCGAAAGGAAAAATACTAATAAGGCAGGTATGCATTTTTAGGTGAGCTGAACTGGCACTGTGAAATGTCTAGTAATATCAATGGTGGCAGTAGAAGCATAGAGTCAGAGAAGGGGAAAGCAAAGAAGCTGAACCTTCCCTTTTGACAAAAAAAAACGGATGGACTCATTCAACTGTACTATCTACATTCACCGATAGCTACTCTTCCCGGGTACCTTGCGGGGCACATGTAGCACTCTGCAAATTACACCATGAAAAATAGAAGCATTTTTTTTGCARGTTCTTGGAAATGTGTTTTCCTTCATCCAGCTTCCAGCCAGACAACCGGTACTATCACTTACCATGGTGAAAGGGAAAAAATCATCAAGAATAAATCAGATTCTCTGCTCACTTTTCCACTTACCAGTTATAAATGTCCACTGACTTGGGTAGAAATACTATTGCCTTCTATTGAATTCAATTAGCCAAACCTTATGTGTTGCCAGCAATGTGTTCAGTGGAGATCTGCTGACTTTTGTCATTTAGGAATGTGTTTTTATAGATGAATGGGACCCATATTATTTCCTTGATAACACAGAAATAATTTAAATAATGGCCCTAATTCTTCTTAAATAATGGCCCTTGAGCTGCCTTAGTTTAATTTTCTCAGCCTTGTTCCCCTGCCATTATGACATCAAAGATCCACGGGTTACTCTGGCTTGAACAGGGAATCAAAACAACAATGATATGAAATACAGACCCGTTATATTTTGAATTTATATTTTTAAGTGCCCATATATACACTTTATAGCTCGGGCCAATAGCTTAAAAGATAAATATATACTGAACTGCATGAAATCTAAGATACATGAAAAATGGAAATATGTGTTGAAATTAAAGGGCTCTTCAGATCAAACATGAGGCGCTAAGAGGGAAGCTTAGTTACAGGTTTGAATAGCCTATAGGATGTGGTAAGGCATTTTATATTTTCGGAAGGAAATGCGGATAGCAGCATATCTGGTTTCTGAGAGAGTTCAAGATTTTCCAGGAGTGGAATTGCGTAAGTGCAATTAAAGCTGAGAGATGGACAACTACACTGGAGACCACAGTCAATGCTATTTTGAGGCACCAGCCAATGTCATAGAGTTTATAGACATCATTTATCAGAAATAATAAGGAAACACTTTACAACTGAATTGCTATAGGGAAACTCCCAGTGTTCTTCAGATTTCATTTCTTCCCATTTTCTCATCTGATTATTCTGATTTAAGGCCTTTCAAGTTCCTGTGTCTAGATTTCAAAGGAAAATGTCCCTGAGAAACCAGCCATAGCCTTGTCCTGTACATCCATGAGCTCAGCTCCCATCACTTCCCATTATTGCYTCTCTCCTGCTTCTTACAGGAGTTGAGAAGTGAAAGCTTTGGGCGCTCTGGTTATTTCTGCCCTCATATATTGCTGGGTCAGATCCCCGTCTCATTTATGTGAGCTTCCCCGTGGGTTAGACAAAGCAGAGCTCGCTGCCTCAAGGCTAGGGCTGGGCCAGTCGCTGCTGCGGTGGAGGAGGAAGTGAAGACAGGGCAGAGCTGGGACAGAGCCAAAGGGAAAGCCCTGGAGAGCGAGGGCAGCTATTTCCGCTGCCGCCGCAGGACAGACCCACAACTGGTGCTTTTGCTTCCACAACTTGAGCTGCCTCCCCAATTCCTCTCTTGGCTGAGCTGTCCCCTTCACAGGTTGGGAAGGAGGGAAAACAAGCGGTGGGGCCATGACTAATTTTGCTAGTCCGAGCTCCTGGCTGCCCTAGGAAATTCGCTGCTTTGTTTATGCTCGATCTAGTTCTGTTTATGCTGTAGGAGTCGGCCAAGAACAGAGCTTGGTCTTTAATGTTCTGGTTACTCAGTCGTGGGTCAGCATTGCCCTACATGACTCTTCAGACGTCCTGTGCCAAAGCGTGCTAGCTAAACCCAACCTGTGCAGAAATGTCCCAGGTCAGACACCAAAAATCACTAGTTACAAATACTGAAAAGTTGTTTTGGCCCAAAGGAAAGACTTTTTATAGAGCTATGGATGACTCTTAGCCTGTGGGGTAGGCCTGTTTCCTAGAGAATATCAGTAATGGCTCTGGCAGAGGCCATGTTTAACTTCTATATAATCATTTTTGCTCTGTAACACAAAAGCTTTACTGGACAAGGCAGCCATAGCATTAGGCCTATGTTCATTAAAAAGATTTGCCCTCRAAAAGTGAGCTGAGCATGACTTAGAAACAAAGAGAGGGAGAGGAATGTCACTTTTTTTTTTTTTTTTCTTTTCCTAGTTCTTACATTTCTATTTTTTCTTCTAGGGAGCATATGTTTACAAAATTTCATTGGATAATTCTTTAAAAATAAACTCCCACTTGTGTTTATTTTCACCAGTGGTGGAACACAGCAGACGGAGGGAACTGCAGAGAGCTTGGTTTGCATCACTCGGGGCCACCAGAGGTCAGACTTAAACTCCTATTAATTCGTAATACTGAGAAGCTTTAATTCAGACTCTCAGCTACTGCAGAAACTGGAAATACCTTGGAGATGTTTGCTGCATTCTTCTTGTCCTGGCAGAATGTATCTTTCCTGAGTATTTTCATATTCTTTGTTAGGTGTAAAGGGCTCTGGTTTTGCCTCACTTGCAGCTTAGATCCGTCAAGGATCTAAGGAGGCTTTCCTGATATTTGGCCTAGTGTCACCTTTTCTTTTCATTCCTTCACTTACATTATACTTCTCTTGTAAAGCCTCTTGTAAATATGAGTACAAAAAAAAAGAAGAATTTTTTGAAGAAGAAGAAACATTTGACATAAGCTAATTAGACAAATTATACATGGCTGGTGTTAGAAATGACCAGTTTTCAGGACACTAATGTCCTGTTTGAACAAGTGATGTGTCCAGAATAGCAACCAAGAACGTCTAGATGATGGAGTAGTGGAGTAGTGTAACTCTTRGACTTCCTGTAGTCCAAGAAATATTGGTTTCTGTGATCTGAGTCACAGAATCATAGAATCATTAAGATTGGGAGGCACCTTTGGAGATCAYCTAGTCCAACCCTCCCCACACAAGCAGAATATCTCAGAATACCTTCACTTCTACCTCAGCTTTCCCTTCCCCATTGCACTGTGTGATGGGAACAGCAGTATAAATGCTGCTTTGTACTGTAGCTCACAGACTACATTCTGCCCAAAGGACAATTTTTCCAGCTACAGCCTTACACTGGGATAGTAGATGAGTGGGAAAGGAACTTACAGACAATATAGGAAGTTTTACAGCTTTGAATAACATTTTATGTCTTGTAGTCCTAGGTGCTTAGTTGCTTAGATATTACCATGCCCATGTGGAAGGAGGGAGTTTCCATAATAGGAATCTGATCTGTGACGATGGAAAAAGCTGACCAACCTACCGTGAGAGCCCAACTCTTCCATCCAGTGAAGTCACTATTGTGTCCTGCCATAGCTAAAGACACAGTGCAGGTGAGGTGTTGAAACCTGTGCAGTATGGGTTGAACCAGATTTCTGAAAAATGGTGGAGGAAGGAGCACCACAGATATAGCATGGAAAAYAGAACTTGTGTAGGGACACAAGTCTTGTGTCACAAGAGGAATAGAGGAACACAAGACCCAAGATGGACACAAGATAGATAGAGGAACTCACGGCAGACGTTCTTATGCCGTATTATTCAACATCCTTGGTCTACAAGAGATGACWGAGGAGTAACAGGGTAGTCTTCACAGCCAGCTTGCACAGTCTTTAGTTACTCAATTGACTGGCAGTCAGAGCTACTAGTGCTCTTGATGGCTCTGAATGAGCTCAGATCAGGTAGGAAGTGAAATAATGCTATGGATTCATATCACTTAGATTGCAAGAGGTACTTCATGACCTGAGATGAATTGCAGCCAGTAGTAATGTAGTAATGGGTTTTTGCTTGAAATCTCTTTTATGAATCATGGATCTTGGGCATGGCAATCTAACTTTAAAGTAGTAGTGGGGTCCTTGCCAATATACTGCTTGATTTTGTTCATCTTTTGATATCAACCAGGAAACAATRGACCAAATAATGGTTAAATTTAGGCTTTCTCAGTGGAACACTTGCAAAGAGCAACAATGTGTAATCTTTAAGCACTCCCTATCCCAGCTAGAAAGCAGCTGGAATCCTAACTACTTCTGAGTCGCCATGGGACCACCTCATTAGCCCTGTGACTTGCTAAAAACAATTCTGTCAGACTTTCATCTCCAGCCTTCCATTTTTCAGATATTAACTAAACAAACTCCTACTAGCTCCCTTGGGGATCATTACATTTTCTTCATTTGTGCTGCAGCAGCAAAAGTTTAAACTTGGATTGTAATCATAAAAATTAACTTGCTGATTAAAAATAGTCCTTTAAGCAGTGTGCATGGAATAATCCATCATAAAAACAAATGAGTCTGCAGCAATACTTTGACTTGAAAATCTATTTTCTCTTTAAAATTTAAATCAATTGCATTTTTAACCCAGTTTTTAGTCTATATAAAATACAATGAATTACTAAAAAAAGAAAGAACCATATTTTGCAGTGCAGTAGACATAGTCTGGAATATATACTTTATATCTATCATAACAAGATAGGTTTGTATGTCATGGACATAGTTTTTGGATGAAGTGCCCTTCAGGCAAAACCACTGATGTTAGTTATGTTACACAAAAAGTAAGTTAATGCAGAAAATTTGCTTTCAGATATTTGAAAGCTGTTTGAAGATAAAAGAACTGCACATACAAGAGCTAATCTAGTTCTTGTTGAAGGACCTGTAGTGAAGGTCCTGTTTAATTCACCAGAAGCTGCTGGAGCAGATCTGATAAATGCAGCAGAGCTCTGCTTGCAGGTAGGCATTTGGAAATAATGACAGTACAGTCATTTTAAATATTTCGTACATCTCCGTGCCTCTGTATCCGAAGTGAACTATTAACATTCCACAATAGGTGCTTATAAATTCATTCAATCTATTGCTACTAACCATACTCATTGTGTGATAAATACAAGAAGTAAGAGAAGAGCTATATGGAGAAAGATGCAGAAGGATATCTCTAACTTATGTGAGAATATATGAAACTGTTCCTGAAACTAAAGAAAAMAAATTCAAGTCTCCTTGCTTCATCACTTTTCCCCCATCACAGTTTCACTTTTCCAGATGTTTGTGCAGTATGAAATAATTTAGATTTTTCACCCCCAGTCAATGACACAAACCCTCCATGCCTCTTTTTTTTTTTTTAAATGTCCTTCACCAGTACTGGCCTCAGCATTAATACCCTGATATTCCTCACCTTTTGGTCCGGGTAATATAGTGTGTGTCGAGCAGACGTCTGTTGTAGGTCGACTGTCAACATCAAAACCAAAAATCTGAACTTGGAAAACAAAAAGCACTACTAGGGTCCCGTATTTCCTTAGCTGTTGCTCTTTCTTGCTGCTCATCCTTGCAGCTTCTCAGGAAATGCCTTTCGTTGTTACAGTCTTAACAAATGCAGCCGATACAAAAATAAATGCTCCACTAACTGAAGCAGTGCAAAGAGTTGGGAGTTACATGCTAGAACAGCTAAATAAAGTGAAGAAGAGAGTTTGACAAGGCTACAGTTATTTCTGTCCTGCACATTATCCAGGATATTTATTTAACAGTGACAGCTGTTTATTCCAGTTTATCTCTTATCTGTGAGATGTTTAGCTGCTTTTGCCATGGAAAATTTCTTCAATATATGGGGATATCTATTTTGTCATTTTTTTTTTCCTTTCAGCATAGACTCTTCACGCACAGCTTTACACTTACTCAAGAGACAAAAGATTTCAATATTGTAACCATGTGAGTGGTAATTAGTTATAGGATGCTTGTGGCTGGCTCTGTGCTAGAAGAGAAGATGCCTTATAAAGTTTAAAGGGACATAACTATGAAAACTGTCATATGGGACATGAGAATAGGTGGAGGTCTGCCATGGGTAGAAGGCATGGAGGCTGCTCCAGCCCTTCTGGCTGCCACATACTGGGTAGCAGGGCCTGAGAGTGGGGCTGAAAAGCTGGAGTTACCAGGGAATCTGTGAATCAGAGACTCAGGAAAGAGAGTTTTATGCATATAGCCTTCCTCACAATGGTTGCTACAAACCCAGATTATGTTGGTAGACACCATACAGAAGGACAGACACCAGATTTGAAACAAGAGAATAAAATGAGCTTGAGAACCTTCCTGATCACCTCGTGCCCCTGTCTCCTATTTCTAAAGGGGAGAGACCAATCTGACTATCAGGATAGATAGGGGTGTCACAGAGCGCATTGTTTCTAACCTTTTTCTTTTTTACCTCTGCTGTATAGGATCATATGTACATAAAGTCGACTATCAGTTTTTCATTGGGATGCTTGGACTTTATAATCCAGGGCAGCAGCCCTCATGGATGAAGGAACAGGTAGCGTGCAATACTTTCATGTTTCCTCTTGTGAAAAAGACTGTGATAGAGACCCACCCCAGTGCCTAGAAAAGACTCCAGCTTTTGATGAGGGGAGCACAGTAACCAGGGACTAGTAACCACTAGTCTAGGTAGCTTGGCAGCAAAGGAGAGGCGACGGGCAGCCACAGACTGTCCTGAAATTTAACTTCTGTATTGTCACACAGAGAAGGACACAACTGCTTTCTAACCTGAACTCCACTGTTTAACTGACTCCACTGTTTAACTGTGTGAGGGTATGTTTKCTTTCCATCATAGGTAATGAAATATTTTCTTAATAATAGATTTTCAGATGCCTTCTTCATTATTTGAGAGCTTTAGCTATTTAGCCCCTATAACTTCTAAGCCTTTTAACAGGCAGGAGTAGCAGGACTGATGTAAAATTGCATACTTTTTCCTTATAGGCTGAAGAAGGGCTTTGATGTCAGGCTKTCACGCAGAATGAAATGTTGGCCAAATTCCCAAGAGGGGTTAAGAGTCTCCTCTCCCTCTCTATTTCTAGCCTAGACAGACTGCCCCACTTTTAAAAACACTTTTTTTGTTGTTGATCTTTGTTTTCAAAAACAAATAGTGGTCTCCGTACTAACAAAAGTCATTTAACACTCTCAGATGTGGCCTTGCTAACAGATAGACCATAGCTAAAGGGAGGGAACAGTGAAAGCTGGGGTTGTAGATGGACAGAGTCATACCAAAAATAAACTTGTGCCTCTGTGATTTCAGTCAGCTCTGACTTGTAAGCTTTAAATCTGTTTTATTTATCTCTTCCTTCTTTCCACTTTCCGTTTTGTGAGCACAAGGTCAATGTAAGAGCAAGAATAGATAGCGTAGGAGTGGGAAGCTAGTGTACTTAGCTTTGGAGGAGGCATTTTGGGAAATGGTGCCAAAATGATGTGAATGATGCTATCTGTTCCACAATACTGAGAGACTTACAGTACATTCTTTGTTATTCATCAGTGATAAAGAGGAGTAAGTGCAAGTGAGACAGGAATCCATTTGTTTAACCAGTTCAGTTACTGACWACATCTAAGAGAACATTTTTCTCATACTACTGTTTTAAAAATATTCCATATTAGAAAAGAAATCAAGATCCTACACATTTTTTCCTTTATGAAATGCACAAAACCCATAATTTTTTTTTTTTTTTTTTTAGAGTGAGAAATGAAGCTTAATATAGCCAAGAGCTTGTCAACTGAGACACTTACTTGCTTTAAATCTAGGAGATCCAGATTCAGATTCTTTATCTGCTTAATTCAGGTCAATGGACTGGAACTTGAAGATTGCACTGGAACCTGAAGATTGTATCATGTTATTACAAGGCTATTGGCTAATCAATTATCTCTTCCCTTAAGTTGGACCAAAATTCCTGTYCTGGAGCTAGGAAACTGCCTCAATAGAAAATCCATCAAAAATGATATACCCACACAAAAAACAAACATGAGTTTTGGCCATCAGCATTTATCAAACCAGTTGCACTGAAAAATCCTGAAGCAGCCCTATTACTGAGGGGGATTTAATGAGGCACATGACCTATTGTGCATCTTAATCCTCATTTAAACAGGCTTAGGAAAGTGTCTGTAGGCAAAAGAGAAAAATAAACTAGGCAGTTGTCCAGATATAAAGGATGTAAAGCAAACATTTCCTAAAGCATGAATGTTTTACAAGAAAACCCCAAGAATCCTGAAAGATTCTCTTTCTTCAAGTTGAGCAGTAGTCAAGACACCTTTGCACAGTACATTTCCTGCTTAGTATCCAAGTAGTTCCTTCACCTGATTATCCTTTGGATAAGAGTTGTTAAATGTCAATGGACTATAAAGTGCATAGACCACATCCTGAAGGGCTGTTTGTCAAAAGGTGGCCAGATCTACAGCCAATTCTAATAACTCAGAGTCCTAGATCTTGTGGTTGGACACCACGTTAATATATCCTGCTTGTTACCATGGGTTGATTCAGCCCAAAGTGCTGAAAGTCCACTGGCATCCTTTCTGTCCCAAATTTAGTATTAAGGAGAAATTCCTCCTTCGTGCCCAAGTATACTTACTAACTGAGGGCATGTGAAGTCAAAGAAGAAAGCACAGTTTTTCTCTGCTTTTCCTGAAGTGAAAACTGTATGGCTTCTGTTCTCTTGGTGTTGGAGATCATGACTATTTGAAGAGTTTCAGTGTTTTGTGTTTTGCCAAGTGCAGGGAGGAAACTAAGCCTAAGGTTGTTTTGAAAAATGTCATTTTTTTGGTTAAGGTTGTTTAGAAAAATGTCATTTTTTTTGGTTTTGATGCTATGAAGTGTCTGCTTGAGCCTGTAAACAAAGGTTTTACCAATGTTATTCTTATCATCAAGATACAATGACAAGACTTTAATATTCCTGCAAATAACTGGAAAAAAAAATCTGTCACAAGTAAGGATAATATTCTCCAAAGTCTTGTTGCTTCTCTGGTCAGTTAACAGAGCTTGTAGAAATTTAACGATATTCCATAACTCTTGTTGAATTTTCAAAGGGTCAGTCCCTGTAGTGTAGGAATATATGGCCTTCTATCACCTACAAACTGCCTGACTCCTACTAGTCCATTTTACTATGTTGAGTTGGATGGCATCAGTCTATCCCTTGTTGTCTGTCTGTATTAGTGCTCCCTGGCCTGGCTCAGGGTTTGGGCTCTGGGAGATACTGAGGTCTATTTTACGACCTTCTTGGGGTAATTTTACTCACCTCTTTATCCCCTCCTGCCCACTGCTCCCTAGAACTTTTAGTCCATGAACAGAAGTTCCCGTGGTGAGGCAGGTGGCTTTTGGAGGCAGCTGTTGCCCAGTCTGATGTATGGCTGGTCAGCACCAAAACCTCAGAAGGAGCTTCAGCTGCTTATCTTTTATATTAAGAAAACTGCTGAACACTTTCTGAGGTGCAGTACAGAGCAGACACTCTGCTCTGTTTTCTAAAAAGCTTTCATTGTGTGTGATGAGGCTRTATCTGGAGYACTACATCCCGTTCTGGGCTCCACMGTCCAAGAGAGATATGGAGCTACCGGAGGGAGRCCAGAGTAGGGACACAGGTATAATTATGGGACAGGAGCATCTCTTAAATGAAGAAAGACTCAGAAAGTTTGGACTGCTTGGCCTGGAGAAGACAGGGGGGGATCTCATCTATGTGCTTAGTGTATCTGAAGGGAGGGTGCTAAAAGGATAGACCCAGGCTCTTTTTGTACCCAGAGATAAGAAAAGAGGCAAACTGAAACATAGGCATTTCTAAGTAAACAAGAAGAAAAGCTTCTTGATTGTGAGGGGGACAGAGCAGTGGAGAAGGTTGCCCAGAGAGCTTGTGGAGTCTCCTTCCTTGGAGATTTTCAAAAGCTGTCTGGATAGGAGCCTGGGCAATGTGCTTTAACGACCATTTTTGACCAGTATGGTTGGAGTAGACCATCTTCAGAAGTCCCTTCCAAGCTCAACATTCTGTGAATCTGTTGCCTCAGCTCCCTCGTGTAGCACTGCATTACAGCTTCATCTTTCTAACTCTTGTATTTCACACGGTTTCTTAGCTCGTACTTAATGTATGTTAACTCCTTCACTGCAAAAACTCAAGGTGACACATGGGCTCCAGCTAATACTTTTCCAGCTGTGTATATAAAGAGTGCAGTACTAGGCCTTTACCTGTATCTGCTGGGAATTACTAACAKAGTTAAGCCTTCTAGCCACATGGTAAGCCACACGGTGAGTGTTCTCTGACAGCTGGTCTGCAGGCTTTCACTCACACTGAAAATAGCTTTGACTTTACTCATATGCCATTAGACTTCCTGCAGAGGCTGAGACAGATACCTATTGCTATTGTTTTCCATGAGAACACTCAAAGAGGCTGTCGAAAGGAGTAAAAGACATTCACGTATTCATTTAGAGATACGATAGAAAGTGAAATACTCAGTGTGGTTTGTAATTGTGTTTATCTAAGTGCAGCCTCTTCCTGTGTCAGAACAGATTTTTGCAAACAAGAGGGCAATGATTCAGTTCCAGGGGAAGACTGACAAAATAAACCCCAGCTTCTGCTGACCTGATGCAATGCTGAACAGTGTCCTACCCTGGGAAAATATTTCCTGCTTCATTTTCATAAATATTTATATAATTCCTTCTGGGAAACATATCTTCTTCAGAAAACTGAACATGCTGCTCCCTAACAAAAATTTAACTGTTTGTTTACATTTGAGAGATTTAGGGCATGTACCCAGCCACTGCTTTGAATTTTTGTTCTTATCTCAGGCTTTTCTCTCTTTGAAATTTCTCTTTTATTTTCTTTATAGAGATCCCATCATGTCTTGAGTCACAAAGGTTTGTTCTGACTCTGGAATTTGAACATAACTCAAAGCTCTTTGGAGTACTGGTATTTTGGGCTCCAGAGATAGGGATCAGATGTGATGTTCTGCCTGGAATCACGTTTCTGCCTTGCCCAGCTATGCTCTTCCCATTCTGGCTTGAGGCTTCTCTCTAAAAAAAGTAATGTAAGCAGTTARAAAAAGGATTGCATGGCTAATGAAAAATGTTTATATTTAGAAACAGTCTTAAACACGCTGCTGAAATAGGACTGAACTGAAATAGGACTGATGTGCAATCTTTTGAGTTTGCTTTCTAAGTTTGTAGTGGGGGTTAGTGGTGAGGTTGTGCACAAGTTGCCCTAAGAGAACAAGCACCCCATCACTCCAAGTGGAAAGGTTGATCCTGCTCTCTTTAGTGTTTCAAGAGAAAAGAAGAAGCACAGAGTGCAAAGCCTCGCTCAAAGCCTTGTCGAAGAACTGAGCCTTGTCTGTTTCTTTCAGAAACAGATCTTTTCATTCTCAAACCTTGCATGAAGTGAGGAGCTATGTGGGGAGCTCCAGAGAAAGCTGTGTGATGGGTGGAAGACAGATTCAAGAGAATGGGCAGATGCTAAGCCTATGCCCACAATAAAACGTGCCAAGGAGTAAATGATACCTAGGCTGTGCGTTAATCCATGATTTTTACATGAAACCATGAGTTTGTCTTGAAGAACAATGAGAAGGCTTCAAAGCATCATCAGTCCTATAGGAGCTCAGTCTCCTGCTCTTGCATTCAGCTGCTGTGACATGTACCCATGTCAACTCCTGACTGAACACATGCATATTTATAGGTTACAGCTATGCATTTTTTCCCCTTCATTTTAAACTCTGCTACACACTTTTCAAAAAAGACCCTGAGTCAAACAGCTCTTAGCACTTTCTTCAGTACTTTTCCAAAAAAGCCTTGGAGGCAGCTACCTGCCTTGGAGAATTTATGAACTCATAAATTGGTGGCAAGGTGAAGTGGTGGCAAGGAAGCTGGATGGAAGCAGACAGAAAGAAGGGAAGGATCAGAAAGAAACTAGATAAAGCTTGAAGTTGAATACCTCCATTTTAGCCTAAGACAGGTGTTTCAAGCTCTTTTATTTTATTATTATGTTTCTTTCTATGCTGCAGAACAGTGTGTGGTGGCAGCTTTGAGGGCTACTGTGGCTGCTTACCRCTCTGAAAGTGGCCAACTTGCTGCCCTCTGAGAGCCCCTGGCCCTGGACACTGCCTGAACCAAGAATGTTTCACGACAGACAYGGGGCTGCCCTGCTCAGTGAACTCTGTATTACTTCCTGTACTGCTTCCCTAGGGCTTGGGATGCACAGTGTTGTGTAACGTGTATTGTAATGCCRGTTTCATGTCTGTGTGGGTGTATTTCTGGCAAGAAAAAGAAAGTTTTGAACCTCATCATCCTGCCTCCCTAGTTATTGTCCTGACTGCCAGACTATGCAATTAGTCAAAAGGAGGGAGGGTGATGCTAGAAGTCCATACTCTGAAAAGTTGGTTTCCTTAATCTACAGATGGATTTGAATGTTTTTTTTATAAATTTGAGTTTTACATAATGGAGAAAAGACAAAAAAAGGAAGGCTTTTTTTTTTTTTTTTTGGTAATTACTTCTCATTTTTGCTAGTATCTTTGGGGCTTTTAGATTGTGATTTGGGAACTGAAAGGTTAGATTACTGGATTCCAGTTCCTGACATGTGCATTTTTCTGAATTATATGTATTTGCTAAAGGTATGCAAGTGTCATTTCAGTATGACTGGATTTCAATTTAACAGCAGTTAACATAGGTGGTGCTGCACTAATATGGGCTGGATAAAAGGGCTGCACTGATTTCTGTCATTTGGTATAAATCCCATTACTTGGAGATAAGCCATCCCTGCAAGGATCAATTTGAGATACAGAGCTTGCAAACAGGSYTCTGTATATGATATTTTTTTTTCCRTTGACTCGAACTGCTGTGAACCTRCGAGTTTTCAGAGTTTTTTCCTGAGGTAGGATTCCCCTAGGATTCAAGGTTTTGTTTGTCTCTTCCTAAATTAACAACGACACATGCCTGAGTGCTTTGGTTCTTCATCTGTCTGCTCCTTGGCTATAGGAATGTAGATGCCAATATAGAGGAGAAACTTGGGAAAGGCTCTTAAGTCAGAACAGAATCTCATCACCATTGTTTAATGGTGATGGTTTAATGGACTTTTTTGTTCAGAGGAACTTACGAGTTAGAAGTAACATTAAACCAACTCCAAGGACAGTGTCTGGAAGTGTCTGACACCATCAGTAGAGTGTTACCTGATGTTGCTCTTTCTCCAAGCATGCTGGAGGATACAATTTCGGGGCTGTRTTAGCACAGCTTCCACAGTCACTTTCGGTCTAAGGATTGGGAAATGGTCACACTTGGTGTGGGATGCCCCTCATTTTGCTCAGAGCAGAGCTTCCTGGGAGGGAACAGTTCATCCTAGAAGGACAGAATACAGTAGAGAGGTCTTTCTTCTTGGGCCTGAAGCATAAATGTGCATTAGTGAGGAGCTGCAGTGACAGGAACAGGCTACCTCTAATATTAAGTGGTGCCCTGCTTTACAATAAAGAATATGTTTGCCCCTCAAAACATCCATACTGATGCATCATGTGTCAGATACGTTTCCTCCTGAGGACCAACAATCCAATCGGCAGAATAAGGACTAGGCAAAGCAGAGCCACAGTTTGAGTGAGCTATTCATCCTCAGAAGATCTCCAGCTGCTCTTCATCTCCTCCTCCACCTCTGTCCTTGTGCAATATGCATGACAGAAATGAGTGCACATGGAGGCTGATCCCTGCAGCTCCATGCCCTGACACAGGCCATGAGCAGCGGGGTCTGTGCGGAGGCTCTGGCCGTGTTGCTCCATCCACATTGCTGGGCTTGGAGCTGGGCCCATCTTGCTGGCGGTGGCGCTGGGCCAGGGTCGCGTGGCTCTCATGGCCACGCTGCCTCCTCGCAGCAGCACGAAGCCCATTTCACTTGGGTGCAGCCGAGCACTTACAGGGATCTATGTCGTCATCTCATGCCATGCTGCCTCTGCCAGTTCCTCAGTTGGAACTGGCCTCATTTCTGTGATAACTTTTTTTTTTTTTTTTTTCCCCTTAACCAATCCGGCGATGAATTACTGTCTGTTAGCAATAGGAAGAGATTCACAGGCAGCACGTGTTTTCCTTTAAGGAGGATCTGTGGCAAGGGGCTGAGACAGTAACTGTGAACCTTTCCATCTGGGTGGAAGCCAGTGTGTCCTCACTGCCTCTCTCCAACGTGACTGCCCTCACCACGTTCATGCCGCTGCCTACGTAGAGCCACGGGCTCGGTGCTGTGGAGGGCAACGGAGGGACAAGCTGCCCTTCTTCAGGGTCACAGGGAAAGAGCTGATGTTTATTGACTGGAGCCCCTAAACACCATAGCAAGGGCAAGGTGCACTTCCAGACCTTTTCATCAACCAGCACTTAGTAAATAATAACAATAATAAATAATTTAACAGGACTTGCCATAACAGAGCATGAAAACAAAGCAATCAAGTGTTCTTAAAAAGAGAACAGGGATGGGGAAAAGAAGGTATGATTAGTCTGTTGTTCTAATTACAAGAGATTACAATCAGAGTAGAAACATCTGTTACTTCGATTTTACTGCTCCTGGGATTGTGCAGCCCCTTCCTCCTAAGTGGAAGACTTCAAGAGAGAAGAACCTAGCCTGAAGAAATCTATTAAGCTGTATTCATTACTTAGAGTTTCTGTTTGTGATGATTTAAAGATTTGGCCATTTTGATTTTCTTTYGATTAGCTGAGCTCGAGGGAACTCTCTGAAGGAATGTGCTTTTGTTGTTTTTTTTTTTTTGTTTTGGGTTTTTTTATGTGATGCAATGCGTTAAAACTTTCATACAGGCAGCCATTAATTATCAAAACCAAAAATGCCCCTAAACTCCTGTCTACAATTATCCATTCTGAGCTATATTTGCGACACGTTATGGTTTCTATCATTAAGAAGGCCTCCTTGTAATGTCCCATCATGAATAAAACAGAGCCACAAAAATGATGCATATGGATAAAATATAAAATGAAATTATGGGTTTCTATACTGAAATGGAATTACTGATGATGCATATGCCAGATGCGGGTGACACACGGAACAAAGCTGTTAGTAAACATAGGGTAAACTATAAATACGCTTAAGTCGAGACATCACACATTGTTTCAAGTGACAAACTTTGTACTAAAAGAAAGAAAAAAGATCACAAATCTAGACAGACAGCACTGCTAAAAGTTATACGGCTGCATGATTCATTGCCCAAAGAAATCAATGTCAGGATGACATTTTTCTTCAGGCAATACTGGCAACTGCTCGTAATTTGGGTAAATTTCTCTGCCCTCTAAAAACAAACCATCAAACCGAAAGGTAACCACTGAAACAGCTTCCACTCAACCAAAAAAAAAGCAGTATTTTAAACAGAGCACAACATAAAACAGCATGAGTCAATCTACCGTAAACTTTCGGCAAATAGGATGTGTCATAGAGATCAGCTCCAGTGTTTCCAAAGAGTACAGGCTTATACAGCAGGCTTTTTAGAAACAGACTTAGCTCCAAATAGTAATTCTCTATTTTCAATAAACCCTCACTGGCTGCAACCAGTTATTTCTCCTGATACAGACAGYCAAAATAACTGACTTGTAAATAGAAACCTATGGAGCTAGATTAATTACAGGGATTACATAAAATATTCAGAGCTTTCAGAACAAGAAGGGGTCATTATGACGAACCAGGGCAGCCTCCTACGTAACATAAACCTTGGAATTTCACTGAATGATTCCTGCTCACAGCTGCTGATGCTGAAGGGAAATTTCATGTTTAAAGATGCAGAATTCAAGTGAGCAAAAATGCATCTGGAAAGGTGCTGCTTATTTGAGTATACTTTACATATATATGTCTAAGGATTAAGCACTTCTTAAAAGTATTTATTCAAGTGAATGTTTAAAATACTCATGTATTATTTCTAATCARTTTTAGGCCCATGTATAAAACAGTTCTATGTTCTATGTCCTGAAAGCTTATGAGACCGTATGGTACTGCTAGAGAGTACCCTTTATCCTGAAGTACTGYACTTCTCACCAGAGAACTTATTTTTTTCAGCATATATTCACAACAATATATGATCACTCAGAGCAGAAAGTTACCATGATTATCACATAGGCCCGAACAAAACCAAAAATTTTGGTGTCTTTTCAGGCTGGGTCATTGATTTTGCATCTTTCAGGCACTAACACTTCTTTTCCTGCTTAATTACAAAATAGTTAGTCCACTGCTGCATAGTAGACTGGTAGTTGCATATTATGTAAAAGTACTTAATAGCAGGAATGGAGGAATGGGGCACACATGGCATACATTGTTGGTTACAGAAGATTCCTATCACATAAATAGCCAGGCAAGCATCGAATCAGTAAGACATTTTTACTCTTAAATCTGAAGTGATTTTATAATTTTCATAGTAGTGTTTTCCTCAGAAAGCCCCTGTGCCTTTAATTTCTAAGTAAATCAAATTATCCTGTGACAGGGAATGTCTAAGCCATAGCCTCACTGTGATGCTTATCTATTTATTTCTTTCCATTAGATAGATATCACTGCTGAGGTCCAGTGTTCTTAACCTGCTGCAGCATATTGTGTTCTTGACAAACTCCACAGCTATTTATGTTGGTGGTCTCGTCATTACCACTATTTCTTTCATGTTGGGAGGTGTCTGACATGTTCTCTGGCTGTCCTTAGTGACCTTGGTTGTCTTGCAGGATGCACTTCTCAGTTGCAAAAAAAGAAATGAGTTTCTACATCTGCAGTGCATCTACATCTGCATCTTTGCTTGATGTCCTTTCAGAGAAGCCTGCCAATTTTCCTGATAAAGCCCAGARTCATCTCTCTTCTATTCATGGGAAGGTGGTATGGCCTGCAGTCAGCCCGTGCTGTGGGTTCGGAGAGGTAAGGCAATTCTCTGTGAATGAGCTGGTATCTAGCAAAGGTAAACAGTTTAGGCACAATGTTAAAATGGTGCCTTTCAAGTTAATTTGTGTCCAGAAGAAATGCATCAAGCTTATGAAGGAAAATTCGGGAGATTTCAGGTCCAGGAGTTTTGTCCGTCTTTGTTCTTTTTCATGACCTCTCAGAACCCTGGAAGATTAAGGGTTGATTCTAAATGTTTCTGTAAAGCATTTGGCTTTGTACCGATATGTGGAAGAAACATAAATTCTACCACAAGTGACAATAAGAAAGCTCAGTAGCTCTCTTAATCCACTTTGTTATACCTAAGAACCTTGTGACAAGAATTTTGGGAAGGAAGAGTGGTACAACTTGAAAAGAGATGGGAGCAATAGAGAATATCATAAGCTCCCTCTATGTGGAAAGGACAAAAGAGGCAGAGGGAAAAGTATGGAAAAGTTACAGGACTAGAGTGAGTTTCTCAGGTGGATCTCTGAATAAAAAAGTGTGACTCCAGGGAAGCAACTGTGCAGGTGATCATCAAGAAAAACTGAAAATTTAATGATCTGTGATGAAGCAATAGGAAGGTCTCACATTAATTTCTCCGAGATTTCAGTCAAATTCTGTGTAAATTATATAGCATGGAAAGCCAAGTGCATAAGTACTCCATAAAATTGAGTAAGGCCCAATCCACCAATTCACCATGGTTACTTCAGTAAAATGATGCAAACTCATTATCCAGACAGTGGGAAACAGTGACATATAGAAAAATGCAAGAGTRGACATGCCCCAAACCTTCTACCTCAAGGGATCATTTTTCACTTCCTTTGGAATACAGGAAAAGCAAGTTGAATTTATGTGACAAATTTGTAAATTTAAGTGTCAGTCCTCAGGTATAGAGTATATTAGAAAGTCAGAAAATCAGAAACTTGGTACTGTTTCTCACTCTTAAATGAAATATTAGAAGTCAATCATAGATGTCTTTGTTCACTTCAGGGCTATTGAGCTCTGATGAAAATTCCTCTCCTGTCAGAGAATGTGATGAATGTTATGAAAAACTCRAAGAACTAGCAGAATACACAATTGTTGATAGGGTCTAATATATTTTAATTTTACAAATGATAGTCTTTGAGTCATTACATAAAGTAAGACTGCGTCTTCACTTAGCTTCCTAAGAAAATCTGCTATCATCTACATCAGAGAATGGAACTCCCTGTTCTTGATAGTCAGTTGGGAATTATTAGTATAGCCTCTGTTTTTTCTCCTTTTTTTTTCGATAATATTCACTGACTGGAAAAAAAAAGAAAAAATATGTAACAGTAAGTTGACATTAGAAAATCCATAACTTTCAAAGGAAAGTCCTGTGGAAGATCATTTGCTTTCTGTATCTCAACTTTTCAGTGGTCTGTAAGGCAAAAAAGACTTTCTTCTGGCAACCCTCAAAGATGAACYAAGATAGGAAAATAGCTGGATAATTTGCTTCCTGTCATCAATAGTTGGGTATTTTATTTCTTGATATCAAAACTTCTTGAGAAAGGATGTGCTATTACAGTTATATTATTGCTTTTAATTCCTGTAATAGCTGTGGCAGAGATTCAGCTGATGCAGATTTCTTTGCATATTTAAAGTTCTGATTCATTCAAGGAGATGAGAAAATATATCTGCCTAGGATGCTTGTCAAACTGGAGTCAGGAATAGCACTTTGTGGGGATAATCTGGATGAACACTGGGCAAAAAAAAAMCCCAAAACACGTATTGAGAGAAGAGCTTTTTCTTGAATGTGATGCACTGTAATAGGCTCTGACACTTTTCAACATAAAATGTGCTCATTACTATTGTGCACATATGTACATGGTAGGATAAAGAGAAGGGAGCTGTTAAGGCAGAAAACCACATTCTCTTGTCTTGCAAAACAGTTTTCCAGAGATGTTTCCCKTTTTTCACCGAGAGCTCAGGGAAGTTCTGGCAGCTTGCCAGCACCACAGCCAAACAGCATCATGCTTCACTGTCACTGCAGCAGCGGGAGCTGATGTCAAACCCAAAGCCAACAGGTTAAAGGGTTGCGGGAGCAGCTCTCTGGAGAAGGAGGCTGTGGCACCATCCTTTCCTGACCCACTCCAGGAGCTTCTACCATCAGTTCTCCCACTGGCAATAAGGAGATCTGAGGGCCAGTGGCTGAGAGGTCTTAATCCAGTCAGTACTGAAATCCCACTGATGCGGATGAAGTGACTACATGTGAGCAATCTAGACCTTCTTTTAAAAAAACAATTTATAAATGCTTGATGTTTACAAATGTGGACTTGAAATTTGTATTTCTTTTTTTAGGTGGAAAGTCAAGTCCAGCGAAGCTGGGAAGTGCTAGATACTTGTTTACTCTGTGAACCCTAAATCTGCCTCAGATTTGTGGGTTATAGTCTGGTCCTCTATTTCCTTTGTAAGAGACTCTTCCCAAGGGCCTTGCTTCATTTRAGGCATGGTCTGGTTGCAAAAGAACACTTAGATATTAGGAAATACCAAACTCGGGGCTTCCCAAGTATCTTTAGTTCTGCAACTTTGCATTCTCCATTTCACGCCTTGCCTGAACATAAAAAGTGTCAAAACTGATGTTATCTGGGTGATTGCAAATGCGTTAGGATTTCCTAACTTCTCAAAGTTTGATTTTGCAACTTTTACAACCTCAYAATGCTCTTATTCAGCAAGAAACAAACAGTAAGTAAAAAAAACCCAGAAAAACGGAACAACAATGTGAATGAGTTGTGAGCTCCCAAACCTGCATCATTACAGGTAGGAGATCAGTTCACCCATTTATATGCACTTATCACTTTTCAAGCACCAAAATCAAATGTGAATATAAACTCCTAGGTCTATGAATGAGGAAAGCAAATAAAGTGTCTGTTACAAGAGGAAATCCAGCCTTTGTACTTAACAGTAAAAGAGAATACTAAGACCTCTCTCAGATATTTTAAAAATAACAGGAAGAGACTCAATCCCCAGCCCCCCAAAGTATGCTATGGAGAAGTTTAAGACACCTTCAGCCAAAAAGTAGACCAACTATTGTAGACATTTTTTATTTTGGGTCTTGCATACTCGGGTGCTGAGCTGAGGCATAGGAACCTGCACYTTATTCCTGGCTTTGTCACTGATCTACTGTGTAACACAAGTAGGGCCAGCCCGTCTGAGATTTAACTATTTCACAAGTAGGCTTTTAATGCAGATTGTCCCTTTATAGAAAGGCTTTTAATGCAAATTTGTCCTTATGTGAGTGTCTACCCTAAAAAGATTAATGCTAACATTACATTACAAGGTTTTAGCTTGAATTTATTTGCCTTTTCTACAAGAAATCTTCCTCTGACTCTTTGCTTATTGCAGCACAGTGGAGATGCAGAGGGGCAGCAGAATTGTTAAGACAGAGCCATTCCCAAAATGGCTCTTGRTCATTGTAACACTCTCACTAAATATGACAATTCTTTTCTGTATCAGGAGTGTTTTGCTGGATCTGCGTGTACTGACTCTTTCTCAGTAAAAGCTTTTTGATGTAAAGGCCCAGAGGCATGGAAGTTCCTGTTGTTTGTAACTCTAAACTGTCCAAAAGTGACTTGAGTTTGGAGAAGACATTACATCTATTGCTGCTTCTATTGGAAAATATTTCACAGAATCACAGAATATTCAAGGTTGGAAGGGACCTCTASAGATCATCTAGTCCAACCTTCCTGCTCAAGCAGGCACACCTAGAGCATGTGGCACAGGGTGGCATCCAGGCGGGTTTGAAGACCTCCAGAGTAGGAGACTCCACAACCTCCCTGGGCAGCCTGTTCCACTGCTCTGTCACCCTCACAGGAAAGAAGTTGCTCCTCACCTGGAGACGGAACTTCCTGTGCTCCAGCTTATGGCCATTACCCCTYGTCCTGTCGCTGGTCACCAGTGAAGGCTGGTCACCTTCCTCCCTGCATTCTCCCTTCCTGAACTTATACATGTTAATCATATCCCCTCTCAGCCTTCTCTTCTCCAGAGAAAACAGGCCCAGCTCACTCAGCCTCTCCTCATACGAGAGATGTTCCATTCCCTTAACCATCTTAGTTGCTCTTCTCTGGACCCTCTCAAGAAGCCCCACTTCCCTCTTATACTGGGGAGCCCAGAACTGCACACAGTACTCCAGGTGTGGCCTCCCCAGAGCTGAGTAGAGGGGCAGGATCCCCTCCCTTTACCTGCTGGCAACACTCCTCCTGATGCAGGCCAGGATCCCATTGGCCTTCTTGGCCACGAGGGCACCGCTGCCTCATGGTTAAATTATTTCCCATCACATGTTTCAAAGCAACTCTTAAAAAAGCAACTATTTAGTCCCTTTAAGCAAGAATGTGTAGGACAAAATGAAAGCAGACATTTGCCATACTTTGAGGAACATTTGCCATTGCAAGAAAGGAAGCGCTGCTCCCAGTGCACAAGGGCAGGGATCACATGCAGAAGCCTCTACGTGACCTTTACTAAGTTAGTGCTTAAAGCAAAGTCAGCGCTGAAGAGAAAAGTGCCCAGGAAGTGCAGGTGGAAATCCTGAGACACCTGTCTTATTTAATCTAGGGAAAAAAAACAGCTTTTAATGGTCAGTGCACTATCACAGCTGACTGACTTCACAGACTCTCAGGGATGGTTTGATATGTTCAGCAGCAGATTGGAAGCCACAGCACTTTGTGGTCACCTTTAAAACTTGTTTTGCTGCCACTTTCATTTAGCTCATTTCAGTTTAACCTATTCCTGAGCTAATAAAGAAAAAAAAAAAAAGGCATTAAATGACTCGATCTTGGAGAGATCCCGTAACATTTTCTCAGGTGTTTCTCACTCCCTTTAATACTTTTCTTTACATTGTTCAGTGTATGGATCAGAGAGGAAATAAGAACAGATTCAGATAAATTAAATGTCAAAATGTCAAGAAGGTCTAAGTTAACAAAATAAAGTATTTCAGATGTCTTTCTTTCAGACATATGTATTCTCCCACTGGTAATACAGAGAGAAGCATGGGATATAGCAAGAAGCGTTTGACTYGGAGGTAAATTTCTAAAGCAATCTTCCTTTAAAGATGCCCCGGTGTATTTTTTGATTATTTTCAGTCTTTTCAATTTGACTCTATTTTAGCCTCGCAAGCATATGTGTTAAATAATAATAATAATAATAATGAAAAAAGTCATATATTCAAATACTAAGTATTGCACCTATCTCTAAGGTAATATACTAAGATAATATTTTAAGATAATACTGCACCCAGCCTAATTCTACATACAATTGCCCCAACTATTTTACCTAAGGAGCTACTACAGTAATTCACTGCATAATCAAAATTAAAAAAAAAAAAATGTCCTGTCCATATGTGTGAAAATATCATGGTTTTATTCAGAATTATTTGCTTCTTTGGCTATCTTTTGTAGGAATTCTAGCAATGAAAAAAAATTGTTTCAATAAGGTCTCCATAAATGTGATCAAAGCCTGCTAAAACTGAATTTGTAGAGCAATTTGTTTAACGACTGAGTTGGAGGAAACTCCACATTCTTCTCAGAAGATCGTAGTATCTGAAGAGCTTGAACTGCTCTTGTTGGCAGAAAAAGGGTAAGTTTCAGCATGCCATACTATATACATAGTTTGACACCTTATATGAGGAGTTTACACTAAAAATGAGCATTTTCAAGAATAATTTATGGAATGAGATCAAAATACAAGGGCTGATAGATGGTATCTTTTAAGAAGGGCTGAAGAGAACAGGCCTTTCTAGAATCAGTTTTCCTCATTCCACTCAGGAATATTATAACCACCTGCAGAGGCAATGAAGTACAAGGCAATGAAGTATTACAGTGTACTAGGGAGTTTCTTATCCTTCGTATTTTTGTAGAGACAATGGACCACACACRCACTCAAAATGGCATAATATGGATTAAAGATGTTTTTATGAGATTTTGTCTTTTAARCATGACTGCTATTGTTTATCAGCACTTACAGTTCAATTGAATAGAAGAGACAACAAAAAAAAGGTTGGTAAATGTCAAAAAAAAACATTCTTTGATTTCCACTGGCATACACTATTGGCCTGCGGCTCACTAAATCTGTTGGATATGGCAGATTCTTTGAATATTTGATGTGGGTTTGTGGTAACCACTGTAGAGAATTTAATTAGGAGGCATAAATACTGTCAAATAGGTTCAAGATGTCTASAGATCTTTCTTTCTTCATTGGCTTCCCTTTGCTTTTCCATCAATTTATCTTTATACCTACTTCTTGCATGGTTTGTAGTTACAATGTTAAAAAAACAAGTAAGATTTTTTTTTCCTTATGGTCATTATCTTTTTCTTTTGTTTCTTAATTTTGTCCTAAAGAAAGAAATAAAAGTGTGTTAGTGTCTAAGCAGGTAAATATCAAAATCCCTACAGTTTCTGGGGGATGCAAAGATGGTACACAACGTTGAACACATTATAAAGATCAGATGGATACTTCCCTGCCTAAATTCATGTAGGATATCTTACATTATTTTTGTAGCTACTCTRGGCAATAAATATTATAATATACCAATTCTATATATAATTAGGATTCCAGCTATTGTCTTGATAAGTCAGAATTTCTATCTTTCCTTTAACAAACTACACACAAAATGAAATTTGTGTCAGTAACAGGCGTATTTATTCAGAGACAGTAGTTTCAGGCTTTACGCTCTCTGCCTCTACATGTATCACTCCACATGCAGTTCTGTTAGATTGGTGTGGAGAAAAACTTTTGACAAAATAAGTGTTATTCTACTCAGCATGTTAATCAGAAAAAGAGCAATTTCTGCCACCGAAGTGCTGGGTTGGAGTTCTAGTCTCMGCAGAACTGGCTACCTACAGAAAATTCATTCGGTTTCTGTCTGTCACACATTTTCCAATCTTTTTCCAATATCTGTAGTATAATATTATGTTATTGTGTCGTATGTGTGTAAGACAGACAATATGCACAGTTAGAAAGGAAAAGCATAAGCTCTACTGCATTATCGAACTTATCATCTGCTTTATAAGGTAGAAGACAATCCTCTGTCTTAGTAGCTTAATTTTCCAATTAGYTTTTACAATTTAACTCAACACAATCTGCAGATTCACCTGAAATTCATGACACAACAGACCTGGTACCACTGTATTAGGATTAGGATCCTCCTTGCTTCTCCCATGGGAACATCTGACTGCATYTGCCTGAATGCAAGGCAAATGATGTCTGTTTTAATAACTATATTCCATTTGGTTTTGAATTGTTTTTAACTGCTGATAATTACTGTGGTCCCCGGGTTTGTTTATTTAAGTGCAAGTAGCCTCTGGAACTCAGTGAAAGTGCTCACATGCTTAAAACCCAACATTTGTTATTCTTTTCAGAATCCAGTCCTTGTCATTTTTCTTGTGTCCTACTGTGGCATTACAATTTTGGATCCTTAAACTCACCTTCCTTCACCAGAAAAAAAATCATTCAGAGTACTTCTGTCCAAATATATTTTTCTTTTTTTTTTTTTACAATGATAAAACCCTGAAAGATGAGTTTGTAGTGGAAATATTGACCACTCCTTAAATGACTAGGGAACCGGAAGGCTAGGTAGCACTTTAGCAAAAACAAGGGCATTTTTTTAAAATTAGTTCTACCATTCCTACCTTTATATAGGCTAGAGGAAATGAAATGGTTCATCTTCATCCCTGAAGCAAAACCAGCAACGCTGACTGTATTGCACCAGGCATGGGCATGATCCAAACTTTTAGATATATTCAACTTTGCAAAGATCTTCAGTCCAACCATGGGAATCCTGAAGGGAAAAACAAAATGCCACAGGAAGTGGCACCTGTGATTCAGAAGATGACATTCTTCACACTGAGTCAGTCGTGACTTCTCTGACAGGGTCCTCTCTTGAAAGCGTATCCCCATGGAGGGCTTCCAGTTATAACATTTTCATGACATAAAACACTGGACAATGCTTGTCATAAGAACAGCAGCATTTGTCCTGGCTCTCGGCTGTATTACAAAATGTGTAATTATGTTAACTGTCCGGATGCTTTAAGTGACAGCTTTCTATTTTTTATATATTATTTTTTTTTCCATTTTATACTTTTAATTTATTTTTTTCCTGTACTTCCTTTCCCTTGATCTGTGCCATGTTGTTGGCACTGTCATCACACCTGCTGAGTTCCTAGGGGTGACYGGCTTTTCTTAATGCCCAGAGGGACTTGGCTATATTTCAGTGACTGATGAGTTACTGCTTATTTGTTACACTTTTTGAGCCTGTGACATTTTTAAACAAAAACTGAACTGGCTTTTCTATTTGGAAAATACCAAGCTTCTTGGGGTTCATGTGAAAATAAGAATAAAACTATTTTGAGGAACATTGGAGATTTGTGCTATGCCTATAAAGAAAAATAATCTTTATATAGCATCACAGGCACTAAAAAAGCAAAAAGTGCAATAGATATTAGGTTCTGCTCCCACTTGGAAGACATATTATGCTTGGACACGTTATATTTTATTTTTTATGCTTTACTGAACACTACCAGCAAAGTCAGACACATATGTCTGCATCAGGAGCATTCAACATGTACTCTCATAACGAATGAGCAATKATTCCCTCCTTTGCAGGATATTTTTTTAAATAAGAAGGCTCTGTGTTACAATTATGAAATAATAAGCATTGCAATTAATGCTAAGGACCAAATTTTGCTAGGTTAAGAAAAGAAAAAAGTTAAAAGAAAAAGAAATGCTAATTCTCTTAACTTGAATTTCCATCTTGAATGTTATGAAGATTTATTTTCAGTGAAACTTACTTAATCAAATGCAAATTTCAGAATGTCTGCAAGGCTCAGAAACTGTACACCAAATATCTGTTTTCTGTAGATTTTTATGGTCACGTACAGTGGAAAAGCTGACAGAATTTTAGCTATTGCCTTGCTATCAAATGCTGCTGTAATTCCAAATTATCATGCTTCTTGTTATCCGCTAACTCAGCTGCTTGTCTGGCATTCATTATGCTATTGCAAAATGCTAGTTCCTTGGTAATTTTATTAATTTTGATATGTAAGAGTGAGTGCATGTATTGAGTTTCTCCTTGTGTTTAAAACATATAGCAGAAAGCATCCAWTTATTGAATCATTAAAAACCTGGTCTTGGGAAGTGCTAAATAATTGCCTTTTGACTTGGTTCTCCGGATTTCAGAGGTGAGTGTACACAGTGACTCACAAGACACGTTGGCACCTGGCAAAATCATGTCCTAATCAATCTACATATCTACATGGTGCTGAGTGGTTTCAGTTGGCAAAGAATCATGCAAACTGCTGTTCTTTCTTTCTTTCTTTCTTTCTTTCTTTCTTTCTTTCTTTCTTTCTTTCTTTCTTTCTTTCTTTCTTTCTTTCTTTCTTTCTTTCTTTCTTTCNTTTCTTTCTTTCTTTCTTTCTTTCTTTCTTTCTTTCTTTCTTTCTTTCTTTCTTTCTTTCTTTCTTTCTTTCTTTCTTTCTTTCTTTCTTTCTTTTCTTGTTTATTATTTCCAATTAAGGTGTTTTTGCAAGCCCTGAAATTATCTTTGAATTTGATTTGTAAAAATCCTTCAAGGTATGACAGTTCCTTTGACGTTTGTAATGAAAACCTGCAAACTAAATTTCACAGAATTTTGATGAAAGGAAATTAAGTAATGCTACTGAGGCTGCTACTTAGGTTCAAAAGCAGTGTGAGTTTTAGTGGGCCTTTTGATACATGCAATGTGAGTAGAGGTCTTTTTAAGCCCCAAACAAAGCACCCGATATAAACCATAAAGCAAAGGTAGTTGATATTGCTATCATCATAAATTATTTCCCTCAGTTTTGTATTGTAAGGGGCCAGCCTGCCTTCAGCTTTTGCCAAGACTTCCACTAAAGTCAACAGAACATTTAGGCACTCAACAAGAATATCCTCTTACTTTGCTTTCTCAGTTATTTTTGGCTAAAATAGTGTATTTACAATCTTGTAACGAATTTACATGTACATTTATATAAGATATTTCAACATCTTTATCTTAACTGGGCTTACAGTGTCTATTGACAACTATATGACAGTCATCTATTTGCTGATTTTGTGCAAAGATTGAAAGGGATGCAGATAAAACCATATCTTAATGTAAGAACTGAGGTTCTTACCAAATTTTAAGACAGTACATAGGGTTCCATTTCGCATATTTTTTTCTAGAGTTTGGGCTTACTTACACTGCAGAACTGATTTCTATTTTCCTTTTGTAGTTACTGTGAACTAAAATCTTTATCCAAAACCTGCGTGTGCGATGGTGCTTGCAATTTGAAATACTGATATGTCAAAGAGCTCAATCTTAGCTAAAAATTACCACAGTTCATCAGACAGATACAAGCTGCCTCCTCTTCACTGGTGCTGATCTTTTGCTACCTTCCCCAAACTTCTTTCTTGTACCAGAAAGGCCCAGAGTTTCCCTCTCAATTCACTCAGATGCATCCCAGACCCACAGTCCAGCTGTATGAAGRTTGACATTTGGACTTGATCTTGAAGGCTTTTTCCAACCATAATGATTCTATGATTTGATAACCCCGAAGACTTTAGCACCACACATGACTCATGCTCAGAGAAAGCCATGCAGGTGTCACTTCACACCTGAATGTGGCCTCCTCCGTTTACATGAGCTTAGGTAACCTGCAGTAACATTAAAGTTGTTCTCCTATATTCTTCAAAATGTTACTGAAAAATCAGTGAGACTTAGGTCTTTGGGTGGTTTTTTGGCACCTGTAAAAAAAAGTCTGCAGCTCCTTTTTTTTTGCACATTCATTTGTGCTGAAGCAAAATCCATTTTTTAATAGCAATTCCCAAGTGAGGAATGAATACTGGAAACTGTGTATGCCAGGACCTCATCTACACRTTGCATATTAAACAGTTTCTAAATGCAAAGGTGGTTTACTGTGCTATAAAATAAAGTTTGCAGACCTCCACCCCAGCGGAACGAGGGGACAGGATGGAGAGTGCCTTTTCCAGTATTTCCCACCCACTGACCCGGAGCATGAAACCCACAGAGTTCTTGGAACTGCACACAGTGTTTGAATTCAGACTAAAAGAGGAAAACAGAAACTGGGCTTTTTTTTTTTTTTTTTTTTTTTTTTTTTTTTTTTTTGAGTCACATCAGTCAATTCTATTTACAAAATCGGTTTATGGAGACCACAGGTGGACACTCTGACTCATTACACACGCGTGCTAAGTATATCCAAGACAATCTTGGAAAATCCCATAAAGAAAGAGGGAATAGCCATCCGATTTTATATTTATAACCTTGGGTTTTGGATGCCAGTAATGGAAATTATATTGTTTTCATAAAAAGCAGGTGAGGGACAGTAAGGGACTGAATGATTGCCAAACTGCATGTGTCTGGAAGGAGAGGGAAGGCTCTAAGCTAGACATGGAAGAAGATTTGTCACGCTGTAGTAGTTTGTCACACACATTTGTGGCAGGCTGTGGTGAGGTTAGCAATGCATTTCACAGTTGTCAGGCATTAAGCAAATATTATATCCTTTAACCAGGGTGAAGAGCACACCTGCCCAGGAAACTGGCATAAAACTCAGCACTACCTCAACCCTACCTCAGTCCTACAAGGAGTATTTGAGTAGTACACACAGCCTCATATCCTGCCGCATACTTCAGTCTCTCTGATCTTGAAAACCAGGGAGACCTGAGGTCTGTAATATATACAGGCCTGCAGATGAAGGATCCCTTTCTGTTGTCACCACTGAATTCTGTTTTGATGGATGTTTCACTGCCAAGTTTTCTCATAGTTTGACTGCTGAAGGAGATCTGTTGCTGGACTCTCTACAGTCCCTAGCTTAGCTTTGCAAAATGTGACAGGRTGGATGTGAAACAAGGCATATCAGTTATATCCTGGAATTTTGCTTTAAATAAGCTGAAGAATAAGAGTTTGTTTGGTTGAGCTAACTCATTCCAGAGTTATTCTGATCGCTACTTGTTCATGAATGGGCAGTAAAGCAAATCACCTAGATGCTGAACTGCAAATTATTTACTTATGGATCACCAAAAACTATACCATGGGCTTACAGTACTTCTTATTGTCAAATCCTAAACCAGACTGTGTCTAGGCAGAGCATTCCAAGCTTTGAAACAGTCCCAAGACTGAACAGTCCCAAGAATTTCTCTATTGTTATTCTTATGTTGAAAGTAGCAATGTGTGAGTACTTACAAACACAGACACAATAAAAAACTAATAATTCATTCATATAGTTATAATAGGTATTACTGAAGTTTTATAAGAGAAATGGCTTGATTCCTTCATGAAGGCAATTTATACAAATGACTRTGAGGATAGAGCTGAAATTTGTTTGCTAGCTTTTTGACTAAAATCTGCTAATCTGACACAGTCTATTGACACATTCTATAGCAAAATAGATGCAATGTTAGAAAAGTCACTCTTCAGTACCTTAAAGCACAGAAGAAGATGGGTCTGGAAATACCTAACATACCTATCTTATTAGACTTATTGCAGTCAAACTCCAGTAAATCCTCTATTAGTTTCATGTGTCTCTGCAATGCTCCTTTCAGCCTGGTGGTGAAGGGTTTCTAATGGCAAATTCTATTTCTTCAAAGGGTTTCATTCCTCAGCATGCCACACTAGTTCCCATCCATTCTACTTTAATACTACCTAATTTAATAGACTTGAAACAAAATAACACATTGTTTGAAATATTCAGTATGTTGTTTTTGTTGTTGTCTGTTGAATTTAACTCATCACTGGTGCAGAAGAAGCAAACAGCACAGCATAAATGGAAAAGTTTATTGCAAAACCAGAGAGATGGCAAATTAGTATCCTTTTTTTTTTCCCCTAGAAGAATGAGCTTCTTTGTTTCAATATTAGTTCCAACAATTTTTACCAGCTCACTGTCTGCAAAACTTGGTCCTGCATTGACCATCATAGTCATATGAAATTATTTAGTAATAACAGGAAACAGGAAATAGAATAACAAAAATTTAAAAGAAAATTTGCCATCTCCTCTCTCACTAAAATACTGTTTTGGCTTAAAAGAAACTGCTGAGTTGTAAGAATGAGTGGAACTGGGCCCTTTCCCATGAATAAGWCAGCAATAATAGGGAGGAATGCTTGGCTATGTTATAGTGTAAATGAATGATAAATAAATAAATGAATTTTATATGTTTATGTTCTTAGACATTTTATCATGATTTAGTTCTGCAGTTAGTTTTAAATTACCCAGTGCAGTAAAATCACACAGGTGGTTTGCAGCCTTCCATTAAGCCTCTGATAAGAACCCCCAACAAGAAAACATATTTTTTTTTAATGGATGATGAGAGAAGAAAACTTTTTCAGGTTATGGATAATTTTGTTAGCATAAGTGTGCTTAATTTAAAGCTTTGTAATGCTTTTTTCAGTGTAATGCAGTTCCACTCTGTTCAGTGGATATTACAAAGCAGTGGCACAAAGCACTGCTAGAAGATTCACTCTTTCATGAGGCAAAAGGACACAATACAAAAAAGATTTGAATGTTTTGGTGCTGAACACTTGGAAGCTAAGTCCTGCTTCAAAAGGGCAAGCAACAATGCTGGATCAGATGCTTAGATTCTTGGTATGGGTCATCAGCAGCTTGCTAGCTAGGAAGGGGTGTGTGGCTCTGTGAGATATCCACAGTAGCCTGCAGAAAACAGGAGAGAGATTCAGACCTGAAAAGACTCTAGGAGCACTGTGGCTCTGCAATGGCCGTGTGGTGGTGTGGGAGCCTTGAGGTTCTCGCTTTTGTGGCAATYCAGTCATTGCATGAAGAATAAAACTACCAGACCAAATCTCAGGGAAGGGACTTGGATCTCCATTCAGCAGAGGGCCCTAGCTGCTGTGTTACCGAATCCAGCCCCTCTGGTTGCTGTTTCTCTGGCCTCATGAAGCTCTAATKGGGTCACAGTGTGTCCTTGTTTCAAAAATAAAGTGCATTTCTCATTCAGTATCCTATGGCTGAAAGGTCAGAATCTCTTGTGTGAAGAAAGCTCTGTGGGTTGAGAAGCATTTTGACCACAGAAGACCCAACTGTCCTGCTTGGGCAACCAATGTAAACTCTGGATTATGGTGCACTTTCCTTCCTGCTGCTATCTTTCAGTGAAGGTAACTGTGATGGCTGATCTCCATGTGCTCTTCTTATGTGCTTTGCACTCTGAGGACACCTAATGAATCAAGCAATTTATGGCTGTGGTTTCCTTATGTGTGAATCCCAAACCGCCTTAGGCAAGAGATGGGCTTCTAAGCGCTGATCTCAGCCAAGGCAGTGGTTCTTGTGAGCACAGCATAAGTACTAATAGAGGTGGCCAACCAGCTGCAGGTGCACATATGGATTGTGTGGCTTTCCTGGATTGCTTTTTGGAATGTAGGGGTGAAATGTCATATTTTCAGTTGCATATTAGGAGTCGAAGGGGCTTTCCTTCACTGTGGAAGAGTTCTGTCACCCAATATATGAATAGTAACACTCATTCTTCTTGTTTAGATATTAAAAGGGAAAAAAAAAAAAAAAAGACAGTTATTTACAGGGCTCTGCGGCCCAGAGTTTATCTAAGCGAGTAAGAAATTTTCTGTATTTTGATAAACAAGAGATGAGACATTTTCTGGAGAGTATTATGTCTGTTCTAGTTTTAAAAGCAGTGGTTCTTTGACTGCTCTGACTGCTGTGCATCCTTAAAATGAGACCACACTGTGTGTCAGCAAAATGTTTGAAAAAATAGATTCTCTACCAAGCAATGTAAAGTTGGACTCTCCTAAGGGTTTTAAGCAAAGTCGAGACACCACAAAACTTCAGTTCAGTACGAGTTGTTCTTTGTGCTGCTTCCATCAAGGAAAACACACAAAGTATTTCCTTTGCTGAACACAAAAATTCCTCTCACTTTTGCTGCAAAAGATTTGGTTTTATTTCAAAGGTTTTATTTTTTAAATAGTGACAATTTCTTGCTAGACCCCGTGTCTATGCACATGTGAGCCTGTGCATTCCAATACTATGTTTCAAATTAATGTATTACAATATTAAGCTTTTTAAATTTACAACTGTTTAATTTAAATTGCAGTAGAGAGAGGTTTGGATATTCTTTTTTTTTGTCAGTAGTGAAAAAAAGAGTTATTTTGTGACTCGATGACTTTCAGCCTTGCCCAAAGTCAAATAGAGAAGATACCACAGAAGGAAGACTTTGAGTCCTGGTCCCATAATATAACCATTATCAGGAAGGTAAAGGGAAGGAAATAACAATTCTTCTAAAAAAAAAGGAGAATTTTGGAGAGTCTAAAAATCTGCTGATATCTATTGACTCCACTGAGATAAACAAAATAGACAAAATAGACAGGAGAGAACTTGCAATATGCACTAAAACTGTCTGCTCTTGCAAGCAAAGATTCAGTAATAGATATCAGAAAAAGAAAAGATRTGTGACCAAGGCTGTTTATAAACTATTTTAGGTGACTCTTTATGTAGGTCATGAGAATCTGAAACTCAAACTAACCAAATGCATGAAGTAGTTGCTGCTGAGGAAAACTTCATATAGCTCATGGAATAAGTARTAGTGTGGAAAAGTGGTCTGACCTCATGGGCACACAGCAACAGCACATTGCTGCTGTTGGAATGACCAGCATCAGACTCCAAGTGTGGTGGCAGGTGGCCATGTGCTGACCACATGCATGAGCAGGCCCAGGGATGGCCATGCCATGGAGAAGCAGAGTCTGGATGAGTGGTGGTGGCCCTGCTTGGTGCAGAGCACGCACTGCTGTGTGTAGAGTGCCCAAGGGGCTGGAAGCCACCACCTTGATGCATTTGCCTTGGTTGTATTGACACTCTCAACTTTCTTCCTCTCTGTCTTTGGAGACCGCTAATCTCCAGACGTGAATCAAGAAAATGTCACACTGCTTAAAACCAAAGGGGACTTGTAATTAATTCTTGAATATTTAGTCATGAATTCTGTGAATCCCAGATCCAGTGGTAGTAACAACGCACTGGCATAGCACTAAGCCCAAAGAGGAAAAAAACCCAAAGCCTAAGGCCCAGAAAACTGCRTGATGAGATCATCACTGTTTGTTGTTCCCTGCTTTCTCTTTCAGGCAGCTACTAAATATCATTGAGCTTGAATTCCCAAAGAGAGGTCCCAATTAACTTTTTTTTTTCCTCAAAAAATGAAGGTATCTCCTAAGTGGAACGTAACATAATGCTTTGCATTCTCCACAGAACCTGCTCAGCACTCATTTGTTGAATAMGTTGCACAATATGAACTGTTTACTCAACTTCATTGGCTACATTGGTGAAATGCTGCACCCTTTTTTTAAAGTAATGCAAGGCAAAGTTAATATATTTTTCCACATGCCTTAGTCCACAGTAATTAATAGTTTATGCATTTCATCTCATTCTCATTTCCTTTTTTTGAATATTTTTTCCCCCAAGTTACTTCTCTTCTCCTTGAGCCAGCCCTCTAAACTTCCTGTGCCTGCAGAACACATCTCCTTCCATTTCTTCTTTCCAGCTGTTTGATAGCAGCCCCAAATGATCAAAAATCAGATGGATGGACTGTTCTTGGTGTTAGGCCCAGGAATGAAGCTTTGGATGCCAGTGACTTCAGTTTCACTGGAAGAGACAGCTGCTACCCTTCAGCCAAGTGGGAGATTTAAACGATTTGGGGACAATGAGTTCACCCAGGGGAGAAGGGGTGTCTCACAGTGTCTTGGCACAGGGAGTTTCTTTTGTATTCAGAGAGAAAGTGCCTGGACTAGGCCATGCTGGGAGGTCCAGACTGACCCAGAAATGACAGAAACAAATGGTCCTTGAAACACGATTTGGAGCAGAGCCTACAGCATGTCTGCAGTGCACATGTGATAAATCCTAGAAATGGCTGGAAATGAACTCTCAGTACAGCAAATGGTTCAGTCTTGCTTTAAAGTACTCAGAAAATAYGAAAAGGCCCACTGAAAAAAAATGCCTGGGTACTGAGAATGACAGGCACTATATTGCTGCCAGGAAATTTAGTACCTAGTATTGCCCCCGGGACAAGCACAGGATTTGCCTGCTTAGATAAAAGWATGATATGTGTATTTCAGAGCCCCAGCCATCTGACAACTTGCTTCCTGGTTCCCCAGAAAGGACTGGGCTACCCAGGAGAAAGATTATTGCTGTAGATGTGGATCTRGGTTTCTTTCAGCAGACTCAAGGGAATCTGCAGAATAAAGGCTCTATAGGAAGATGCTCCTCTGCCATTGCCAAATTACTCAGAGGATATGAGTTAATATAAATGCATTTATAGGCACAGGACTGCACATGTGGCATTTGCCTAAGCTTCCTAAACTGGTTGGCATGGATGTCACCCTCCCCCTCCTTTTTAGAGAAGACAGACTCTAAATTCAGTSTGCACAACCTCGTACTTTCAGCTACTTGAGAACCTGAGCTTTACAAATTCCTCCATATCTAATCAAGCATTTCAAACCTGTCCTGTGACTACTTACTGCTTCTTAGATCTGTCCTGCCAGTACCACTACAGGAGACAGTAAAAGCACCTCTTCAAGGAGASATTTTTCTTCTGTTTCCTGAAAAAAAATGGCCTCTGGCCACTATTAAGGGAAAGTGATTTTCTGTGCGCAAGCTTTCTTCCTGACATTACCAGCAAAAACAAGGGACAGGTTTAAATAGCTCCTGGGTGGATCTTCTTTTGAAACCAATATCCCCAGCTGAAGTTCTCCTGCAGAATTTGTGCTCTTTGGATGGGTCCCTAATACACAAAACCTCATTGTCTCCAAGTACAAGAATTTAAAGGAAACTGATGGAACTGTGTTAGGAGGAAAAGGAACACTGCCTTAGCAGGAGAAAACAGCAGTATGTCTATATGAAYGATAAGTAAAATGTTTTCCTCTGGTAACTTTGTCAGGAATTTGTTAATTGGTTTCCTGCCTCTTGGTGTAAACATTCAATAGCAAATGTCCTTCTACCGCATGATTTCATCCTTCCGTGTCTGCTAACCCTCTCTCCAAGTGTGGTGGCAGTGGGTATAATAGGCTTAAAGTCTTCAAGTGCACTTGGGAAGCCTTGCCCTAAACCTTCTGGAAATGTTGCCTGGTTCTTTCCTGAGCTTTTTATAACTACTACAACTCTTGTGATTTCAGCTTTATTTGATGAGGAGGAGAAGTTACCAGAGAGTTTTCCCGGGACTGGGACTGTTCCCCCYAGCTCCAGCAAAGTCCCTTTGCACTGGCAGTCCCAGCAGAGCATCTCTGCTCCCTCCTGGGTGAGGGCTGGGACATCTCATGGATTCYCATGGGGGACCCAGGGATGAGAGCAGGAGTGGGGGACTCTGTAGCTAAAAAGGACCCTCAAAGGGCAATCAAGACTTCCTGCTATCTCCAGATAAATCAACTATAACTGACAAAGTTTTATCTAACTTCTTATTCAATTTAAATGATGGAGAAGCTTCTCCAGACATTCTCTTCCAGTATTTAACTACCCTTCAGGCACATGTTCATCCTACCTCTCTCTTGTTGACATTCTTCATTTCTTCTTCTTCATTTCTTCTTCTTCATTTCTTCTTCYGAGTTCAATATGAATAGTGAACAGCTGATTTTGGTGTTATCTTTTACATTTTTGGAAGATTTATCCACTTCATCTGTTCTCCAAACTAAGGAATCCCATTTCTTCAGTCCTTTCTCTGGAAAATGAGGTATGGGCAAAAAATAAGCCAAAGACACAGATAATACAAAATGTCTGTAAAGGATATTGTAATTCCCTATTTTATAGAGCCCCTGTTTTATAGAGGTTTACAGTACTACAGCTGTTTGATATGTACAGCTTTTTTCAGCTCTGAAATTCTATTAATCAAGAGCAGCAACTCTAAAATTTGATGGGAATATGCAGTACAATTGGCAAGCAATCTCCATCATGTACTCTCCAGAACTGTGCTAAAATCAGCAATAAAGGAAAAGCGGAACTCAGTGCACCCAAAGATAATCAACAGTTGGTCATATTTCCCATTGTTCATCCCTTTTACTCCAGAGCTTAGGTTCACGCATCGTAGTTTGATAGCTCTACAGCCATTCCTGCTTCTGCTCCTTCAGGAGTGGTTCTGTGTTCTTTAGAGCAACAGGTTCCAAACTTGATTGACCCATGACAATACTGACCAAAAGGATGTTTGGAGAACCATCATTCATTTTTCCTGTCAACTTGGATTTTGGTGGCAGCAGCATCCCCTGGAAATTGTTGAGTCTGTAATACTGCCCACAAGCCACTTCTCTAAAGCTTCAGGCTGTAGAGGTGCATATCATTTACAGGAATAGTCAGGTCTTCTGAAGTTACTCCCTGTAGCATTASATTTAGCCATAGGCATAAATATAAAATATACTTTTCCAAATATCTATTTCTGGTTAAGACTCTGAAGATATATGATCTAAAGAGTTAGGTGCTTTCCAAAGCTGAATTTATAAAATATACCATGCTGTATTTAGCAAATCTGTGGAGAGAAAGAGCATTTACAAGCAGATCRGGTGAATCAAAATGTCAGGGTAGATTTCAACAAGCATTATTTAACTAGCACCACTGCATTTTCAATGTAGTAGGAGAAATGCAAGCTGGTCATATTTCAGTGTAACCCTCTATTAGGGAAACATTTATAATTTCTAGCCAAAAAACATGTGCAACAATRCAGCGTTGTTACTGAGCCGGGTGTCTGAATGAGTCACAATCCTGCTATATATTCTGCTATATCAGTGTATGGATCAGAGAAGATACAGATCTGTGAAGATTTCACTTTGGCTCTGTGCAGCATCTACAGATGCATCTCTTTTTCTGATGCCAATATCAGATCTGTTTCTGGAAGGGAACCTGGGCAAGGTCTCTGATCTTCCCCAGAGCTGGGTTTGTCTGAGAGCTCTGCCAGACACTTATTCCTCTTCAGTGTTTTGAGAGGGATTAAGGAGGTAAGTGTGCTGGGCTAGCCTGAACTTTCTCCTTGGGTAGGCATGCTCCAAGTAAATCTAAACATTATTTTGGGCTATATAGCAATATTAAGAGTCATAAGCCATTTTGGTTTTCTTTTTTTTTTTTTTTAGTGTCATGGCTTTGGAAAGGGACATTGGAATTTTTTCAAGTGCTCTTTTGAATGTATGGATTGAATGTATGGATTGACTCTTGAAGCTCAGAAAACTGTTACAGATAAATGCAAATGTTATTTATAATATTTTTTTTCAAATGCAAAAGTTATTTATAATAATTTTCTGCCTCTGTTATTTTTCTCTGCSTCCATTTTGGCATTTTATAATTGTTTAACATTGTTACAACACTGGCACCAGGGAGACAGAGAGAGAGAGGAGTGACGAAAGACCTTCCTCCCTGGAAAAATCTGGAAACCAGAATTACTTCACTGCATTTCACCCCCTTATAGGGAAAAACCTGTCCTAAAGTAAAGTACTTGTAAATGTGTCAAATACAAATATTTGTTATCCAAGACATTTTTTTTAGTCATCAGTTCAATCCAAGTCTAGTCAAACTGAGACCTATTAWTAGATCTATTTTCAGAACATTAGTCATTAACAATGTGTTGATTGTGAACTTTATCTTTCAGTGCAATAATTTCAYGAGTTTGGCACCCCACATTGGAACAGGTGCTTCCATTACAGTATGTTATCATGACTAGACTCATAACTATTAAGAAATACCATTGTATGGATATGTTTTARAAATCCTCCATTAAAAAAAACATCTTCTGAGTAACAGCTATTGGCAAGACCATATATTTGTAAAATATTTGACAAAGAGGTCATAAAATTGACCGAAAGTTAAAGACAGATAGGTTCCAKTCAGAAATGAGAGGAGAACACTAAGACAGTGAAGAAAAGGAGATTTAACCTACACAAACAAAATATCCAAGGAAAAGTTTGCACCARTACTTTCCTGGAGGATTATACTATAGTCAAACATAATTATTAGCTTTAATTATGCAAAATTYTATCACTTGTGTTATGCAGGAGACAAGGCTGTATGATCTAATGTTCTATGCTGGCCTATGCATCATCTAAATATAACTAASTTTTTTATGCTTTTTTTCCTCCAGTTTAACATACTTTAGCAGTTAGTCAAGATAGAATTTCGTTATTCCTAGTAAGGAAGTGATAGATAAATGTGGGCAGTGTTTTCTTGAAGATTTCAATGGTCTAYGCATCTTGATGTGGTTTCTTTCATGGTTTTGCACATGAAGGACTTTGCAGTATGTGGGACATGAATGAGCTCATGGTCTGAGGTTATACTGTATTATACCCAGTTCTAACCAAAAAATAGAGGGCTTCTTTGAATAGGCTGCAGGAATCCTTTTCCAGGGAGATCACCACATGGGGTGTTCTCCTTTGATGTTGCGTTTTGCAGTGTGACATTTCCATTGCTTCTGGAGACAATAAAGGTCAAATTATCAACCAGGCAGAGAGTGCAGATGGAGGGCACAGAGGCCAACAGCCCTGAGCTCCTGGCTAATTCTTTAGCTGCCCAGGGCTCTGTATATGTTGGAAATATTGGGTGCATTGGGTTTATGACATCTACCAAGGATGCAGAGGAAGGTCTGTTTTGCCTGCAGTCACTTTCTGCCTATTCCTATTGCTTTATGCATGCACAAGAGATTTCCCATTTGTGAAGGTACAAAATTGCAGTAATTTGAACACATACCCCTTAACTGACTCACTGTCAAACTGGAAGACTTCTTCTCCATTCTGCTCTGTGGCAACCAGCAGGGAAAGCTTGTTATATGAGACAGTCCAGCAGGACAAGAGAGGAATTAGTCTTCATCCTGGGAAGATGTGAAATCCCCCAGTTTCAGRTACTCAAAGCAGAACAAGCACCAGGCTCTTCCCAGCCACTCCAGCTCACAAAGCCCTTTGGAAAACAGTGATCCTAAACTTGCRTCTTGCATGAATCTTTTTCATCGAGCTTCCTTACGACTTAGCCATTAATGCCATTTACAGGATTTGCTTTTAGTGCTTTGATACCAATATTGTAGCAGGGACTAAGCCTGTTGCATGCTTTCCCTGTTTACTGCACTRCATATCACCCAGCAGTCTAAAAATACTGTTTTGTTTTTATAATATATTATGAGAACATTTTCATCCATTAAACCATGAGAGGGCAGCATTCTCTCTATCATTCATCTCTTCCTACTGGGAAATTAACACAGGCTTCTTCAACATCCATCATGTAAACCACAAAGAAGTGTCATATATAATTCACAGCTCCGTTCAATATTCTTTGTAATCAATAGGAATGTTTCTCCTGATTTAAATAGGTGCTGGACTGAGGCTTTAGTTCTTCAAAATAACATCAGGAACATTGTCTGCATAATTTAAATCAAAAGATGATGAAAATAAGCAGCCAGGAAATAATTTTGGTGATGGTTAACCATTGGAACAAACTACCAAGAATACCGATGGAATCTCCATCTCTTGATGTCTTTGAATACAGACTAGATGACTCTTTGGAAAAACTGAACAAAAACTGCTGGATTCAATGCTGAGGTAGCAGAGAGTTATTCAGTGATCTATACTGCATAAAAGATAACATGAAGCTGCATGCATGCAGAGAAGATAAGCCACTTTCTATTTTTTACACTGTTGGCAATTAATCAGTGGAACAGCATCCTAGGATTTCAGAGAGCAATTGTAAAATCTAAATCTGATGTATTTTCACATGATCTTCTCTAAGTCACTTCAGAGCATACGCATTATCTGTATTAGACAAGCAATCAGGTTTGCTAGGTAAAATGACGTGTCTGGATCTGGAGTCCATTAATCTAATACATCTTTATTCAAAGCCAGTGCAATAGCATCAGTACAAGACTTTACAGCTGTATTTTGATCCTCTAAACAATATGCACTATTGCAGCAATAAGTGATTGCTTTTTTAAAGGAATTAACTATGCATTTTTTTTTTTTTTTTTTTTTGCAAAATTAGAGTATCTTAAGAGGGAAAGTGGTTTCCAAAAGAAGAAAAAAATTATGTTCTTCCAAATTGTTGATAAATATATAACTCAGGTCACAAGAAAGAGCATATTTATAGGCAGATGAATAGAGAGCTCCCCTAGAGTAATATAGAGCAATCTAGTGTAGAATGGCAAATGCTAAAGGCTAATTATCATCCTTGCAACTTCAGCAGAGAAGAAGGGTATTTAATGGTAATGGAAACCAAGCTATTCTTTCCATGCTGCTTGAGGTGGTGACCCAGCTCCGACCTCCTTGGTTTTGTGATGAAATTGTATTTTCCTGTTTGTTTACTTCATCTCCTGCTGATGAGGGAAATTCCTGTATGTCCCTTATTTACTGTATTTCAGTCATTTCAACACCCCTAAAATGATGCACAAAGTTTTCTCTGTGAATATGTAAAAGGGATAAACTGTGGTTTTACAAAAATGTCATGGGACAAATGCAATAGTGGTCAAACATACATGCTTYAGAAAGAGTGACGTTTCCAAAGCAACCATTCAGCAGAAAACAAAATATCTCCACAAGAGATGATAATAAAGGAAACAAAAAAGTTATTTGATAAGAAARCCATCTACCTTTACATTTCATTTGCATTTTTTCTGCTTGCAAACAGATTTTGATACATACCACTTAAAATGATTTTCCATTGTTTTGGGATTTCTAATTAGAACTGTTAAAAAGGAAATTGGGATTTTTTTCCTAAGTCTTAAAATGACTGTTAAAGGGCACTAGAGTTTCTCAGCTTGAAACACTTTCACATTTTTACTACAACAAAGAAAAATGTGAGGTATTATTTAATTTCCTGTAACTTGCAATATAAAAAAAAAAATCAAGTAACAAGTGAGCTTTGCCAGGGCAGCTGTATATTTCTCTCCTTTTTCTTTTCTTCTTTTTTTTTTTTTTTGGTAGAAATAACACAGTTGAGTTCATTCTAACTTGCGCTTTAGCTAGGGTTTGAATTATCACTTCTTCACTGGACCTTAAAAGCTTTCCTCTTCCATTGGTTAATCTAAATCTGTGGTCCCACTTTCAAGGCTCACGCTCAAGAGCACGAGTAGCCTGTTCAAGTCAGAGGGCCTGCTCCTGCTCTTCTGGTAAACACACGTGCTTCCATGTCTCTGGAGCGATGGCTTTAGGAACACTGAAACCAGTTGGTGTGGAGAGGCACGGACCCATTATTTGAATCTTACCTAAGTTTTGCTTTGATGTTAGAGAATCCCCAGCGCGCTTAATCGGTGTGCGGCATGATGAAGCTGTTAAGTATACTTAATATACTCAAGGGGCCACCACCCTGTTATGACTGGCATAAAACAAGGAAGTATAAAATGCAAATAGTCAAGGCAAGGCCCCAAAAAAGTGACACTAGGTACAAGCACGATAAACACAGTAAGAGCAGCAAGTGATATAATAGCTATGTGTTTGTTCCCATTTAGGAAGAAGATGGGGTAAGGTTGGGCAAGGTAGGGCAAGATGAAGGAAATGTAGCAAAGCTGCTTGAATATGTAGAGAGTAACATAGGGAGAGAAAAGGAGAAAAAAAAAAAAAAAAAAAAAAAAAACCCACTCCAGAGCATACAGAAGTCTTTGATACAGTCTGCTTCTAATGACCAGATCTGGCCTCTGAATCTTGTCCCTCATGCCTAATGCAGAGTGGAGATGGGGACATGACTACTGAGTCTGTTTGCTGTTTTGGATGATGATTCTCTTTTGCCATCCGTCCTTGTCTGCGTGCCTGGCTTAAGTCTGTTTTTCTGCTTTCTGTGCTGTGCAGGATGTGGAAGGCYGTGGATTTTGACTCATTTGAGCAGTCATGTGATATATTCAATAGGGAGGTTATTTTGCTAAATAAGCTACAAAGCACCAAGAAGCATACTGCAGCGAAATAAAATACAGACTCTAATTGAAACAGTAGTTTTGAATAAATCTTTCCGTCGTCATAGTCAGTGCACTAAATGCCAAGGCCTGTCAGCAGCCCTTCTTAGTTACCTACCCGAGGTAATTATATAGCTCTTCTCACTGCAGAGCCCAGCGCATCGCCATTTTAGGTATTAATCTGTTAACAATCCCAGTTCATGGCTTTTTTCTCCAACTGAAGGAAGAACCAAGGCAAAAATAAATGACAGAATGGACTGTACAAGGTATTCAGGTCTCATCTCTGCTTTCTGAGCCAAAATAATCTGGAGACCATTTTGAGTTTCTTGCTGGGATTGCTCAAGAAAGAGGGTGCCAGGGCAGAGGGTTGAAGCCAGCTCTCTGAAGAACTTAACACTTGGCCCCCCTTCCTTTTGTGGAGAAATGGCCCCGGGGAAGCAACACAAAGTTTCTCCCGTCTCCTTTTAAGTACATGCTCATAATCAGTGCTAATCCCCATATCCATGTGGCCCCCCATTCAATTTAGCAAACACTTGTAAATAGAGCTTGCCACCCACATGCAATATTTATAAATTGCAAATTTGCTGCATTTAGTTATGGAACTGAGATCTTTTATCCCTTCAGAACTTCAAACTCTGCTTGGGAGTAGAAACAGCAGCTGCTTTGTTCTCAAGGTCATGGCATCTACAGAGAAGTGAGTCCAGCTATATGCGCTTACAGGGAAGGCCCACTTCACTTCTGCCCTTTTGTGTTGCTACCTAAGYGTATTTTTATTCTGACTGAATGTGCAAGTGCTTCTAGGTGGAGTAGGAGGAAAAATGTAATTACATTTCTGGAGGGATATGGGGTGATCAAGAAAGAGGATATTACTTAGTGGAACCTCCCGCTATCACAACCCTGACATCATATGATCCCTTTCACAAGCTCCCTGGTTTACTGAAATAAAACATTGCATTAGTTTGGTCCTAAATTGTATCCTGTGCACCATAATGACTTCAACTGGCAATAGCTTTAATAATTTAAGAATTYGAGCTTCCAGAATGAGTATTATTCCCCCTCAAAAAAAGTCTTCTTTTTCCCCCAGTTTTTCTTCTATTTTTCAYGAGTGGACCCCTTCTCTTCTCCCCTTGCACTAATGGCCAATATGTTTTCCTGTAAACTGACCTCTAAGAATCTATGCAGCCTAAGATCCTGCATTGTAAAAAAGCCCAGTTGTATTTCATATCAAATACTCAAGCATACACTATAAAAAGTATTATGCTTCTGAAAAATCTGCCTTAAAAAAAACTTTAGAATTTATTCATGACAGCCTGTAAGTTTTTTTTTTTTTAACTACTATATCACAAGGATATAATTTTGTATTAAATTTTAACAGTTCAAACAGTATATGAAAAGATAATCATTTTCTATTAGATGCTAAAGGACTTTCCTCCATGAGGATATAAGCAAGCCCTACAGGAACTCGTAGCTTTGCTGCAGAAGGATTTTTCAGGCTTTGAGAACTTGGGGGATGGTGTTCGAGTGCATTAATATTCATTCCACATTCTTTCCTGCTGTTCCACATGCTCTGTTTTGTGCCTCAATAAACTGCTCTGGATGCAGATCAAAATTATTTAAAAGAATTCACAGAGGAAAAAATCAGAGCAGCATTTTCTATGTATTTCCACATTGCCTTCATTTTYATTGACATTTACTGTTAGCCTTTTTATAGCAATATTAAAAAAAAATGGAGTGAGATGCAGAGAAGGAAAATGCTTTCACCAATAAGAAATGCCTTTATATATTAAAAAGAAGTTCTCAAACCAAATCAGAGTCTTCTTAGCTTCCTGTGTGAATTCAATCTAAAAAATTTAAAGAAGAACCATCRAATTCTTTAACTGAAAGGACATTTAAAAATTGTTATTATTCTTTCTTGCTTGCAATMGCTGCTTATACTAGGGAAAAGCATTTTCATCTCTGCTGTGTTAATCCTGTTTAATGGGGAGACCATTCACTTCCTCTCTACTTGTTTTTCACTTCTCAGTGAAACACACTCCTAGTGTTTTAAACCAGTCTAAGACCAGCCCTAGTGAAGGATCCATATCCCCATCTCTCTGAGCCAAAACCACTAAAGAAACATGATCAACAAAATTTCATGGAAGATCAAGGGGATTAGGACACCCTTCAACACATGCATTTATCAAGTGAATTCCCCTTTGCTCCTGCGAAAAAATGGTTTCCTCCTCACAGCCCTTAAGTACCATAGATACTTTTACTGTTGAAATGTAGTTCATGGCCTCTACCATAGACTGTGTTGAAGAGTTGAAACTCTTGAATCCTGATTCAATTGGAAGGTGGTAATATACAAGTTTACCTTGCAGTACAAAGTTGTACTGCTTACTCTGATAGCAGACCAGACAAATCCTGGAAATATGAAAGTCTATGAAGATCCCCATGCAAAGAAAGAACAAAAGCTAAAAAGGTGAAGGGAAAACTCAATGGCAAAAACCTCCAAACGCTGGCAGTAGACAAGCTCAGAAGGAAACCTAGAGGGAAACCCAGAGTATTAGTTAGAGAAGTGAATATAAGTGAATTCAAGGAAGAGCTGTATCTTGCACATGCACATGGAGAGATCGAATGTCCAGAGGTTCCAATTCATGTTGCATGAGATACAGCAAACGCATGGTGCTAACTGAGGCACAGTTTGGTAAACGCAACACTCTCAAATAACCAGCATTATCCTGTGAAGAAATTATAGTTGAGTCTAGAGGATCTTTTTAAAAACTTCTAGTTTGGACCCTAAATCTCTGGAATTTGTGCTGTTGCTTTCAGGTAGCCACTTGGCTCTGCCAATGGGGAAAGGGATTAAATATGCAAAGTTTGGCTTCCATCAAGCTTGATTTAGATCCCCTGTCAGCCCTGAATAAGAAAAATTAATAACAATAATTAATAATTCTGCTAGCACAGTGAGAAAAGAGCAGCATGCATGACAGACAACTGCTAACTCCATGGAAACTTCAGTCCTGYGAGAGAGGGCTGTAAAATGCATTCCTCGCTGCTGAGGAGGTAAAACATGCTGTGAAAGGCCCTGGCGGACTAAACAAAAGAAAACGTCTGGCCGGAAGGAGCAGAGGAATGTCCTGGAGCATCCAGCAGCAACACAGCCCAGCTGCCCTTCTGGCCTCTCCTCCGGAGTCTGGAATTTTTTCCACCTTCTCCCTCCTGCACTTTCTGTTTTTGAACATTCTCTGCCAAGAAAAGGACAAAAGCTTTATTATTCTTGAAGTTTGGCGACGGGCAAAAGTACCTAAAAGATGCTTTGGAGCATTTACTTAAGCATGTGCTATTTCTGCAGAAGACGTGGCAAGCTTCCTGAGTGACTATTGCCATCTTCCATGAACTGCATATTTCTTTTGTGTTACTTTGCAAAGGTCCCTCCTTTTTCTCTTGGCTTACACCACTGCATTCCTTTTGAAGCCAGCAACTGACATCGTAGGAGGAATTAGAAACAAATTTTGATAGCATTTTGGGGGAGGAAAGGTTCGTTTTTTTCACTTCTATTGTGATTGTTTCTTCATATAGTCATAATTGGGACTTTTAGTGGGTAGTGCTGAACAAAGGCAAAGGAAGGCAGTGTACTTTCCTAAGAAACTTTAAAACTTAAGAAGAACAGCATGCAGAAAGCAGAGAAGAACACCCATCTTTTTTGCACATACACATATACTATATAGATAAAAATAGTACTTAACTTCTAGTAACCTCTGAGATATCTGTCCCTGTTAGAGAGATAATTTCTATCAGAGAGGGTGGATGGACTGGGAACTGGAGGCTTCAGACTTCATTCAAGAGCGATGATGTACCATGAGAGGAAAGCACCTGTGAAGACACAGAGATCGATGTGGGAAAATGGGCAAGATGAGGCTCTCCTCAGTCAGTCTCCRCACTCAGACAAGTGAAATGCAAGCCACATGGAAAGAAATATCGAGATAATTAGGAAAGGACCTCTCAAACATAAGGATAAGAAGCTTTAACTAAAGTCAGTGAGAAAAGGAGAGATTATGGTCAAATGAGTATGCTATTGATATGCCACAGGACAGTCAGTAGCTTTTTATAAATAAGGGCAAAGGAATGCAATGTATGTCAGAAATTACTGAATTTTTAATGTTATCCATATCTTCATTGTTCTGTCATAAGCATCTCTCAGTGTGTGAAAGCAGAAGGTATTGCTTATATAACTAATATTCATATTCCACCTGACTTTCTTAAATGCCCCCACTGTCTCACGGTGCTTTTTCTGTCAAACTCTCTTCAGCAAAAGTCCATATTGGAGGTTTCAGTCTCTTATCTAGTCTATTCCTCGGTTTCCTCAGCTTTCAAAGCCACYGCTATACTGTAGAGGATTACTGACACAAGAAGCAGACAGCTTATTCTGGTAAACGGTAATTGCCTTTAGCTGTCTTCCTGGTTGGAAGGGCAGAGCACAGCAATCCACAGGAGAGGAAAACATCTCCATGTAAATGACACAGGGCAGCCATTAAGTTGCAAAAGCCGGTAGCTGGTTCACACAGTTGAATAAACTCAGCATTCGAGAGATACAGATTCAGAGCCTGTAGCACAAAACCTCAGATGTCCATGCAAAATTCATTGGAGTTTGAGCATGGCATCACAGCTGACATCTTTGTGTATGTGGAAAACCAGAAGGAAGGAAAATTGGTGCTATGTTAATACCACCCAAATATACACAATGAAGTCAGACTGAAAGCAGTGAAATTACAGCTGCTCTTCATGAGCTAACGGGACCGTTTTCCTTGACCAGTGACCTTCAATTACAGAGTAGAAAGCAAATTAGTAGAGACAAAAAAGAAAAACCTGTTAGCCAGAAAATCTTACTGGCTAAAGCTTGTCTTGTTTTGGTTCCAATTTCCTTAGCTTTCGGTAAAGTATGTGTCGTCTCTTTCAGAGCATTGGTGTTAACTGGAAATGTTGATTCTGGGAATAATGAATTCCTTCTTATCGAATGATTGGGTATTGTGACTGAGTTTTTCTTAAGACATTAATCTTTCTGASTGACGGAGGGCTCTGAATCATCGCAGGACGTCTCTTGCTTTCAGAGAGATCAAGTTAAGAAGAAATTTAAAGCCAGCAAGGCCAGGGCAGGAATGACTAAATCAAACAGCCTCACTTGCTAGCACACCAGTATTTCTTATGCGCACTGTTGCTTGCCTGCAGGTGGGACAGGCCRGAATGCAAATTCACAGGGCATCAGCTCTGTGAAAGAGGGATAGAGTAGTTAATGCTATCTATAAGCTAAGGGTGTTCCTACAGGGACCTAGCACTCCCTATATTCAGAGACTGCTCTAATTCTGAGGTAGGCAGGCCATGCATGGAAAGGGGTATATGGTTTTCTTTATTCTGAAGCTTGAGGAGAGTTTTTTTTTTATTTATAACTGTGACTCTGTATACATTTTGCAACTCTAATTTTTCTGTTCATTCATTGCAACTGTCAAATTTTATAATCCAAATCAATATCTGTTTTGATAGGAGAAGTTCCATCTTTCCCTCTCTGGATACATAGCTGGACAAGTGAGGTTTTCCTTTTGGTTTATTAGCACCTCATATCCACCTCAGATTTACAAGAGGAATGAGCCAAGGTCTCAATCTGAAACCAACACAAAACCATTTACAAGATAAAGCAAGCCACATATTTAAAACAACGATAATCACTTACGTATATACTTTTTCTTTTAACAACATTATTAGCTAAATACTTTTTTATTTCTTCAATATATTTTGACATGAAGKTATTTCACTGGGGTTTCAAAGTCATGTGGGAGAATAGAGATAATGAAATATTTGCAGAGGGTTTTCACCAACTTAATCAGCAAAATCTGAAACATGCTTTCCTGCTACCTGTACCCCTGTACTCCGCAGGTTTTTTTAAGTTTTTTTAAAACTCCATTTTTAAGGCTTTCCCAGGATGGTTCAGATCACCAGCTCTTAGGATTTCAATAGATAGATTCATTTTGAAGGGASTGTTGTAACAGCATGCTACAATGCCCAGTTGTTTCCTCTTGCAGCTACTAATATGTTTGCTTTCAGAGGCAATTGATCTTTTTGAGATTATTCTTCTTCTCAGTTTGACAGAAATCTGTTAATGACCAAGCCCTGACTGTTTTCTCAATTCAATGTGTGGTGAACTTCAAGTCCCAAGCCTGAAGCCACAGTCTTCCCACTGTTTGTTGCCCGGGCTCAATAAACATCCCACTGATATATTGCGATGACTCAGCTACACAGCATTCACCTGCCAGCACCAACTCACTGGTTTGGACTTGTGAGTTTTTCCAGATAGCAGACAGGCTTAAAGAGCAAAGCCATTTATAGACCTGGTGATTATAATGATGCATGGGAACAAAAATAGATTTATAACAATCATAACATCCAGGACAGCAATACAAATAGTGAGAATAAAAAACAGGGAAAGGTAAATACCTGTCTGGAAATATGACTACTACTGAATCAATAAGCTGATGTCCCATGAAAAGCACATCACTCCAGATTGAAAGCCTTAGAGCATCAATGTCTTTCAGCATGTCCAACAAAAGTAGCCCTTTTTCTCTAGTTTTAGGTACTGATAAAAGTTGAAATGACTGCTATATCTGTTAACTGGAAAGTTTTTTCTTTATCATTATTAACTAATTATTTTTAAAGCCCAAGCTAGCCATATTCCTGTAGCATGTAGCTGACTATTAGTGCATATTTTCGCCATGATGTATTTGTTAGTAGAAAGAATAAATCCTGATTTTTAGATCCTTTTCTAATTAAATTCCAGTAAATTCCAAAGGGATTTAACTTTTGAAAAATAATTTTAGGCAATGTTCCTTCCCTGTTAGGGCATGTAGTCACAATCGTGGTTCTTTTAAACACAGCTGAGAACAGTTTGGCTGTAGCATGGACAAGTGTTTATTACAGGGTTGTTGCCTTGTCCTGTGATTCTGTGCTCTGCAAAGCACATCTTAACTAATTCCCAAAGGCAAAGTGGCAACTCTGTGAAATGCTTGTGAAAACATTGAGACTGCAGTTTAAGCCTTGTAGCAGTGTCGTTCTTCTCTGAAAAGTGACATTAAATATGGCATTGTGGGGGATCCTGTATTTWTCGCCTATTTGTGATTTCCAGATGAAACATGCAAAGTAAAATTATGTAGCTTCCTCCAACATCCACAGCCAGATCCCAATGAGATTAGGAAGCCGAAACTTTYATGTTCAGGTATTGTAAGATGATGGTCTCCTTAGCATCTGTCCAAACCTGCTGTTCTTACTGAAGCAGATACACTTTGGCCATTTTCCATTCAGATGAATGAGCTTAAAAAAGATCTGTTTTCTTCTCATTAAACTGTTAGGTTTTTCACTTCTGATGAGAGCAAAATCTATTTTCTGGCAGATCAGCACATCCAACTCTGAACATAAATATACCTGAAGCAGAGCTGTTGAGACGATGCTACTTTTCTAATCATAACCTCAGTCTATGCTAAACAATATTAACAGCATTTTGTGTTTATTTTCTTGTCTGGTTTATGACATAGAGTATTTCAAACTCTAGAAATTTCTAATATTCCTGTTTTTCATTCTGTTTTTTTTTTTTTTTTTTGGTTTTTTTTTTCTCTCTGCAGAGCTAGTCAAACTCCTCTGATGCCCATAATTTCTGAGCCAGCTCCAGTGAGGAGCAGGACACATTGCTGTGTCCCAGCAGTGAAAAGGATAAAAGTAGTTTGGCCTGAAGAACCTCTACTAATGGGGTCAGTGTTATGAGTAACCTTTAAAGTTGATCTCTGTGTGAAGAATTGAACTGYCTGGCATAGCTGCCCTTACATGGTCAAAGATGGCCATGTAGAAAATAGTCTTTCCTCCCAACTTACCATGAAAATTTAGAGATAGATCCTCACTTACTGCCAATCAGCACTATTCCTCCAAAGACAGCATGTCTCCCTACATCTCTCCTCTTATCAGGGAGGTTGATTAATGTAGCTAAGAAGAGACATTAAAGTAATAAAAAGTTCTGAAGAGCTTACAGGAACAGTTACAACATCTCCTCARTGTGTAAAAACAGGCAAGTGGTGACTACTCCCTAACAGAAGCCAGCAATACTCTACTGAGTGGTGATGTTTCCTTCCAGTTTTCACACAGCCTCTTACAAAGAACTTATCACTAATTTGAGTGCCTTTGAATTTTTATTGCGCTACTGAATGCAATCAGCATCTGTTTCAATTTTAGGATTTGCTTGATGGGTATTCAAACGGTTACAGATGTGCAAGGAGGCATCGGCAAGGCTTTCTTTTTTGAAGGACATGGTTTCCTGACTTAGAGTAACCAACTTTCTGCGAAACTACATGCAAGATTTTTCCACCTCTTTCTTCTGCCAACCCTGCACAGCCTTGTGACTCAAAGGGGCAAATCTGCACAGTGCAGAGCCAGTGTGGGCCACAGATTTCAAGTGCTCAAGAGCTGGACTACAGAGAGCTGAGGTTTTGGTCTGGCCSGTGAAAAAGGAGAGAAAACCATCTGTGAAAATTGGATGCACATCTGGGTTTGGCTTCTGCCTTGGCATCCTAGAGAGTCTGAAATATGGATGATAATCACTTTCTGAGTGGTCGGGAGGAGAAATGCTTTCTCTGCACCTTTGTGCAGAATTTCTGCTTTGTTCCAGGGCCCAGTAAACTGGGTACGTGCAGATTCCCAGCACTGGAGCTGCTCCGGGAAGCGATACCACAAATGTAGGGCTGTAGGACCAGCAGTGTTTGGTCCCTGGACCAAACTGGGAAATGTCCTTTTCTACCCAGGTACCAGTGGAGAGATGGGGTGGGAGCCAGGGGAAGACGTCCAAGGCTCCGTAGGACAAAGGGCCCCTGATCCTCGGGGAGCCCCTCGGGCAGCCAGGAACCCAGCGCGGCTGCGGAGGGCAGCAGGACCACACGTCGCTTCTCGCACCCCTGCAGCAGCAGGACAAGGAAAGCGGCAACGTTTCTCCTTGCCCACAGCCCTCGCCATCCCCATGTCACCATGCTGGCCAGCCCYGCTCCAGGGGACCCTCGTTTGGCAAGAAAGGGCAGCGCGAGGGGAGCGCCGTCCCGGGGGCTATTTGGAATTGCCTGTCCTGCGGTCACTGTGTGGCGGGGGCGAGTGTCCCCCCTTGGAGCCGCTGCTCGCGGAGGGGGGGCCAGCAGACAGACAGACACACAGACAGACAGAGCCCAATTAAGCCCTCCCCGGGCCAGCCCCTGACACTCCCTCCTGCATTTTCCAGCCTGTGGTTAGAGCGCTCAAAGAGTTCCATTAAGTCATCAAGTTTTACAGGTTCCTTGAAAAAAAAAAAAAAAAAGAGAGAGAGAGAGAGAGAGAGAGAGAGAAAAGTTTGGTCATAGACGGGGAATGAGTGATCAAAGCTCTGAGCCAAAGCTTCCTGTTGCAGCAGGGCTATATATATATCGTGTCTTTAATGTTGGGGGATGCAAGCAGGCTGCTAGGAGACTGGAGCGCTAGCTGACTGCCTGCCTCATTTCCCAGCCCGCTCGCTGAGGTTTCTGCACCGACCACAATGAACAAGTTCCTGTGCTGCACGCTTGTGGTAAGTCCCTTCAGAGAGGTAGATGGGCTCTGAGATGCAGTACAGCTTCAGAGAGGAGCCTGGAAAGACACAGAGGAGTCTTTTGCTTGCAGGGGTTTTTGTTGTTTTGTTTTGTTTTCTGTTCTTTTCGTCTTCTCTCCGTTTTCCCGGTGAATCCCTTTGTTTTCATCATGCTGAGCTTTGCGGTGAGGTTTGAAGTGAGCTGGACACTCGCAGCTTCAGGAAGAGATTTTGATCGAGTTCTCGAGGTAGTGGCATGATTTGCTTCTTCGTCTGCCTTCTTTCACAGCTTCTGCTCACCTTCTGTAAGGCTTTGTCAGACTGGACCAATATAAAACATCATATCTAGGAACGAATTTTAGAAAATGTAGGCTGGAATGTTTGCTTTTGGTTTACAGAAAGCTCCATCCTTGCCTATTTGTGTGATCTTTTTTACAGTGGCCCCAGGCAGTATCTCAAACCCTGGGCTGGCTTTCTTACCCCCAAAAAACACTGTGAACTCCAGAAAGATCTGAAAAGCACAAGCATGTGATGCTTATTTTGGCTTAGGAAAATCAGCTTCATGTGCAAGAAAATGATGAATTAGTAGCTGTGTCAGTAGCTATTACAGAAAATGTTGTGTTATTAAATCCTAGATAAGCCCCCACTTTAATAAGTTTTTGTTTACTTTAGAAAGATGTTTCTAAGTGCAAATTTAGAGATGTCTCCAGTGAAATAAATCTTTCAAAATGCCATTTAATCCGTTTGGCTGCATGGAATTTTATATGATGTCAGACTAATTTAAAACTGTGTACAGACATATACTGTATAACATCTATTTGCAGACTCTTCACTTTTGGGTAAGAAAATATTTAAAGAAAAACATAAATAATCAAATCATAAATAACCAAATAATAATCAAAGTAGGCTGTTATGTATGCCTGCACAGTAACTTGTTTCTAGTTTGCTCTAATGAGTACAGTGACATGAATGTTGCGGTGGGACATTAGAACTGAGTTTCGTTTATTCTGAAAGCAAGGTTTCCAGGATCCAGTGAGTAATGCCTGTTTATTGCATAACTTACTTATAACTAGAAAGTTATTTTGCACAACGTTCTGAAAGAGCTGTTTCAGAAAGAAACCCAGGTAGCTAACAGTGAAAGGGAAGCAAAAGTTGTTCAGCTCGTGGTCAGCAAATTGAAATCCAGGACTGTAACTTTTTCATCTCATGCATGGTCTTGTACTGCATTGGTCTGTACAAAAGCACAGAAAGTTAATTTGGGAATTTCAGCAACAGCTTATTACCTTCTTATCTGTGCTTGTCATAAAATTATAGCACATCAGTATTTTAGTCTTAATTAACCATTATTTGTCCATTCGTGTTCTTTCATAAAGCATTTGGTGAAGTTCAGCCTAGTCCTTATTTAGAGCTGTCTCTGCTAAGGAGGGTGATTTTGATTCATTCATAAGCTGAACTGAAATATGACAGAATGACAGGAGTATATACCAGCACAAGTAATTTWTTGAATGTCAGTGTGATGTTTAAGCAGTGCCGGCTGTGCTAGAGATGTGAAGAGCAGTTTCAGTAGCCTTTTCACAAGAAGGTGTGTAGAAGGTACAAGACTGGCTGAAGGTTTTGTGCATTTGGCTCACACATCTCACACTTGGGTTGGAGGCACGAGAGATAAAAAGACAGTTTGGACTTGTTGTGCTTTCAAGGACAACTTGTTCTTTCAGCCTTAAGTGTCTACTAAAGTTTCCAAAAAAAAAAGGGACCTGTTGTGGGAGAGCATGCATGTACGTGCTGTTTGCTGGAACACTACTAGAACTGCTTACAAACAGAGAAGTGTTATGAAATAAGGCTGAATTGAAAGAAATTCCCCAGAGCTGGATCTCGTTACTTGTCACGTAACTATCTTGACCCTTAAACATGACCTTTCGCTATTTTGATTCTCTGGATGCATGTGACATGCTTTTTCTGGCCTGCCTGTTGGGTTTGTTGTGTGTAGGCAGTAATGGCTTTGCAACCCGCTAGGGTAGGAGTTTTCTTTCTGTTTTTCTGTCTTTCCTTCCTTCCTTCTTCCTTTCTTCCTCTCTGTTTGTCTGTGTGTTTGTTGGTTAAAAATAAAACACCAAAGTTACCAGAAGAATTTTAAAAGATATTGTCGTAGTTTGAATTGCACTCATCATTCTAACCTCATGCAAACTTTAATTTTGCTCCTTTTTTACTTAACTTCTATCTTAAAAGACTTGCATGCTCTTCCTAGAGAAAAACACCTGTTTCCAAATGATACTGGACATACTGTTTCCCTAAGTAGTTGGTCAGTTGTCAGGGATCTTGCTCAATGTAGGGGCAGATTGTAGTTATGGCAGTAGCATCCCAGGTTTGGGTTAGCTCTAAATCTTGCAGCCACTGAAGAATAATGTTCCAAAATATGATTTATGGATAAGATACAGCTTTGGGTGCATAGTTGGTTAGCATTTTTTACTTTCTCCTTCCGCAAGCCTCAAGGAAAATGTAATTCATGTAAATGAAGACTTTCAGTTTAGCATTTCTTTGGTAAAACACAAAACTACTTTTCAGCTGAATGTCATTTTCCTACCACCAAAAATGACGCAGTCGTTTAGACCTCTCAATTGCTTTCTCAGTGACAGCAAGCTGTGCCTTCCTTACAAAATCTCTGTGAGATTTAAATTGCTACTGTATGTTTGTACTTATGGAGAAGCAAGAAAGAGGTTGATACCCATGGTTTTGAACACAGCTGGCTCAAAAGATTTATTACTTGCATCACTTGAAGAGAAGCCTTGTCTTTACAAAACATCAAAAGTAGACCCTGTTACGTCAAAAGTGAGCAAATATGTCCTTTGTACTGAAACATTTTATAAGTGAATCTCATATCAGTAAAAATGCTTTGTTTTTTTGCCTTCATTTGTGTGCTCGATGCTCAACTGTGGCCTGCCTAAAGGTGCCTTTAGTTTGGGCTGCAATCTAAAGGAGCCCACAGTCAATTATGGCATATATAGTTCTCCATAGCTGCCATCCCAGAGAAGTCAGGCTTGGTGATTGTGTGGAAGTCTCCAAAAAAGGCAAGGAAGATGAGGTCTGAGCATCTTCCAGCTGACCAGACAAACAAGAGTCATTTCGTCTTAGATTAATTGTAATAGATGGTCATGGATCTGATTCAGCCTGATGGTGTCTTGTACAGAACACCATAGATGATGTCAAGATTTGCCAAGCTACTGATTAGGGGACCTATTTCATATCTATCAGTACTATATTTTGTTACTCAGATTCCAGTGGGGCTTTCTCCTCATGAAGTGAAGCATTCTGCCTAAGAGCTGCGTGTAGGTTGAGGCCTCTTGCCTTAGCTTTATGCAAACAGGCGATGAATGTAGAAAGCAAAGTAGGAGAGTTGTGAGGTTTTACTTTAAACCCAGTGCAAACACCAGCAGCATTCTGACAAATGCCTTCAATGATTATTTATCAAGCAGGAAAATATGCTTTGGAATGGCTGTGGAATGAAAAGCAGAAACAGATTTATCTTTCTCAGCAAATTAAACATTCTCGTTTGGTCTACAACCCAAACCACAAAGCCAAGCTATATAATAATATTTTCATATGCTGAAAAACCACTTTCTTTTCTCTCACAAAGCAGTGATTTAAGAGGATGATGTTTGAAGGACTTTATGTGCTTTGTCTCCTGGTTCGTTTTAATTCAAAAAGAAAAAGCAATCAGCTCTTTGCCTTACATGTAAAGATGAAAGGATAGGGCATGTACTTCTTTTAATGCCCAAGGTCCAAAATGAAATTTCACAATCACATTATTTTTCTTTCAAGAATATCTTTTAAGGTTCAAAGAAATGGACTGTACAGGTCTTTTATGTTGCGATTGATGAGTTTGTGTATGAGGACATAAAGAAGGTATGGAAAAATAGTGCTTTAGGCCTAATGTGTTGAAGATCAACAATCAAAGGGTTGCCTTTTAACCTTGAGTAACTCATTTTGAGTAAAATGTCAAAACATATTAAATACAGTAAGTGACAATACAGAACCACAAAACTTCAATAATACATAAAATATTAGCCAATCCAATTCAGACATCATTCTCTAAGCTAAAGGCTCCATTATGGTTATGAGCAAACCCTGCTTTAAAGTATCTTGCAGTACTTACTATTAGGACACTGACTAACTTCAGATTTACATTACAGTATTTTAAATTGATCCCAAATTTTTACATAGAGAAGTCCCTTCTAAGGCGCAACCAGGATTTGGCCCTGAGAGATCAATGAGGACTGAATTTTTCAGTCCTTTCAGAACTGGGCTTATGATAGTGGGAGGAATTTCACCTGGTAGTTTGATAGATGTAGCTGATATTAGATTTTTTCACTTTAGTGATTGCTTTTTTATTAGTAATATTTTCTATTCCTGTAAAAAAACAGCCTTTGGGATTGTTTTTAAAATTGARCCTTGCTTTTCACTACCCCAGGAAAAAGCCTTTCCAAATGAGCACACTTTAAATTAACTAACATTAGTTAATTTAGACATGAAAAGGTGCCAAGTATCATTGCCTTCCAAAAGGGATTATAAAGGATATGCTTAGGATAGAAAATTGAAGGAGACTGCCTAGATCTTTTGAGTCCATTGCCTTGCTCTTCCAGGAAACCAAATTTCATAATTTGATTGTAGAAATGCATTAAGAGCTGTACTTTAACCAGTTGGGTTTTCATATGCTTGAACAGTGCAATTTATTAAACCAGAGACTGAGGTATTTAGTAATTTTCCCACCTATACATCCAGACATTTGATTCAGTCAGAGGTTTTATCCAAGTGAGGGTTTGCTACCAAGTTGATCCTAGTACGGCTTAGAAGGAGAAATGTCAGGAATGACATAAAATGCTTTTAATTAGCAATTAATCTGGATCAGCCTCTCTCATCATCTCATTTACTTTTTTGACTTTGCACATGAGAGCGTGGATTTATAGAAGTAAGCAGCATTGATAAAGACAGACTCCTGAGACCCACCAGATTTGCTCCAACCACCAATGGCTGCTCAATCTATGGGACCAGCCTAATGCTGGTCCAAAATCCACCTCCCCAATTCCAAAACATGCAAAATAGGAATATCAGGTTCTTAGCACTATCCATTTTGATCTACAGATCTGCTCCTACAGGCAATACAACTTACTAAGGTAAGCACAGCTGAGGGAAAYCTTGACTATGTGACAAGCCAGGGGAAGGGAGGAGTTAGAAAAGTTCCCTGGTAGTTTATTGTGTGCGAGCTGAGTGACCATGGTTTTTCCATTCTGTTTGTGAGGTTTCCAGACCTGTTTTGGTCCAGGTTACTTCAGTAAAACTATTAGAAAACACATGTAATTGCCTTGAACCACATTCACCTATTTTTTTGAGGCTAACTTCTGACATTGACATTGAGGTGYTGGAGCAGATCCAAAAAATGGCTGGTGAAGGAGCTGGAGCACAGACCTTATGAAGAGCTACTTGAAGCTACAACTACCCGAAAGGAGTAGGGCTCGATCTCTTCTCCAGAATAACTACAGACAGAATACGAGGAAATAGCTTCAAGTTGTGTTAAGGGAGATTGAGGTTAGACATTAGGAAGAACTTCTACCTGGAAAGAGTAGTCAAGCATTGGAACAGGCTGCCCAGGGAAGTGGTGGAGTCACCATCCCTGGCACTGCTCAAGAAATGTGTAGATGAGGCACTTAGGGACATTTTTTAACAGATAGGGTGTTGAAGGTTTTACAGTTGGACTTGATGCTCTTGAAGGTCTTTTCCAATCATAATGATTCTATGATTCTGGTTGCTGGGTTATATATTACATATGCAGAATACACAGATGTGTTACCTGCTTTCTTTTGAAAGGCAATCTTACAGATCTAATATCTATGTATTACTAGGGGACCTATAGTGGTTTCATGAAGAACTGTGATATATAGGATTGGAGTCTAGAAACATACCTAACAGTATGCAAATGGCTCTATTGGGCCTAAGAAAAAAAGCATGAAAAAAAAAYCCTAAAAATCTCCATATCCTTTCTGAACAGAAGTTGGTAACTGATACACTGAGGAGAGTTTAAGAGCAAAATTGAACATACAGTTATATTTCTCCAAAGCATTCTTCCAGAATTAAGTAATTTTTCATTTGCAATCTCATGACTAAGAGGTGATATTTGTGGTAATAGCTCTTTATTAGAATATTCCTGTTTCTTTGCAAATTACCTTTTGAACACAACTATTTGCAATGTTCTGTAGCAAGGACTTCTACATCTTTCCTGTGCTTATAAGATTGTAATGTTGTATTGTACTCATATCTGTGTTCAAAATGCTCTGGTAAAATATTGAAATATTAATTGCATTTCTGGCTTTAGTTTGACTTATGAGTCTTGGATAATGTTTACAAAATAGAAGAGTTTAATACAGTATGCCTATGGCTCAGGCAATGACTGTTTGATTATTGCAGCTATATAATGTTTGTGGGAATGAAGAGAAGAGGGCTGGAATGTAATTTTCCTTTTAAAATACTAAGGAACAAATGCCAAGACCAATTGTCCATTTTGCAATGCTGATTTATTAAAACTATTGTTATGTTTATTGGTTATGCTGATTTAGATTAGTAGTATTCTGCTCAGCAGATGCTATTTGTGCTTCCAAGAGGAAAACTTAACATAATCTCACACATGTACTATTCATGTATTTTTGATCCTAACAGTCTTGACCTTTGTAGTTTTTTTTTTTAAGTGATACAATTAAAATTTGGATCAATTTTTTCTGGACCCGAGTCAAATGGCTTTAATTCTTATGCGATTTTTTCTTACAGTGATAGATTCTTTAGGAAGCAAGTGGCTAAATATTTCCCCACAAAACCCTATGCTCTCATATCCTCATTGTTGAACGCTTTCAAATCCTGACTCACCCCCTGCAGCAAAATCTCTTCATTGACTCTTGTATATGAGTTCCAAAGGAAACTGTCAAGTAAAGATAACAGACAAAATCTTCTTGCTGTTACTTCTCCACATTACATTAATGGTATGGGACCTTGAGCACCAGAAAATGTGACCGAGTGCAGAGGATGCACARCCTTGAGGAGCAAGGTCTGTTGCTGCAGCAGTGACAATTTGGGGTTTGTAGAGGACTTGCACATTGCACAGTGGGAAAACTAGATTTTTATCTGCGTTAGTATCGTCTGAATCTCCTGGGTTCAGGCATCTGCATGACATGTTGGTTTCTGCTTGTCTTTGCGACATGTGTACCTCATGTTACCTTCTGTGATGTTCTGCAATACCATAGGAGAATGCATGTGCCCATGCAAGCGTTGGCATCTGTGGGATGGATGCCTAATTCTTGCTATATTATCTATTACTGAATAAAATTCATAGAAGAAAACCTGACTGCTGTCATCAAGAGCTGATGGGATTTTAAGGACTTCCTTGTTACTAGCTGCAGATTAATAGTTGCAGATTTGCCAAGGGTGGGTGCATTTTTTATCAAGACAATCACTTTTTAAAAATGTCCTATACCCTTTCATTAAATAGATCTCATGAAATAGATACAGGCATTTAAGAGAAAAATGAGCTGCATATCATCAATGAACTTCAATGAGAAATAAGGAGTTTTTCACAGTGGAAGGCATTGTATATTGAGACCGAAAGAAAAAGGTGGATTTTCCACCTATGGAAATCACAGATAAAGGTCAGACAAGGATTTAGCTAAGAGTAACTAAAAAGAGTCTGTAGGTAATATGCATTTCATGTGCATTTCATTCTGCTATGAGTCTAGGTATAGCCAAATAAATAGTGGATTCATAGATAGGCAACAAGGTACTGCAGTTAAGAATAATCTGTTAGGCAGTAAGAGTTCATATTTGAGGCCCCTATTATTAGTTGGTGCAAACACTGTGATTTGTGTTGGTACAGATTTAATTGCCCTTTCCAGTCTTAAAAAGAATTTCACATAAGAAATGCAGCTCTGTGGCAGAAGTGAGGCCCTTAAGTGAAGATTCTTTAGGAAAATTATGAGTTTGAATGAATATAAAGAGTTGATTCCCCTTCCACTTAGGGGACATCTGCAGCAGAGAAGAAAAAAGGAAAATGGGTTCTTGAAACTGAATTGGCAATTCTGTACCAGCTAACTGGAATTAAAATAGTAATGAAGACTAATCATCTAGATCTTTAACTTGAATGGATATATACATAGAAAAAAATCCGTTGTTAGAGACAGTTTATGGGCTGAGCAATTCTCAAAAGAGAGGCAGCACATTGATCGTGCAGTGTTCAGACASAGCCAAGGTCCTAGCCTGAAGGCCCAGCTCGAGGCTGACCTCGTAGGGCTTGGGGCTATTCTTAGGGAAGTAAACAAGAGTTCTGTTTTGGAAGGACTGTGAGAATCACATAACCAAATTTTCACTTTAGACTAGACCAAAATGACGTGATCTCTAAGCTGTCCCTACGGAAGGGCAGGGTCATCTCAGACCGCTAGTTCCCAAATCGCATCAACAATGTAGATCATTGCGGGAAGCTGAAGGGATTGTGGCTGTCATGATTTCTGTAAGGGCTGAACCAATTTCTTCAGACAGTTCACCATTCCCAGAGTGTACTAAGTGAAAGCCTTGGCCTGACCTATTCCAGCTTGTGTGACTAAGTCTTTAATGCAAGTTCCATCAGTTGGAGCATTCTTTACCTCTCTCTGAAGCACCATCTTTATACTTGAAGTAGCTGCCACATTTTATTTCAAGAGTCACTTCATTTTAGTCCAAGATTAAATGAAAGTAACTCATCCTTTAAAGATTCCTCCAGTAAACGGAGTACACTTTTTAGATCTGTATATTCAGATCTGACAGATATCCTCAGATATTTGCAATTTATTCTGTGTCTGTAGTGTGTAGTGCAAAATTCCTATCTTGCTGTGTGCTGAGCATGATACTAAGGGAACTAACAGACCAGGTTCTCTAATGCAGGTTGAAAAGATCATTGCCTTGTGATTTTAAAAGAGTCTAAGTGCAAGAGTAGTAGGATCTATAGCCATAGATGAACTAAGAACAAGGAAGTACTTACATTATGGTAAAACGTTCTGGATAAGCTCCAAAAGGTTTCCCATTCAGAGATAGACATGGGAGAGTCTGGAAGCTGGCTAATATTTTCTAAATTTCTAACAAACATTTGATTGAAGATAGAGATAGGATTGAACTCATGAACTCATTAAAACCTAGGTTTCTTTGTGACTGTGTTGCCACCCAGGACTAAAGTGAACAATGTTTTATTTTCCTGTTGCTAGCTCTTGGATATTTCTGTTAAGTGGACTGCCCAGGCGCTCTCTCCTCCAAAGTATCTCCATTACGACCCGGGAACATCTCGTGAACTGCTGTGCGACCAGTGCCCTCCTGGATCCTACGTAAAGCAGCACTGCACAGCTACCAACCAGACACTGTGCGCTCCCTGCCCGGACCAGTACTATGCTGAAGACTGGAACAGCAACGACGAATGCCAGTACTGCAACACCGTTTGTAAAGAACTGCAGTATGTCAAGCAGGAATGCACGAGCACACAGAACCGCGTCTGCGAGTGCATCGAAGGAAGGTACCTCGAGTTAGAGTTCTGCTTAAAGCACACGGCGTGTTCTCCTGGGTTCGGTGTTGCACAGCCAGGTACGTATCTGTTCTCAACAAGCACTGAATTAATTAGAGATCCATGACGCACTGAAGACTTGTGGTGTATACAAGATTAGAAAGCAGGCTTGTCCAGATGAAATTACAGGATGGTAAATTGTAAAGCCAATTGAACCTGTTTCTGTTCTGCGCTGTCTGGCTTGTAGCCAAAGGAACATTTCTCAGTGGAATACCCCTGCTCTTACTGTAATATATTACTTAATGGCAGTAGCAAATGTAGCAAATTGTGCTCTAATGAGAAACATGATGGATTGCCCTTTTTAAAGGAACATTATCTGTAATGCAGTATTTGTGTGTGTGATAAATAATGGTTTTCATTTTGAAATATGCTGTTTCAAGCAACAGTATATTTTGAAAAACACCCAGGAGCAGTAAGTGCTTTGACACCAAGTGTATAATTATAAGAATATTAATATAGCTCTAGCATCACAGCAATATGTGGTAATAATTAATTATCAATGTCTTAAGTTGAMCTCTTAGGGAAATTGTTACTATCATCAAGCAAGCATCCATTTCTTTGTTAAAAAACCTRGTGCTATTAATGGCTGGCAGGGATAGAATGAAGTGGTGTTTTTCAGTGAAGTGTATTCTTCATTGTAGACAACACAAATTGTTAAACCAATAATAAGTTCTTCTCTCAAAACAAAATATGTTATTTATTATTTGGAAAATGTCATGGCTCAGCTTAGTTCCAGGATTCAACACAACCTAAAAGAACTGTAAACTGTCATTGTGCCAGGGATTGATCACTGCCCAGAGAAGAACACCAAGGAAGGGGATACAGAAAATGAAGAGGCATGTCAGATATGAAGCTGTAGGAAACTAATCTCCAAAGATACAGATTTACTTCCCTAGCAATTGCATATATGCAGTGAAAAACATTAGGACTAGCCAGAATATTGTAGAGCTATGCTGAATAATAGGTCAAGAGCGTTTTCTCCAGTTATGAATATCTCGTTGAAGAACAGCTTTAATGTCTGAATAATATAGCTGCTGTAGAACATCACTAYTCCCTGAGTAACTGATGAATAACCTGGTGCCACATCTGCTCAGGCCATTTTTAAGCATTTCTATGCAATTCCACTAGCAGCTACCACATTTCAATATTGGAATCTTTCACTAATCTAACCTGTTTAGACCTAAGCCCGAGGGCTTAGGTCCGTGAAGTTCTATTGTACCTGAGCAGCAAGGCAAAAGGGGACAGAAACAAAGTTCTCAGAAAGCCCRTGTAGGAGAGGCACAAAGGAGTATATATTGACCAAGCAGCCTGCTACATCTCTGAAAGAATATTGAAATTGACTACAGRTTTGGATCCCTCAGTTCAAAATGAGGCAAACTTTGGAAGAAGAAAAGTTGTTGAATCATGTAATTCATTGGAAGTTGGTTTCCAAAAGCCCATTAGAATGAAGAGACTAAACCCAAGCAGACCTCAAACAAGGAATGAAAACACTGTAAAACTATCGTGTTCCCCTCTGTCAGTATTCAGTTTTTGAGATGAGACACTGACTCCAGGATTTTATGAGCATGAGCTACGTTGTGTTCTCACTTTCTGCCAGGCAGCTCCATGAAACACTGTCTTTCTACTCAGGAGCAATACAGCCTAAGTGAATAAAAATAAGCTTCCACTGCAGCAAAGGCAGATCATGCAGTCCAATGCCTCATTCAGAGTTTAGAGAACTGGAAATCAGGTTGCAGTTCCCACTGCCAGTTTTCACGTGATCATGCTGGGCAGATCACTTTTCCTCAGTAGTTCCCATTTGTGGGTGCAAATTAAGGTCTGTTCCTTTCTGCAGCAGCAAACCCTGTGCCTGTGAGAGCTTTTGAAACAATCCGCTTGGGAATCAGCCCTGCGACAAGGCAGCCTTATCTCCTCCCGTGGCATTTGCTGTTCCCCTCAAGACAACGGGGGATTCCAGGCAAATGGAAGGGAGTGGCAGAAGGGTGGCCAAGCCAGGCAGATGCAGAAGCAAACTTTATACTCAACCCTGAGAACGCTGATGATTACCCATTTTATTTCCCTCTTGTACAGAGGAGGTTACACGGGAAACTCTCAAAAAGGAGATCAACCATTTGCGGGGACTTTCTCCTGTCTTCCCCTTCCTGACTGCTGAAACACAASAACAACGTGTCGGTACTAGGGAGACTTACTAAAAATTCAGATTTTYCCAAAATGCTCCTTGCTGCTTGTGCAGATGCAATGGGCAGCCATGTGTTGGTTKCTCTTTTGTATAGTCTAGTTCCAAAAGCAATGTATATTATATAAGAAAATGTAACACAGCCCTTCATGTAGCCTTCCACCATTTACTGCTGACCATTTGCTGCTGCTGCCTGTTGGYGGCTGGAAGCAAGCCTTGCTACATTTTTAAGCAATTTATGCGCTTTCTGATTTTAGACACACAAGATCTAAAAATTCCTGCTGTATTTTCACTTATCTACTGAAAGAAGCCCTAGATTATGTGTTTGGAAATATTTGTTTCATATCTGTCAGAAATTTTGAGATTCGCAGTCTTGTTTTCCTCTAAGGAAATGCTCRAAATCTAAAAATTTATTTAAAAGCTAACATTAAAATATGTATATACTCCCAAAATACACTAGATGGAGGCATTTTCTTATTCAAATATAATTTCTAATTATAAAAAAAGTGCATAAATCCATATTTGATAATGTGAAATTAGATATTAGACTTTAGAAACTTGCACAATGTTCACTGAATAAATATGACTTAGAGTGCATACAAAGCATTTATTGTTGCTGTTATTTTCTTGTCACTGGTGGTTAGAATATTTGTGTTATTTCAGATCCTATGCTTTCACTTTCTTCATCTAAGTCAACCATAAAATATCATTCGGTTGTTGGATCATATGTGTAATTCTGGAGTGATAACTGTGATTATAGTACTCAAGCATTATGTAAAAATATGTATGTATTTTTTTTAAAAAAATACTATATTGGATATTTTTTATTTGCTTTTAATAGTTCTTTTCAATCCAAAAAAAGTTCAAAAATATTGCTCGAATTTTATTTTGCAATKTAATTTCATACATCAAAGATGAAAGTAGCGTTCAGATGGTCTTAGCTGCTCTTTAGCTGAACTGTATCTTGGCTAGAACTAAATAATCCTTTGTAGTAATGTTCTGCACAGATATTACAGAGTAGAATTCAGTRTCTTACGCTAGTTAATTGTTTTCCAGGATATTTGTACAGATGAAAGATGAATATCAGACATCATATAATATCTAAATAGACTTAAGTAATTATTAATTTACAAGAGTATAYGGATGCTGGTGACAACTATATCTGTAAGAATATTATTTACTCTATTACTGCAAAAGGAACATCATTCTCTGAAATTCTCCTTTAAAAAAAAAAGAAAACTTTTTTTTWAAATTGTACTTCCTTCTCACATGAGAAACATGAAAAGCAGAAAGCATCATTATGGGAGGGATATATTCTTCTATTTTTGTAAGTGGAAATGTTTTCTTTTTCCAAAGGTACCCCTGAGAGTGACACTGTATGTAAGAGATGTCCAGAAGGATTTTTCTCGAATGAAACATCATCCAAAGCAGCTTGTCAGAAACACACAAACTGTAGTGCACTGGGCTTGAAAACAGCATTGAAAGGAAATGCAGTTCGGGACAACGTGTGCCAGGGAAACACAGATACATCATCTCAAAAATGTGGCATAGGTATGTATGGTATGAAATAAGAATGCTCTGAACACCTCCTGAAACTTTGATTGTTGTTAAAATTAAAATATCAGCATTTATGATAAAAGCATCTAGGCTGTCAGTCATTTACCTGCTATAGTGATGGACTAGAGTAGAAATTTAATCATTGTAAGTCAGACTGGAAGAAACTCAAGCATGGAGGGCAACTGTGAAGACCTCTCTATAGTTTTAATGTTTTTAAACACTTCTTTTTAATCGTTTTTACTGCATACTGTTTTTATTCAGAGATAAGCTGTATAACCAAGATCAAAACAATTGATGTATTCTTTTTCTTTCTTTATTTCAGATGTAACACTGTGCGAGGAGGCTTTGTTTAGGCTTGCTGTTCCTAATCAGCTCACGCCTAACTGGCTGAACATCCTAGCAGAGAGTTTGCCTGGGACAAAAGTCAGCCCTGAAAATATAGAAAGGATTAAGCAAAGGCACAGTTCTCAGGAACAAACCTTCCAGCTTTTGAAATTGTGGAAGCAGCAAAACAAGGAGCAAGATACGGTCAAGAAGATTATCCAAGGTGCCTTATACTGCTAGTACATATGTTTGAAGCAACCTTTTAAACAGCATTTTACACATTTTGTGGAGTTAGATTCCTCTGGGGATGGGGTCTGCCCTCATGGGAAGGTGCAGGAGTGGTTTTGGCTGAGAGGTTTYGGAGCAGGAGCACTGATGGTGAACGCAGCTGTAGAGGTGTAGTTAGGAACAGGATTCAGCCTTTAAACTCAAATTCTGCCCAGACTTGCCACACATGGTCCCCCTTGGGAGTCTAGTTGTTGTTGAGGTCTAAGATCCCCTTTGGGGACTGTGCCGCCTACAGAAACATTTCCCACAGCTGCATCTGAGCAACAACRGTTGAGGTCAGAAGGAGCCGGGCACACACAACTGAGAATCCAATTTGTTTTAAAATAAAGCACTACCAATGCTGATTGACAGCTCGGACTGCTACATTTGCAGAGTGGGGACAGAAAGGGAATGTGGAATATAACTGAAGTGCTTTCCCTTCTTTCTGTCTTGATAAATGCCTAGCTGCTTATCATGCCAGTTGACAATGTTGCTTGTGCTGAATCTGCCAATTCTGGTGGCAAAGGTGAAACACTGCTGCAATGTTAGCACTGAGATTTTTATGAAAGTCAGGCTACCCTATTTTCATGTAAACCACCATCAACAACCACCAGATTTTAATGACCTTTCTCTACGAGGAATAGATTAGAAAAATGCTGCTGTTTTCTGCTCACTTTTTGAATATGTATGGTTGAGTCAGTTTGCAGTATCTCATATGCTTCAAAACCCAAAATGACAGTGCCTATTTTAGCCAAGCTTGTCCAGACATTTCCAAAGTAAGAAGGGTAAATTATTCATTCACCAAACATGAGGAGTCCTACAATGTCTAGACAGCTGTACAAGATGCGTGGAAAAAAAAGCTTATAGAAATAAATATTCACTAGTAATTTCATGTTGTTTTGGACTGTTTCTATTTGCAAATTTAGTTACAATCTTAAGTGCTTCTCAAGACTTTTTTTTTTTTTTTTGCAGACCACTATAGAGTTGCAATGCATTGTATTAAAGCTCTTCTTTTTGCTTTATCTAGATATCGATCTTTGTGAAAATAGTGTTTTAAGACATATTGGTCGCCCAAATCTCACCTTCGAACATCTCAACACACTGATGGCAAGCTTACCAGGCAAGAAGGTGGGAAAAGAAGATATCGAGCGCACAATGAAACTATGTCAACCTACAGAACAAATCCTGAAGCTGCTCAATCTGTGGAGGATAAAGAATGGAGACCAAGACACCATTAAAGCTTTAATGTATGGACTGAAGCACTTGAAAACATACCACTTTCCGAAAACAACCATCCAAAGTCTGAAGAAGGTGATAAAGTTTCTTCACAGATTTGCAATGTATAGATTATACCAAAAACTGTTTTTAGAAATGATAGGGAATCAAGTTAAATCAGTGAAAGTAAGATGTGTCTAATTCAAGATACTTTGCATTCTCCACTGACTATTTCTCCCTAATTACTGCCAGCAGTAATTAAACTGGAACATTGTTTCCCTACATTATGTCTTACTATTTATAGAAATGCCTGACTGGAATAGCTCTTAGTCTTTTGCAGTGTTTTTGGAGTTTTTTTATAAAATCACGTTATAAAAGCTATTAACCTGTCGGTAACACTAAGAGCCTGATTCTGCATTTTGCACATTCGGAACTGAAAAGACCCACTACAGTCACTAGATGAGGAAAGAATGTTGGACCAGGCTCTAATACAGTATTTGCTATTTATATTCTTTAAAGAATAAACATTTTTGTTGTATATATTTATTAAGTTAAATGGAAATTGTATGAGTCTGAGTTTTAGGAAGAGAAATGAAAAGCACACTGTATATATTCTAGTTAAACAAAATGATCTCATATATTTTTCTGGCAAAATTTTGTAGCATGCTTTAAAAGTTCTTAATATCTTTACATTGTATATTTGAAAARTATAATTGCTTAGTTTTATATGTATAAGTTGTGGTATCTTTTTGGTAGAGATGTTTTAATTTATCCAATGATTTTAACTCAACAAATACGGTGAAAATATAGCTTAAATGACCTGAATATTTAAATATTCTGTGAGAAAGTGAATGTACCATATTTAAGAAGCTGAATTTTTACATAGAATTTCATAATCTTATTTTATAAAACAATTAAATTTTTCAATTTACTTTTTGACTGACATTTTACTCTCGACTCTGAAATGGGCAGGAATCACAAAGCCAAGCTGCATGGATTTTGTTGCTTATCTCAGGTTTGGATGTCTGCTACCCCGTGCCTGATCTCATAGTTAATACACAAGCCATGTCAGTATTCACCAACACTGGATTGTCATGGTCACTGTGCAGGTGTCTAAGAATATAAAAAGTGTGAACTATTCTAGCTATGGGTCACAGGCAGATGCACTGTAACCAGCTTCAATTCCATAGATACATCTGGCCCAGTGTCAGTCCCGGCCTGGTGTCATTCTTGGAGAGCTCACAACCTTTGCCCTAACCACAGCTTGTAATTTCATGGAGGAAAGATGATGCATTGGCCTCCTTGGCTTGGAATGCCTCATATATTGCCACTGTGTTTAAAGGATGGGGGCACAGAGAGGTCACACTGAAAAAAAAAAATCACTACCCCTTGCCCTCAGCTGCAGAATTAGGCATCTATAGAGAGATGGGCCCAAAAGAAGGGAAAAAAGAGTGTTACACACATTGGGGCTGATTGTGTAAGGTCAAATAATGATAAGGGTCACTGATCATTCACACTGCAAGAGAAGGCCCTGGGTGGGAGGCTGGAGTTTTGAGATTTTCTTTTTTCCTTTAAAATACCCATACAGACTGGGGTGTTCAATATATTTTCTTCCTCTGGGGAAGGCAAAAAGCTATCTGCATTTAGCTTTATAGAGAGGATCTTAAGCAAAGATGAGAAAGATCCCTGTAAGGTTTGATAGGTTTGGAAATAAACATCAAAAACAAAGTCCTTGCAGAGAGTACAAACAGGATATGCTGCTTTAAAAACTTGGTTTTAATTTTCCTTAGAATCTCACATCACTTTTCTCATCAAAGTGCAAGTATGCAGGACTGCACTCCCTTCTATATTTCACATGCTATAAATTTGAAGCTATTTATCAGTGTAGCTCTAAAAAAATGATGCTGAACACAMAAAGAAAAGCTACTTTCATGTTGATCATGTTAAATCATTTGCATACTTTCACAACAAAAACTGACTTAAAGCACAGTTAAAGAGTTTAAAAGGTGACGACACAAGAGTCGTAAATGTGAAAAGCAAAACTCAGATTTTTATGTGATGCTACTAGGGACGGAAGTTTGGAATGTTATATAAAATTAGAATAATCATCTTCCTGGCAACAGTAGGAAGAGGAATCCCACACATATCTTAAAAACATTTTTATCCTAATCTTTTTTAAATGAGGCCCCTTAAATATAACTCTTTAGCAATTGGGAGTGTTAGTATCAAATAGCAATACAGTTAAAAAATATGTAAATGGCATCAATTTAGAAGAGTTAATTGGATAGTGGAAAGCACAGCTGCTTCTTGCTTATTACTCCGTAGTGCTTTCACCTTCTTAACAGGTATATTTTTAGTTCCATATTGCAACCATATGTAACTCACATTATAGATAACACTGAAAGCATTTGTGGTCCTTCAGGAGGGACAGTACTGAAGAGATAGGTCAGAGTCCGAGCACAGGGCTACTCTTAGGTGTACTATAGCCGCTGTATTAATCTGCTCTACTCAACTGAGGAGAGCACAACCCTTACCAGATTTTCTCAGAAGATTCAGCATTAAACTACTTTTTAAAATACAGAGTGTTTTTTTGTTTGCTTGTTTTGTTTTATTTTGTTGGTTTTTWTCTTTTCCCCCAAAGCTACAACTGTTCAATGAATTATACCTTTTAAAGCTGATTCAGCCATCTGGGCTGACACTTCTCAGTCAGTTTATGCCCGATTTATCACCTGTGCTCCGCTTGGCTGGAGGGGACCAGGCACGCTGCGGCGTGCGCGCTCAAGGCCGGAGCCGTGCTCCTTCCCCAAAGAGCCTGCGGCCCAAAATAGCCAAGACAAACAAAAGCAAGACCCAGGATAATGAGGGAGAGGTGAGGCAAACAGAAAGTGGGAGGATTGCTTGGAATAAAAATAAAAATAAAATTAAAAAATGCAGGCTTGGGGGTGGTTTGTTTTCTAAGGAAAGCCGGCAGGAGGGAGCGGGCATGGGAGAGGGCCCTGCTCTGGGGAAGTGCSCCACGGGAGAACCACCAGGCCAAGGCACAAGGCCAGTGTTGGGATCGGCTCCAGGAGAGGCCGCTGCTCCCACAGCCCGCAGGCTATGGGTGAGAAGCTGCCTGGCCCCATGAAGAAGGGAGGAGAAACGAGTTTGCTGCCTCGTGATGGGGTGATGTCCTCAGCATGGGCTCCTCCTCTGAGGACCTCTGGCACCAGATGGCAGCGGTGGGGCCACGGGAGCCCTCTGCTTCCTGCAGAGCAGCATGCTGTGGTCCAGGAGACACGGGCTTGAGGCTCTGCCTGGCTGAGCAGCGATGTCCACTTCTGCTTGTCTTGTCCTGAGCTTGTATTGTCCTGCTGCTGCTCCCTGCCCTACCTCTCTGATTTGCTGCCCTCCACCCAGGCCTTTCCCCCCACCCCTTCCCTGTTCCTGAGGTCCCTCCTGACATGTCCCCACATGTCCCCACACTGTRCCACCTCCTCTTGTTCTTATGTGCCATCTCTCTGCTGCATCTCCCTCATCCCAGGGTCCTCCCTGATCCTGCCTGCTGATGTCCCCACTGTACTAGCTGTTGGTGGCTGTCCCTGTGTGGGGAGGTCCAGTTGGATCTCCTGCCCACCACAGCAAAGAACGTCCTCTTCYCATCAGCCCCATACAACTGTCCCTCTGCCACCAAAGCCCCAGGCTATGGGAGTGTCTCCAGGGTAGCTAAAACTAGAGCAAGGGCAAGCAACCAAGGTTGGTGGTACCCTTGTGGCGCCGTGACCTTCCCCCTTGAGCCATGGTTTTCTGCAGGATAGCTGAGGCCCCATAGTCACCCAGGTCAGGTGAAGTCTTCTCAAGTTGGGGTGGCCAAGCTCTTGCTGTCTGGTTGCGTCCCATGGTGTTGGTGGGGCTCTGCCTGGCTCACAGGTGTACCTGGTGTTCCAGCTGCCATCAGCATGGGAAGCCTAAACAGCCTGTGGTTATCAAAAGGGCTCCCTCTCCATTAAATATTATGGATTTAAAGCAGGACCTTAGGATTTTGAAGTTTTATACAGTCCCAGTCTCTTGTTCTGTTTCATGCATACTTGTCCCTAGAGAGTTAGTGTCTTGGCAGAGGTTTTGTGGGAGAGTAGGAGCAAAATCAAGAACTTCAATATCTAATTTCTTTAACCATCTCTCTCGTGCCATGCACATCACTGGAGAAGATAGATTCCTGATCCCTGACCAGCTCATTGGTGCTGTCATAGTAAAATTACTGATCAATATTACCTTCTGCTGCAGATCAGCAGAGCCTTAGTGGCCCRTAGGCCCCATCCTGCATGACCCAGTGCAGTTGTTACCAGCTCTGAGGCAGAGGTAACTGCTCTGCTTGCAAATCACCTCTCAGCCTTGATGTAATGGAAGCTCAGAAATAACTAAATTCTTGGTTATTTGTTTCACATTGTCAGAAACAACTAAATTTGGGGGAAATTTATGTGGGGGATTCCCATTCTCCAGAATATTTATTTGAAATAATGTGTTAGAGCAAAATAATTTGGGGGGAATTAAGAGAAAGAAGAGTTTTTCTTAGCTTTTTGTTCCTTCATCTTACCTAGGTGATTGAACCACTATTGGCAACAAGTTAAGCACTGAGGAGATTAAAATATCTACAAAGCCAACACTGCTATCTCAGTGAGTTCATAATTGTAATGAATTCTATAATCCTATTTTTATATTAGAGTTTTAGTTTGAAGAAAGCTTGAGACAAAGCAAAACAGGTGATCACAAAGCAAATGTATTTTATTCCACTTATCATCCTCACGTCTTTTATTTATGGCAAGTTTGCGTAGGATTTCTCTGTTTGTTTTTTCACATTTAAAAAAAGTTCTTTCATTCTAACAGGTTATTTTTTTAAAATCATCCTGACCTTTAGTACMTAGGAGGTTATTTAAAAGGAACCACATGAAAGATTGTGGCTTTGGCAATATTTCATATATGAGGACAGGGTGTGGTTCAATAGCTGTGAATACAGAATGTTCTAGAAAGTATTTTCTTCTTTTTCATTTTCCTTAATCTAAGAAAGAAAGTCGTCATTCATGTCTAAACAAATAAACTTACCAGCAACAAAGACGTATATCCTGCTGGATGTGCAAAATTTTGTCAGCACGCAAAACATGAATTTATTTCTATTTCTAGTTTTGATGTATTGTGCCTTCACTGTTTCTATTGTGCCTTAGCTGGGTCTGTGACACTTAAGATGAGTGAAATGATAGATTATTAAGATGCTTCTTCCCACCTAATGCACTGGAAACTCAATGTCAGTAAAAAATGAGTCAGATCCATGTTTTCCTTTAAAGAGGAGAGACAGACGTCAAAAGATCAAGCTGTGTTCTTCATGCCTTGCAGGAGCCTGGTCAGAGGAAGGAAACCTAATGTTTTCAGGAAGTCTGTCCAACCCAAGAAATGGGTGAGTGCTTGAGGAAGGATTTTATAATTGTAGCAAAATAGTCTATGGAGTGGCTGACAGGCAGGTGAGGTGATGTGTGGGTTTGGAAGCTGGAGCAGGGATGCAAGGAATGGGCTGTCACTGTTGTTGAATTGTTCTAAAAGTCTGAAAAGGTCAACACAGAAACCTCAGGAAATTGGAGGAACCATGAAGGGACCATGAAGGGAAAATATACTTTTTGCCTTAAAATCAGACTCTCTTGAAATAATCATGGAAACCACAATACAGACAGTAAATATCACTTCTCTGGAGGAAAGAGATTTCTCTGACAACTGATGACCAAGACCTAATTTTGCACTGACAGATCATGCTTGCAGATAAGCAATGTTGACACCAAAGCTGCAACATACCCGACTGTGGAGTGGTGATCACAGAGACTTTCCCAGGCCCTACGCTCAGTCAAGGATCACTCATGAATCCGGATGCCCACAGGGATGCCCAGCCTTGCTGGGAGACTTCCTGCAAGTGTTGAAACCCTAGCCTGTCCCTCCGCAGCCCRCCACAGGGCTTAGGCATCGCTGTGACACCTGGACTTGCAGCTTGATGATGGTTTGATGAAGCATCCAAGCAATCCCTTTGGGAGCAGGAATTGCCTTCCTTTCCTGCATTATCCAGGGCTGCAAGTATCCATTTCTAAATGCCAAAAGTTCTCATGAGGTAAAGAGGCTGCTGAGGTTAATTCCCTCCTTCCTTCCTTGGTCATTGTGTGGCCTGAGGACAGGGTGGGATGTACCAGCTTCCTTCCTCCTGCTGAACAGGGCCACCTCAGGAACACTGTTTGCATCAAATGGGCACAGAAATAAGGGCATATCTGGCATGGGGAGCGAGGACCTGCAACACTGTTGGCCTTTGAAGAAGGCATGTGTGGCAAGGGTACGCTCCCTCCCCATCAGAACATCAGGGTCCCTTCAGCCCCAGGAGCTCAGGGCTGTTGGTTGGAGCTGGGCTGTCAAAAGTACGTTTGGCCAGCACAGAGTGAGCCAAATGTCCTCCCTCGGTGAAGACTGGCGCATGGGAAGGTGTGCATGTATTGGAGATGTCCAAGACCTCATGGACGTATACTTGTCCCTATGGATCCAGTGAAAGGTGACAGTAATGGCATATGCACAGCTGGGCCAGTGCCACAGGAGACATTTGAAGAAGTTTGTGGACCTGATTTCCCTGGAATTTGTGTCTATGTAAATCTAGAATGACTCTGCAGAACTTAATGGGGTCAGTCTAAAATTAATAAAAAATAAAATAAAAATAAAAAAATAAAAAATAGGAAAAAAAACAGAAATAAACTTATTCCAGAGACTCTGGGGAGCCAGCAGTTCTTCAGAAGCAAGAAAAATATTTTGCACTCTAGGAGAGATGAGTTTATTTAGCAGACAGAGTAGACAATCAGTTCAGTAGCTAATTTGGTACACCTGATCATAAACTTGAAACTGTCCCACATAATCCATTTCCAGTAATGATACTTCAGCATACAATATATCCTGCTCCAAGGCATCTGTGGAGTTTCATTTAACTCACAGGATCTTATATGACTAACTTAAGATTTTGGAGCAAGGAACTGAACATTAGTGTTTTATATGGCTGCACAATCCTGGAAGGATTGTAAGACCTAACACTTTGCTCTTTGTTCTTTCAAATGTAAAGGAAAAAAAATCTTTTTAAGCATAAAAACCACAGAATAACTCCAGAAAGTTCTTAGAACAAACTAATCTCTCCCTGCAAAAATGTGGAAAGCTGGCACATCAAAACCATACCAGCCTAATTGGCAGGGAGTTTGTCTCATGGATTAAGCAAGGAGTATTGGATGAGGTCTRTAATGAGGACTGAGGTTTAAATGTAGGACTTCTGCACGAGGAAGCACCAAAAAGCTTCTGTTCACCATTGAAAGTTCACACTCAGAATCAGCTACCATTAATTTAGTGATCTCTTCAATTGCACAAATAGCAATGTATTCCTGTGTGCACAAAGAGAAGCGTTTCAAGGAGCAACTGCTCAGTGGGAAACTCACAGTTCTGTTCACCTTGCCTAGTCCTTGATCCTTTACAATCATTCTGATGACACCTCTGATGAGTCCTGTCTATCACTGTTTCTGCTTTCCTGCTATAGATTGTAGCGTAAATGGCTCTACTGTTATACTGCATTTGACCTTGCTCCCATTCAGCCTTGCCATCATCCTGCTGTCACCATGCAGAAAGTCTGCAGCACACAAATCGGTGCTGCAGGAAGCAACGCTGGCTCTGTCAGGGAGCTCTTTGTTCAGCCGTGAAGTCACCACACCTTAAATAACTGAACATATTCAATATACTTTGACAAAGGCTCTATCAGTGGCTCATGATGGGTGGATAAGCACCATGCTATTGCTTTGTGCTATGCTGTGTTTACAAGCTGCTTTGAAATTGCAGAAATTGCACCTATTCCTACAAAAATCTCCCTTCTTGCTCTGACACCACTCTAAGAGGGTGGTTACTGCAATATCCCACAATGTAATTCTAAAGGGTATAGGACAAACTAGAACACCCACAGAATACAGGCTAAAAAGAATCTGACAAGCAGAAAACCTGGGTTATATGAAGGGTAATGACTAGTAAGACCGGTGAGCCAGGAAAATACAATCCTAGGCAGAATCATCATTGCTCCCACGGTGCAGATATTATAAGACATATGCTGCAGTTTTGCTGGAGCAACAATAAATCTAACACAAAAAGGGTCAGTCCTGTTGCCTGGTGAGTCTTACTTACAGCTAAAATCCTTACAGGCTCATTCAGCATGGAAAAYACTTAATCAGCTATTTCCTGCATTTGCTGTAAGCCTCAGAGACACCACTCCCAGGGAAATTTTAATGATAGCAATAAATATATACTTCCGAAGTTGGCAGCTTGAACTGTATATTAAAATAATTACAATTTTAATAATAACAATAAGAAGAATTCCTACGATTCTTTAATTGCCTCCTGTGTTCCTCTTTTGTAGGAGAACACTGGTTTTAAAACTGATTCCTGGAGATATTCACTTGTACTCCAAAGGAAGTTAATGTTCAATAGGGCGAATTCAGAGATGCCTGGAGGGAGCCTCTTGTCAACACTGGAGGGAGGCTTGGAGTAATTTCCCTACCTCCTGTGCAGTTTACTACCTTGTTGGTAAGTTATCCTTGCTGGAGATAATGGGTCCTTGGCCGTCATCTACATAATGCTCAGCAGTGTTTTTTCATCTTCCAAATGTAAGGTGTTTTCCAAAAAAAATCCCACTGAGGCATAACAAGCTGGCAGTGTTTGCCTGAAAAATCCCAAGTATTGAATCTTCTGGGAAAGGATGCTGACTCACTGATACTGATAGCTCAATACACCGCACCAATAGAAAGAAGGAGGAGAGTTGCTGTTTTCACATGGGAAGAAAGCAAAAGATATAGGAAAACAAGGGAAAGGTCTGAGGAAAGAATAACTTTATGTTTTAAAGACGCATTGCACGAAGGATGAGTTTAAACTCATTTGTGGTATAGGTGTTTAACAGATCTACCGAAAAGTATCCACAACAGGCTCTCAAGAACACAAGTTCAATATTGACTCTTACGTTGTGGAGCATCTAGCTCTGTTCTTATCCTACAACCTTGAACTAAATCTTCCTCTGTCTTCTCCCCACCTAGACTTTGAAAACCAAGCACGCCTTTCCAGCAGTGAAATCTGAAATAGATGAGAAAACACCCATTTACAATGGATGTTTTAGACCCTCTGTGGGAGGACCTCTGATTTGGGGTGCATGTCACTCATGGTATCAGTAGAACAGCTCGCTAACTGAACTAGAAGGCAATCTTTACCCCCCTATCAAGTGAAAAAAAAAAGCAGTTTTATCTATTAAATACCTTTTTTATTACAACTGAAGGTTCATATCCAGAATTCTTTGCGTAGTCAAAGCTTAAATACTTCTGTAAGATGTGCAAATGCTCTAAAGAATAGACCATTGCATAAAAGAGAATTTGCCACAGGCAGTCTTTACCACTGCCAGCATAGGTACTCGTTGCTACTAAAGGAAATACTTTTCCTATGACAGCCTTCAGACGGAGAGTTATAATGAAAAATGCTGTTTCAATGTTTATCTGGAGTAAGAAAACCTTCTTGCTTCTGGAAAGATGGGCCRATGTGAAATGAGTCCAATTCGATTTTACTTCGGCTATATGGCACAGGATTACCCAAGCAACAGCCTCGGCCGCTGGGAGCCGGCCCAGCCGCTCAGCATCCTGTCTCCGAGCCATTTTAATCCCCTGACTCCAACGCAGAGCAATAACCAGAGGAATTCTTGTGGAAGCTCAGATTGCAGATCCACTGGCTTTTCACTTATCATTCCCAGACAAGCATTTGCTGGTTGCACTCAAGGGGAATTCTGAGCCCACGGAGACAGGCACCTGATTGCCCAAAGTCTTTCTGGGTTGTGCTAATACGTCTGGTTTCAGTCTAGTCTCCGTAGACCTTCTTTTTAATATGTATTTGTTTTAGTTCCTCTTTTCTTTGTGAATTTCTCTGTAAATAAGGGTCTAATCTTTCAATGGAAGTCTGATTCTAATCTTGTGTGGGCTGGTGTTGCAGGCTGTTAACTTAGTCTGGAGTTTTGTTTCATTTATTAAGGGTGCAAGAGAATGACGGGGCTCCACAACCTGCCCTATACTAATCTTTTTCTTCACACTCCTGGAGCTCCATTAGTGGTAAGGAGCCACAGACAATACAAAAAACATTGGCAGATATCAGCTACCTGCTTCCTGGAGATACATTTAGCTCGAGGAGAAAGCAGCAGGGATTACCACTGGGAGCAGCGATCTGGGAACTGCTTTACAGGAGTTTATTCACTGCTGGAAGCAAGTAGGGAACTCCAGGGAAACAGGCAGCATCTGCTTGCTTATGAAAGGGGCAGGAAAACCTCTGATTAAGTCATTGTTTCTTAAGTTCACAAGCCACTTTTTTCTATGTTACCTTGAGACAAAATTTTAGTTTCCTTTTAAATGTTTAATTAATTAAACTAATATCATTGCACTACAAAAGGGAAACCCAAGTATTTCATGTTCTCCATGTTAACTGTAGTTAATACTTCACATTTTGCTGCTCTGCCCAATACATTTGTGCTCAGAAGGACTTGGTGCCACGGTTTGCTGGAATATGGCAAGGGAGAGAGGTCGGACTTATTTGTTAACTAACGGCCTTGGCTTGGCACCGTGCCCTGTTCCTCTCTCATTGTCGCTAAGCCACCACGACCAGCTACATGGAGCTTCCCCACTCTGTTAGGAAGTCCCAGCTAGGAATATTTTACATTGTCACTTCTGAGCCATTCACATGGGAGAATTGCAAAGCCCTCTTATATTCAAAGCCTGGAGTTAAGTTATACTTCTTTTGAAAAGATCCACTTAGTTTAAGTCAAGTAATTTTATTTTTTCCCCTTAAATCAAGCAAAAGCAAATTTAATATATTCAATCTAATACTTAAAGTAATATGCAAAAAAAAGGCAGGAAAAATCAATTCTTTTCATAATCTTATTCTTATTTTCTAAGCATAAAGGAACTGAACTAAGTTAAAATGGAAGTCCACACTACTTGAACTCAGTAAGTGCAACAGTTGCAACCCACACAGTAGATGTGCATCACTTTAAAAATCAAAGAAGGAAATAAATTGCACYTAAATCTTTAGAAAATATGGAATAATATATTGTTGTTTATGCAAATAAATAATCCTTCTGGCTGCTTAGAAGCTGGAGACACAGAAAATAATATACTTACAAAATATACTGCGTAAATACTATRTACTGTGTAAATATTGTGGATATCTATTCTGAGATTAAATGGAAACAGAAAACCCTTCCTTTATTAGATATTGTCACAGACAATTTCTGGGGCAGGCACAGAACTGCTTAATTTTTCTGTGGAAAAAAAAAAGCAAATAGCACCGTCTACTGTAAATAAGGAATAGAAATGAAGGGACTGAGAGCAACTATATGTCCATGGTTGTGGCAGATGATCTTCAAGTGATTGCCTTTATCACAATAATGCCAAGGAAGATGATGGGGAAATAAATGGGGAGAAAGAGGCTTATGAGGAGAAAAGGCCACTTGGCTTTGATGACTTCTAAAAAAGGGCCCCAAATTTGTTATGCTGTACTACACCCAAAATTATACCGATTTACTGACCCAGTTTTTGCTTGTGCTTGCTACCTCAGAGTTACAGGCTGGGTTTTATGCCATAGCTGGGGACTGCACTTTATAAAACCAATTAAGTGCACTTTATAAAACCAAATTAAGCCCACTAATTATGACATCCAAAACCAACAGGACTCGAAGTCAGAAAGTAAACAGGACTTTTCCTGCACTTCTGTATCTCTTTAGAAAACAAGGSAAGCTTCTAAGAGAGTTGGCAAAAGATATTAAAGAAACTTTTCCTACCAAGAAAGAGCTACAACCAAGTGTTGGAGTGATCACCTTCAAAGGAGTTCAAAGACAGACATATTTATTTGGCTTTTTTTTTTCACCAGAGTTAGGGTTTTTTTTCAGGCAGAAATTACCTGATTCATATTCAACTAACAGTGAGAACGGCTTTTATTTAACTTTGAGTTATACTGTCTGTTACTCAAAAATCTCTTTACTATGGCACAAAAGCATAATTGTCACTTCTGTGGAAATTCTGGAAAGCACATTCATTGAGGAAATTAGTTATTCAACTCTCTGGAAGGGTCTTTTCTTAAAAACTATTGAACTTCTTGCTTAGCAGTCTATGGGCATTCATACAACCCTCAACAACAACAGAAACAACAACAAGAAAAGGGATTATAATCTATGTGTCCTTSTTCATTTGGCTCTGGAATGGGTAGTGAGGGGTGAGGTAATGGGACTGCAGATGAGTCAACACATTATCAAGAGCTGAAGCCAGACCCATATCTGGATTTGAGCCATCGTTTTATTCTGGCGAATCTGTGATCTGAGCATTCAGTTCTACCTGGTGTGTATGACCAAGAGGAGCAAAGCCTCTTCTTTCTCCCACCAGCTTCCAGCTCCTCAGCAAGGAGAAGGTTTAAGCAAAATCCTGACTTCTACTCTGAAGCCTCTTCTGGGCTCCTAGGCAGCCAGAGATGTTTGTCTCTGGCAGGCATTTCAGTTAATGCCCACGCTGAGTGGCAGCTCCATGACATAATTCACACTACTAAATAAGTTTCTGTTATGAAATTGTTGAGAAGAAAAAGAGGTCTGAGAGAGACAGGGGAGGGTAGAACTACTGAAAGAGAGATTTAGAAGGAATAGGAAACAGTGAAGGAAAGGCTCGGATAAAAAAATGCAATATAATTAAAGAGGCAATATATTTCTGTATTCTGTGACCAGCTCTCACAAGGAATATTGGATTTGTGTTGGAGACTTTGTGTTTCCCATGTTTGGTTTTATGTTGGTCTTAAAGGGAGGCTGTCAGTGCTCCACATGATTACAGGTGAAGGCTGCAATTGGGCCCTAATGAGGAAGAAAACTAGGAAGCTGAACCAAGACATACAGGTAAAGTGAACAACAATACAAACAGAAGCAAGAGAGCAGCAAGTTCTGACTTCTTTTACAAGACACACACACGTCAAAGTTGATTTTACACCTGCTTACTTACAGATGGCAGTCCTGGTCTTCTGAAGCTTTAATATCCACTTAGGAAATCAGGAAAGCGATGTATTATCCCAGAAGGTGTTGAAAATCAGGAATCATCTTTCATTCATAACATAGATTATTCTGATCATTAGACCCTTCACAACAGCAAATATCAGACAGACTATTGCAAGGCCATTACGTAGATCCATGCTGTGAAACCTTCTGGATGTTGCTCAGAAGGCCATACATGGGAGGAGGTCTAAGGCCCATATGACCTGGCATGGTCTCCAGAGAGACAGTGGTGTGTGTCTCAGCGTTCATCCTGCTGCAGGAGCTAGAACATAACATGGTGTTGAAGCTGGCTGGACTCCCTTTTCTCTGTGCCTCTGGGAATCGGTCTCCCTTCCTCTGGAGAGTCACTTGTATTTGCTTTTAAAGTCTGTACTTGAAGCAAAAATTCACCTGTAACACCTATAACAAAGTGGGCTTGAAAATAGATGGTGTACATGCATGCTTAGGTCAGAAGTGCTTTTGCCTCAGCTGATAATTATTCTGTATTTTTAGCACCAGGTTGGGCAAATCTTTCTATTTTCTCTGTTGGACAAAAAAAAAAAAAAAGAAAGAAAAAAAAAGTCCTTCCTGTTACACACCCAAAACGCAGAATGATTGTTATTCTAACAGCCCTGTCTGCTTCGTTAGCACATGCGCAAAAGCTGCTTAAAAGAAGACGGATAAATATAGCTTGGTTTTATTTTAAGCTTTTTCCTTTTGTGCTAATGTGAAACTTCAGCTCAGATGGAGTAAATTCTAAACTTTGTAGTTAGCAATGCAGTTGTAATGCTGCAATTGTAATTTAGATCTAATACAGTCTATATTCAGAGCAATGTTCAGAAATGTTCACATGATTAGGAGCTATGGATGCATATAGAATTATATTATTTGGTCTTATTTTTTACAAAATATTCCCTAATTTTATAGATTCTGCAACCATATTTTCCAAGAAATCCCTCAAATAAAACATGCTTAAGTAATTAACTTTAAACTACTCTCATGTTTTCTTCATTTCACTAAGATAAAGTAGTGATAAAAATGGATTAAGAATGAAATCATTCTTCATAAAAGCCTGATTCCCAGACAGTGGAAATTTCCAGAGATTTAAGATGAAGGGATCTACCTCATTAGGAGGCTAAGTCTTGTCAATCTGTTTACATGGAGAACAAATGAAATACAAGAATTAAGACGGGTTAAGAAATCAAGTGTAACGGTTATTTAAAATGATACAGAAAACACCACTGTGGAACTTTCGTTCAAATTTCTGTTCATTAAGATGTGACAAATCCTGTAATCTGGCAAAAGGAACACACAGACCAGATGCTCTTTTCCGCTTTTAGGCATTTCTCCTGTGTAACAGGCAGTGATAAGGGCGACCTTGACCAGACTGAAGCACCTTCCAAGAGAGAGTGCAGAATGATGACATGCTTCATGCCAGCTCTTTGATCGGCACACCCAGATTAGCTGGATGTGTGAGCCTGGAGCTCTGTCCTGCACTGTGAACAGGCTGAAATGTTTGAAGAGAATCATATCAATTTCCCCTTACCCGTCTGCATATTAGTCATTTCTCCATTTCTCGCCGGCTCCTTTTATGAGTTATATTTAATAACACCCTTGGATGGTTTATAAAAACATGCTGTTTTAATGTTTCTTTAACAAAACACAAATTCCCATCAGACATAATTTTATAGTCTTATTACTCATACAAATGTTGAATTCCCCTCTTTATTCCTATTGACCTTGGCTTTAGTGAAATCCTGTGGCTGTGCATTAGTGCTTCTGCATAATGTAAAATCATTTCCCTTTGGTAAGATTTACACTGCACTGTTTTAAATATGATTGAATATCCCCTTGTTCTTGCAAGAAAGTAAATAAGGTGTCCTTTACCTAACTGTTGTTTCTTATTTGTTTCCAAATTAAACAGTTCCTTGATTATTTGCTGGAGTGTTTGACATAGTGTGGTGAAGGCTGCTTGCAGATTAGAGCAGAGGAATAGGGTGAGAAGAGGAAAACGGACTGAGGAGAACTGTTCTCCTGCTCATGCCACTCCATTCACATATGGAGCAGAAGCACTGGTGTCATTCCTTCAAATTCTTCTCCCTACAGAACTCCTTCCTCACCGACATGGCCCTAAGTTTCATCCAGTGCATGGATATCCCTCAACCTGAGAAGCACATAGCCTGTCTGGTGAGGGGGCTCCAGAAGAGGACAAAAGAGAAAATTAGATGACAAATCAAACTAAGAAAATGGATCAAGGATGAGAAGTATCTGCTGTCTGTCTGAACAGGAGGATTTGAGGATCTCATCGCATGAAGGTTGTAAATGGGAGATCCCACATATAAGAGTGGGATCACTTTATGCGATCTCTCTGTCATCAAAATTGGGCATGAAGGGTGCCTGGTCATTCATCCACAATGCTCTTAGCTCCAAGTGTTAGGAGTGCTATATCTGCATTTTTCCTTTTTTTTTTTTTTTTTTTTTTTTTTTCCCCCTGAGGCACTGGACACTATTTCAGTGTTGACTCAAGAAAACTGCATTTCAACTGCATGTCTACAAGTAGAAAGCAGTGTGGAATTTTCCGTTCTGTTAAACAGTGTCTTTTGTCAAAATCAGCTCATTTTGTGGGGTCATACATAGCAGCTTTCCCAGGAAGAGCTTCACAGTGCCTACCTGGAATTTCCATTTCCAGACAAAACAAGCTGTTCATCCTCTGCAAAGATAGAAGAACATTAAAAACATTCCAGTATCCCTTATATTCCTGATTTAGCTGACCTTCATGGGAATTACCAACATGCAGAATAACCCTTGAGCTGCACTAGGTAGTATGAAAGACCAGAACCCCACTGGGCAATGAAAGTGAAGCTACAGTTTAAATTACCCCATGTCTAGGAAGGCCAGACTTTGGAAACAAAGCATGTTGAGAGATAAGAGCTAGATATGTTTGTGATTAGAAGCTTTTATGTCAGCCTTGAAATTACTAACATTGTTGATTTAGTTAGGAAGTCCTTAAATAGTATGTTTCACAAAAAAGCTAGTTTAGATTTAATTGAACTTAATGGCGTAGATGCTAATTAGTAGTGATGTTCATTTTGTTTCTATTGAGATATTTTCAAGAAATGTAGTACAGCTTAATTTTTTGTGCCTGTCTTAGTCTCAGGTTGTTTTTGTCTGCATATTTGTCAGTCCCTCCTGAGAGATAGTTTAGATCTTTCCAACAGCTGAACCATCCAGGGGCCATGATGCTAGTTTCACCACTTCTACTATTGTACGTAAAGTATCTGTTGTCAGAACTCCAAATGCCTGCATAGTAACTTGCAGATGTTCTGGCTGAGCCCTATGCAAAACAAAATAGAAGTCTATTTTTCTGTTTTTTCTTCACATGCAAGGGACAATCCATCTAGTCATTGGGCCAAAGTTTTCCTTTACTTTCCATTGCCTTGTTCTGTTTCCTCCTTCATCTTGTCCACTGTATTATCTCCTTATAACATCCATGCTTGAACATTCAGAGAAACAAATGTGTCTTGCACCCTATGATTAAGCTGGATATAGACACAGTTTCTTGAAAAGATACACAACAATGTCTTGGAATCTTTTGCAATTTCCTGCTTTCACTCATTTGTATCATCCTCTCTTTGTAACTTCTGGTTATCTATTCTGCTTTGTCTGACACTGATGGAGAACAGGACGGTTGCAACAAGAAAAACATCCTCTGTGCTGCTGACAACCCTGTCACAACCTCTCATCTGGATTCTTTCATCTGATGCTCTCTCTCTCTCTGTATATATATACATATGGAGCCCATTTCAAGAAAACAAACATGCCAACATCTTCTCTTTGAGAAGATACAGAAAGTGCATACATGAACTCTTAGACCACACTGGAATTACCAGATGCTCCTGGAACTATAGGACACTTCCCCACATGCTGTGGTTCCCATCTGTGTGAGGTAATGAGCTGAAGAGCAATCTAACCTGCATGGTACAACTATTATGGAGAATTACCTTGGTTTTCTTAATAGCAGGTTGTACTCACCTATGACTGAGTATTATATATGGTTGTAATCAGAAATTATATTGCTTAAAGTTGCATCCTCAAAGCACAACTGCTAAACACACTCTCTATATGTATCCTGAAATGCAAAATGCATTCACTGGGATATGTATTTTGAAATCACTGGGATAAGACCCTAAAGGAGAAGGGTGCTAAACATATGTAGCCTGTCATAACCTCTTTTCAGAAAGCCTTCATTTGTCAATGAAAAAAAATATTATGTCCTGTATTAACATAGCCTTTTACTCAATTTATTGTTGCAACTTCTCTGTCCACAATTCGGTATGCCTGTACTGTCACTGGTGGCAAAGAACACGTCGGGTTTTAAACTTACTGAACCTAGTAGGAGACTAATATTTATGCACTTGGCTTGCCCATTAACTGAGGGATGTAAAAAGACCCATATACATGTTGTACAGTAACTCTGAATCCAACTGAAAAAATAAAATGCTCCAGAAGGGGAAGTTATTGTTCATGATGTTCCATATTCCAAGTGCCAGTTTAGCTCAGCTCCCAGACAACACATTTCCCTTTTCAAATAGGGAGACTGAGGTGAATAAACTTATCTTATGACTTTAATATCTGAGTCTGTTGGCAGTAACTTTGGCCAGGTGCAAATATAAATCAGTTCCTGTTAAAATTAACAAACACACCAGTCTGAAAATCCACTCATAAACCTGGGAAAATTAAATATTTTCCCTAGCCACCTTAATACTTCCCCTCTTACTAGCCCTACACTTGTCTGTAAACAAAAGGAATGTTATTAATGAAAAAAGGAATGCAAATAATTTGGGAGAATACAGTGATACCAGACAAATGTTTCTACCAACATTATYCATACATTACACCTCCCCCACCTTGCAACATCTTTGACAGTTGACTGTTTTTATTCCATTTTCCCACAAGGTAATGATTCTCTAATAGAGACATGTACTCTCACACATTCTTTTTCTTATCACCTCCTTCTGAGTTTCTTTTAAGACCTCCAAATTTTTAGCCTCTATTTTTAACCTTGACTGGTCCTTTACATCTCCCATTGTGAAGCCTTTACTCTCCAGCTGCAATCTGGATTGGTCCTTGTAGGATGTCATAATCCAGATAGTTATTCTAGAAAAAGACATGTGGACTGTGCATAGGCCCAGGTGCTGCTTGGCTGCATTGCTGAAACAGCCAAAATCATCCCTTTCTGAAGAACACTGGTCATCAGTAGTCTGGTCACAATATTCTGGTCACCAGGGGTTGACTTGGGATGCATCCCTGTGCAAAACTCAGTAGGCCAAGACTCAAATTACCACAACTGTGTATTGCCACAACTGTGAAATCTCTCCCCTGTTTTTTGTTTGTTTGTTTGTTTTGTTTTGTTTTGTTTTGTTTTGTTTTGTTTTTTAGAAAGGGACTGAACAATTGCTATTCAGGCCAAAAATTAATCCCAATGTAGCAACAGAGGACAGTAATGACCTGGAAGTGTTTTGGGGTTGTTTCTTTTGCTATAGCAAGACAGATATAGAGAGCTGTGATTTTTGCTGAAGAATCTCAAAGGAAAAAAACAAATTTTATTAAAGATACCATGGAGGGTGATTGCTACTTTCACCATTTATTGCTCCACTTTACAACAACAAAACACATGAAACTAGTTCAGCCATATATCTAGTCATATAAAAACAATCAAAAGCACATTACAAATAATATGTGATTTAACACAATGCAATATGATTCAGAATGCAATTCTAAATGTCCGAGAAAAAATGGAATCTCGCAGCCTATCAGATTTTTCTGACCTGTATGTAACAAAAATTGTATTAGTTTTCATACAGCACTTGTTTCTATGAGGCTGAAACAAAACAATATTAAATCAGTGTTAGGAGGAAGTGAAACTCAGCGCAAGTATATATGTATCTACTTCTGYTGTTTTAGACTGAGTACAATAAACCATCAAAAATAAATTCAAAGTCAGAAAATAAAAAGCAGTAGAACAAGGAGACTTGTCAATAAATCAGAGTGTTAGCAATTTTGTATGATACTTTTGTAAGTTCTAATATGCGTTACAGCCCAACAAAATTCATACATGAAACTAGTGGAAAGTACTAACATCTGCCATCTGGCAAGTTCTTACATCCAAAGAAAATCCTAGACCTTTTAAAGTTAGTGGTCTGGCTGGATGTTCTTCCAGGTACAACAAATCAGCTTGGGTCAAATCAGCAAAAACTGATCACAACAGTTACAGATCCATAAATAAATATTAATCTCAATCAGTTATTGTAGAAATTCTTCACAAATTATATTCTCTGAGAAGCTTAATGTATTCTTTGAWCCAAGTAGGAAATTTAGACAACTCTTTACTTGGCTGGTCTATGCTGCTAATTTCCCGTGCTGGCAAAAAAATAGTGAGCAGGCACAATTTCATGGCTATGGACCCATGATCTCATTTGAGCAACAAATTCAACAACAAACCTCTTGATCACAGAGCACTGTAGAGACCTGGCTTTCAAATAAGGAGTTGTAGGGAAAAAATAGTGGTGCAATAACATGAGCAGGTAGCATGAGCACATATTTTAGTAGGTTTWTGTCAGTGCTCAGTCTAGTTAATAGACAGAATGGATCATAGAATCATAGAATCCTTMATGTTGGAAGGGACCTCCAGAGATCATCTAGTCCAACCCCCCTGCACATCCAGGGTCACCTAGAGTATGTGGCATGCTCAGAAACTTGTCATATGTCCTATCAAGAATGCATGAATGCACGAGCATGACATTGTCTTAATGCAGTGGTTAATAATCTAATCAGGCGACAGTTTATTAACTGTCTAATTACCAACTCAGATCTTTCCAGCAATAAGTACTGATGCAAACTGTGAGACACATTTCCATGGGTACTCAGCTTAATCACAGAGTCACTGAGGTTGGAAGTGACCTCTGAAGATCACAGAGTCCAAATCCCCTGCTCAAAAAGCTAAAGTAAAAAAACCCAAAGCACATTACGCAGGACCATGTACAGTCATATTTTGAATATCTCCAAGGATACAGATTTCACAGTCTCTCTGGGCAACCTGTTCCTGTATTCAACCTCTCTAACAGTATGAAAAGCATTTTCTTAGATTTAAACAAATTCCCTGTATTTCAGTTTGGGCCTGTCTCTCGTCCCATCACTGGGTGAGTCTGTCCCCATCCTCTTTACACCCTTCCTGTAGATATTTACAGAAGACAAGATTCTCTTGAGCCTTCTCTTCTCTAGCTGAACAATCTCACCTCTTTCAGCCTGTCTTCATATGAAAGATATTCCAGTACCTAAATCATCTTTGATCCCTTTAATGGACTTAGCCATGACTCTATTGTACTCGGGAGCCCAGCACTGGACCCAGCACTCCAGATGCATCTCATGAGTAATGAGTAGAGGGGAAAGATCATCTCTGTAAACCTGTCAGCAATGCTCTACCTAATGCTACCCAGTTAGTATRTTGTTGACTTTCTTGGCCATGAGGACACATTACTGGCCTAAGTTCAGTTTGTTCACCAGGACCTTCCTTTCAAAGCTTCTCTCTGAATTGTCAGCCCCCATCCTATACAGGTTTGTGGGATGTTTGCTCTTTGGGTGCAGGACTTGGCAATTTCATTTGTTAAAGCTGTGTCTTTCCTGTAAATGGAAAAAACTTCAAAGCCCAAACACTTTCAGATTGGAGAGATGGAAGGAAAATAGTAACAGAGGGCAGCTGCTCCAAGGCATCTTGAAAAGCAGCCTACCTTTGCTAAAGACGATCAATGAACCTTACAGGCTCTAATAACATCCCAATGTGCTCCTTCAAGCTATGGATGGATCCAGCAGAATAACCACTGTTGGCATATGTGACGCAACTGGACTGAGGCCCATGAGCAGCGGTGGGTGGATGCCAGAATGAGAAGACATGATAGGGGTAGGTGACATTTGCGGTTAGCTGGACAGGGGGCCCCATTTCATTCCTTGCACYGAGGCCTATGCCAATCACACTGCAGTCCTGCCCAGATAATTAAGTTTTGAAGCAAGAACAGAGTTCGCTTAATCCTAGTTAACATAAAGCCTCTGTTAAAATTGATGTGCACATTTTTAAGAGTTTACTTCAAGCTGAGTAAGCCACTAAAAGGGGACATTCATTATTACTATTTCTCTTGAAGCAAGTCTTGAAGAGTGAAGAAGAATCACAAAAACTAATGGGGAAGGCGTCGCCTATGTAACACCACCAAAAATATTCAGTTACTTTGTCCCCACAAAGCCACTGGGTAATTTAAAATAATAAAACATCATAAAACAGTGCAGCTTGTTTCTCTGTAATTTAGAAGCATAAAAAGGAACTGATGTTGTAATTACAGACTGAAAAAACAAAAATCACATTTTTAAAGTTATTCCAGCAGATTTTTTTAATAGCTATTAGCTCCTCCAAAGGGAACACAAAATCTCCTGTCAAGGACTTTGTTCAAATTTGAAGCAGACTGAGAAAAAAAAGTAATGGACCCCAGAAGTATATGAAGGAGGACTTAATAGACCAGAACTGGTTAGCAGACTACAAGGCAGGTATCAGTGCTGAAACTAGAATTTGCGTTAGGCAGAACTAAGGGAAATAATCACAGACTTAGCATATCTACAGTATTTTCCATTGAGCCAGATCAGTATGCTCACTTTACTGATAAGTCACCTGAGGCTTGAGCAAGGAGTTGGACTAGATGATTTCTGGAGGTCCCTTCTGACCTTAACCATTCTGTAATTCTGTGAGGCACAGAAATAATAAGATCAAAACTTCTAGCTGCTGAAGAGACAGAAATAAAACTCAAGGTAACACGTCTCCAGTATTTTTTTTAAAACTACTCTTCCTTTGGGATCTAATGTACTTAGTGTCAGCCATTCTCAAAAATCAATCATTTTAACCTTAAATACTATAGAACCATCAGAGCCATATAAGAGATTACATGTTATTTCTTCACACAAGTGACAGGAAATGCAGGGATGAAGAGTTTTCCATTAACCTTTTCAGTGAAGTGGAGGGAGACAACATAGCTTTAAGGGTAATAGAGCTTTTTCAATAGAGATCCTGTTCTGAGGTAAAAGGAAGCACTTACAGAAGCTCTGTGTCCTTCCTTGGCCGTTCAGACCGATGGTGTTGATCACTGGCTGTTCCACACAGGAGGTCAGAGATGGGTCTCCTCCCTTGCCTCTGAAAGGCGTTGTCACCAATATACTCCAGAATACATTTGCGGGCAAGGCATCTGACTTTCTCATTTCCTTTCCTGTTTTGTTGTGCAGGGGTTTTAAGTGCTTGGCTTYAGGGATCTCTTTTTATAGGCCTTTTGCCTTTGTTTATTGTCATTTCATTTTTAGTTATTTTTGTTAAGGTGCCCAGTATCCTTCAAGCATGTATGCCCGTAAATTAACATGTATTATTATTATAATAAAGTTGCATCTTTGCTGAAGGCCAGGCTGTCCAACATTGATCTCTAAATAGAGGGGTAAGTGAGAAGCTGGATGGCATTGCCCTCTTCAACATGGCACACCACAGAAGGTATCTAATCTGGGAGACGGAAAATATGGAGAGGACATGAACGTAGTGGTGTTCATGTAAGCTTCTGGAGGCCTGCAAAGTTCATCAAAAGATCTTGAAAACTGGGATGGCCATGAAAATCCTTAAAACCTTCATTGGGAACTGAGATGAATTATATGCTTAAAAGATTGTGGTTGTTCTAAACTATTGGGATTAAATGCTAAAACAGGCAGCACACTTAGACATCCATCTCAAATGAGCCAACCAGCTTAAGGGAGCAGTGACTATGCACTACCACAATTACAGGGAGAGTTTGCTTATTGCAACAGCTACCTATGAAGTGAAGAGTGCAACCATCAAATAAAACAGGCTGCTCTTTTCCAATCCTTYTCTTTGCATATTGAAATGAAATTCCCCCTCTTCAAATCTTTCAATAAAATCTAAAATAACGCAATTGTTATTGCTTCTCAGTTCTCTGCTCTGATCAGCCAACTCATAGAAAAACATTCAAAGCTTTAGCAATTCTTGTAAGCGCAGAAATGTTAGGTAGGATCTAGTCTGCTCAGCTAGGGGACACAGAATCACACAGACCTTGAAAATGTGTCACAATTTTAGGCACCTAACAAAGCTATCCCTAAGGTGTCCATGAAGTAAAGGAGATTCCTTTGAAGGCTGTCAGAAAAGAAAAACATTCTTCCATCTAAAGTAAATGCATAATGTTGAATGGGGAGACTTCAAAGGACAAGAGGAATATCTCCAGGAAGCCTTGAAAACCTACTTCTCACCATTGACTGTCCAGGGAATGTGGTCACTTACCATAAAGATACTAGGCCACAAAATTTAGCCACAAGTTAGTTGCTCAAGTTAGATATACTGGATCCAATTTACGAATGTTTATTCTATTTTATGCACTTCCATTTATAAAGTTTCTCTTATATGAGTATTTTATTGTATATCTTTACACATAAAGGCTCACCACACTCTTACAAACAAAGCAAACATTATTTCCACTTCCGTGTAAGGAAAATGATTCACAAAAACAGGACAAACTGCTTTAAGTCAGGCATGCAGTGACTCATGGCGAAAACACAATTGCTAAAATTCATGCTCCAAGCAAAAATCAAAGCTCCTAAARCCTAAACTAAGTCCACAGTCTTTCATATTAATGTGTCTTGTTAATTCCCGGTTTATTAAGGTTACTAATGTTCCTGTATTTTCTGTAGAAAAACATGAATTACCAGTAATTTATGCCTTCTGGTTAGTTTTAAGCTTGAAAATTTGAAATGCTTTCTTACCATTTCTTAGCTGGTTTGATTTTTTAACCTTTTCTAATTGAAAGGTTATGGGTTCCGTTTGACCTTTTTTTTTTTTTTTCCACCAAGAACTGATGGCTTAGCAAGCAGAAAATCTTACAAGAAGAAACTCTTGGAAAGCAATTCTAAAAATCATATCAATTYGTCATTCCCTGGATATTAATAACATTTAATCTTCACATTTATTTCAGTTAGTAGGGAGATAGTAGAGTGYTGATCTAAAACTACGTGATAATGAAGTCTGAACTCCTGTTTTCATTATTGTAATGGAAAATGCTATTTTCAGTTTTGCAAATCAGTAAAACATATAAAACTATATATTTCTTTAAAAGTCACAGTTGCAAAATTTCTACATTAGAAATAAGAAGCCCATTTCTATTTCTATTTGTGAAAAATGTTATTGTCCTTAACACACATATTGATGCTTTGCATATTTTAAGACTATGATGAATTATGATAGGAAGCATCCCTCTTTGCAGAAATGAGAAAAGGTGCAGGCAAATGTCTGTCAGCCATGCCAAAAGGTTTTCACTAATTTCAGACTAATTGCAATGCCCCATAATTTTTAAATACAATATACAAAAGTAATTGTGAAACTCAGAAATTTTCATATTATCAGAACGTATATTAAAACTGTCTGAAAATTAACAAGTTCCTCTTCAAGTGAAATGAAAATCATAGCTGATTTTATTGTATATCTCTTAAACAGTGTTGTCTGGAGTTTGATTGTCATTTTCCATAAGAATTTAGCCATAGGTGAAACTTGAAGGGCCTGTCCTTCTTGTTCCTATTAATCTTGATGCTAGTCTGGGCAGTTTACTGCTTGTTCACTTCATTGCTAACATCTGAAATGTGTGGTAGATTCCTCTCTTAAATAATTATAAATTACAGTCTTTTCAGCATCTAGGTAACATCTCAGTCATAGACCTTACAAAATCAGAACACAGCAGCTAATCCACGGTTAATATTTCATCAACTTTGATCTGGTTAAACCCACGTAAAATAACTCAGGGTTGATTTTTCTATAAATATTTGGCTGAGATAAATTGGACCATGGTAATTGAATCATCTGCCATGGTATTTTTCTCCTTCTACTGAAGTACAATGCAGTTATTCATTCGTGTTAATTAATAATCCTTCAAGAGCCAATGAATTAGTACATCATTTACTCTTTGCTGCCAGGAAAATTATACAAAGGACTTTGTATTCATTGCTCTGTTGCCAGAAGTACTATACTTAAGAAATGGAAAAATGTTCAGAGAGGCATCCCATTCAGTAAGGGCATCATATACTCTTCAGTTGGCCCATTCTCAGAGGGGGTACCCCAGATTTTGCTTATCCTTGAACAAAAACAGACAGCATGGATATCAAATGGGAGACTTCAACAAGCAAATGTTGTATGAATTGCCAACTAACTTGGAAAAAAGAGAAGTCCTTCCCTAGACACTTCTCTTTCTTATCTGTAATCAGAGCTACATGACTGTTACTTTCCTTTAACTGAAATTCTCATTAATGGGGACCATGCAGTGAAAATTGCATCATGCTATTGAGACAATGTTCCCAGCTGTGATTTGCATAGGGAAAATACATCCCTATTATTAACTAGGGACTATACATGCAAGGATAAACAGTGTGAAACTTTCCCATGACTATCGGTTCCGCTGGAGGCACTTCAGTGCCCATGAAACGTCTCTTCTGCATCAAGCACCATCTCTGCAGTCAGGAACTGAGCTGTATCTGTAGTGTGTAATGTGGTCAGAAAGTTTAGCTTCAAAACAGACTGTGTAGTTAAAACATTTAGGTCAGTTCAGTTAATTATTCTCATCTAACTATTCTTGAATAGTGGTTGTCTGTGTTTTTATATCACTCTAAATTGCCTGTTTGCTTTCTGCACACCTCTATTACCCAGGTGTCACTGCAAAATTAATCAAATGGAAAACTTGCCTAAACATTTATTAAAATGTTCATTCTTATTCAGCAAAGCTGTAACTCAAAGTAATCTACTTTCTCATAAGGGATGATCTTATCCATCCAAATGAAGAGCCCTAAGAGATATTGAAACATAATTAATGTAGAGCTTTATGAATTCATTGCATAAAACTCTTGCTTGTCAAAGGAGTGAAATTGGCTATCCCCACCTCAAGCTGAGTATTTTGGTTTCCCTTTTCTCCAGATAAGGTATAAAGATAGCATTCAGTCTGCATAGGTTTTACTTCAGTGTGCAAGTGACCCATTGAATATCTAAATATATTGGTTGTTCCTCAAGAAAACAATTTTTCCTACAAGATTATGTAGCATTTGGAAAGCACCCAAGAAAGATCTTCATAAAACTGTCTGGTTTTCTGGTGGTTTTGTCCTCAAACGAAACAGATGTGCTCAGGTTTTGCTGCCCTCTGCCAGTACAGGCACAAGTACTGTGGTAAAGAAAAAAAAATCTGGTAACCAAGCCTTTGATATAGAAAAACCACACGGAGTTGAGTCATAAACTGTGGACACGAGACAACTAATTATGGGTTATGTTAGGCATGGGGAACAGGTTAACTGCTCCATAATTACAATTGAGATTGCTGTGGACACGGTCAAGGAAACCCAGTTAATAGAAAGAAGTAAATTAAAATATATTGGTATCTATGAAGGAAAACAAGTCCTGTCTGTTTTCTTTAGCTTCTTCAGTGATTTCAGATGTTCTTGATGTTTTACCACTGTTTAAGAAACAGACTTATGAAGTACAAACAGGGCGTTAGGTTTCATGTTCTGCTTTTTTTTTTTTTTTTTTTTTTTTTTTTTTGCAGGGAAGGAGTTAGTGAGGGTTTCTCTAGCAAGTACTTTCTATGGGCTGCACTACTAGCGGAATGAAAACCTGGATAATGGTGACAAGATACAAACGGTGAAATGGAAACTTTTGTGAAATGGATCCACGTTAGGAACATGTAGAAAAGAGATGGGTGCTGATACGGAAAGGGGTGGTAGTCAAAGGATTAGGGGAAGATGAGTGGCTGGAGACTAGGCTCTCCTGGAGCTGTCACCCATGGCAGAGCTCTGAAGCCACAGGACACCCTGTCTGGCAGCAAGAATCTTACCAGGGCTCAGGCAGAGCTGAATGCATCAAGGCAACCTCTTGCAGAGTTAAAATGATCTTCTGGCAACAAGTGAGTGATAAAAGTGAGGTGAGCACKCAGACAGACTTCATTCCCAAGCCTTCCCTGAAGGCCTGACTCAGATCTGTTTGCAGGCTTCCCCTTTTCCTCCTAGCTCAATGGAAACTTTTATGCTGGTTCCTTTAAGTTGCCCTCCAAAAGTACACACTATTTCTGAGTACAGGGCCTATATTTAGCCTCCCTTTTCAATGCCACCTCCGTGGCAGAGCCTGTTTCCCGTTGACATCAGCTAAATGTGGTACTGAAGTTTGAGGTTGAGGTGCTGGACCTCTTACCTGAGTGAGTGGGCAGACAGGCAAGTGGACACACAATTTGACTTCACTGTGGCATCACAGCTTGCAAAATGAAGCTGCAGGCAAACATTGTGGCTCCCTGGGTTTCTGTTTTTGTTGCGTTGACTCTGCTATTGGTACCATTACAAGGAGGACATGCACAGACTCCATAGAGTGCTTTGAATACCTAGTGCTGGGACCTGCCAGCTCAGCAAGCCACTCTGCCTTGCTGGGCATTTTYCTTCCAGCTGCAGGTCTGGAAAGAGATGGGAACATCCCTTTGCTCAGGGGACACCGAGTGTTCTTGGTCTTTGAGACACACAACTCTTCTGCCTGGTTATGGATTCGTAGCTACAGAGATACAGCTCTCCTGACAATCAGTGAGAACATCACAACATCTTCCATCCTTTCCCATAAAAATTTCCAGTAGTTTCTGAATACTATATATACCAGAGAGGTAGTGTCTGTATAAAACACATTGGCATCAATATAGTTGTCCAAGTTAATCATGTGGGAAACGTTGTCTGGTGTTTATAAATCCATCTAGTATTTCTTAAGTCTCCACTTGGAAAACAACTTAGTCATCAGCAGATTTTAACTAGATTGCTGCCTGCTTCCTCCCACATTAGTATATGAGATAGCATTGGTCCCAGTACAGATCCCTGGGTTTCCATTTCTGCTTTTTGTTTGTTTGTTTGTTTTGTTTTTTCTTTGCTACAGCACTCTTCCTCCATGTAACCACTCTTAAGTCCTTGTCAAGATTTCACTCCTTCCCCTATGGTTACTTACACTCCAGCCGTTTGTACTGTGGGTATTTGGAAAGGCTGTTCAAAAGCATATGAAGGGCTCTTTTCTGCACTTATATAAATTCAACATTTATGTAAATTGTCTTTCCAGATCACCTCTTCTTCAGGCCATACTATTCCAGCCGCTAACAAATTGCTGCCCCCCATTCACCAAGCCTGTCATTTAGGAAGACAGAAGAACAATTCCCTCCACATAAAGAAAAGTCTCAAGACCTCAACCCGAAGTTATGAGCATGTAGAAATTTCGCAGCCACTACATATTAAAAATAACAACTAATTACAAAATTGTAGAAAGTGAAACATAATTACAAGGAAAAATATTTAAATGCAACCAAGGCTTATTTTGACAGATGAGTCTKCCTTAAAGATGAAAGATTTCCCATGTGAGATTCAGATGGAGAAATACAGGTTCTTAAGTTACTTTTTGATMTAAAGGCAACTTCTATACTTTTTGTTTTATCACCTCCTTTGAAGAGGCAGATGACTCAGAGAGACATGGGGTTAAGAATGGAATGAACATTAAAAGCTTCTGTCACTAAAGCTAGACTATGAAAAAGATTTTCAGAGACTCCAAACCTGTGATATTTTTTTGCTGTTTCTCCTGGCAGTGGTGTGATAGGATTTAAAATAAATTTGGGGCCCTGACAGATGGTAATTGCTGTTTCAAATGGAAAAATAGAAGAGCTGATTTCAGAAAAACTTTATATATCAAGGACCATATATATCAATGTTATGGGATCTACTTCCAAATAATCTGACTAAAGCCCACCAGGAAAAAAAAATAAAAAAGAAAAAGAGAGAGTGTGCAAGCCAGCTCTGTGGGGCACCTGGGAGTTGTTAGATTATCTAGCTACCTACCATACAAAAAGATGAAAGTACTCATGAAGCTTTGATGACTGCTTTAGCTATTTCTATAGCTAAAATACCTTCTTTTGTGTGTATSCAGGATTGGCTGGGTAAGATATCTGGATTTTTGTTGGTTCAGTGCGTGACAGGTTGCTTCAGCAGCCCCCTGGCAGAGCACGTAAGTGTGTGCTGTCTGTTTGTCCTCACTGATGCTCTTTTGGGACCAGAGCTTGAAAAGACATACATCAGTAAACATGTTGTTTGACTACATTAATCTGGGGAACTGTGGTAGTTTATAGGTCATYGCATTACTTGGTTCAACAAGTTTAGACTAATGCATTGGAGTCATCCAGTTTCCCCTTAAACATCTATGGAATATGAACTTAGTGTGTGCTGCTGATAGATTTATGCCCTGGACCAGACTTCCCTCTAAAGTTTATAGGAGAAGCCAAACTGTAGAAGAAGCTAAGCTGTAAGTTTCAGTTCCACTTCAGATATCTTCTTACCTTTGCTCGATTTGCTCTTTTTTTTTCTTTCTTTTTTTTTTTTCAGCCTATTTCTGTATTGTCTAATTCTTGAGCATTGTCTTTTTTTTCCTTCATGTCCAATTTAGGCATGGGCCACTTTCCCAGAACTAAAATGAAGGCATGAGTAAGGAAACTGGTATGCAGAGCATGAGCTCTGGTGAGGAGCAGATGTCCTCCATTACCGCCACCGAAGCCTTATTATCAACACCATGAGCCAGTTCACGCTACCCATTAAGGCAGTGTTGTTTTGGCATCAGAGGTAATAATCAATAACCAATTACTTCTTAAATTAAGTTTCGACTTAATAGACTAAGGAGCAAAAGACAAATTTCTTTTGTCCGGGCTGGACACACAGACATACCGTTCATCTGCGTTGGACGAATCTCTCTCACAGAGCATCATATACCAACAAGGCCTCTTCCTAACTCTCCCCAAATCAGCAGGAGTCTTCCTATTGACTTCAGAGGTATTTTGAGCTCAGCTCAACATATCCGTGCTACTGGCAATGACACATTCAGCAGTTTTAACCCTTTTTCTTTAACTTGCTCGGGGAAGCAATACATCATGTTACTCCATGTTTCTGAGGTGAGTAGGTCTAGTAGTGGGATCCCAGCCACAGTGTGGCACAGAAACAACCTCCCTGACATGTAAAGAAAGTTCTGGTGTCTCTGAATCCTGCTACCATCTTCATGTGGAGGTTTGGCTTCCCTGTGGATACTTTACTTTTCTTTCTGTGAACTGTACGATCAGTTTCCACATATTGCATACAATAAAACTATGGTAAGTGATGAAATAATACTGATGAAGCAATTTCCAAGGAAGCTTAACCTGGGTATACATGACTCTTTATGCATTCAGCTGCTTTTTCTGCTTATCTTGCAGTAATACATATCAAGCTGAAATTTAAAAACAAGGACCAAGCGTGCATTAAAAATAAAGGTCTTAATCCCTTTTCCAAGCATATTATCTTATTTACTATAGCAAATGGGTAAAACTATCATCAGGAAAACATTGTTACCTGACCATGGCCAGAATTGTATTCTTACCGCTGGATCATAATTCCCTTTCTTTCCATTCCTTAAAAGTTCATTCAGTTCTAACTTCTACAGTAATGTTTATCTAGAGTACCTAATTATATAGTGCAACCTGCATCTGGAGTGCTGGTTCAAGGTTATTATAGTTCCCTACAGACAAAACAAAAATATTGTTTTAAACTTATCCATTGAGGAAAATGGCTGCCTCTTACCTCTGATAGAAATATATGGATATAAAATAAAATTATTAGAACTTTATCAGTATAACAGTGTTGTCTGCTCAAAAGACTGACTTACCTGTATGATACTTGCCATCACAGAACTAGCTCCTCATTTTTACTACTTCAGCAGACATAAAATCTGATGAATTTATACTAAATGTATAAGATCTATACAAAGAAAGGCTGTAGTGACAGGCAAATAACAGATGAATCTAATGATGCTGAAAGTGTATGATCCAAAAAAGCAAGTTGGGAAAATAGGGAAAATTTAATGAAAGACTTATAAAACGGAGCAGGAGTAATAATTTAATCGTTTCTCATTTGAAAAGCAAGGTTCTGCACAATCTATATTGTAATGATTACACACAGAGCACTATTTCTTTTACTACAAAGAAGAAAACTTTCTTTTTTGGCAGCAGTAAAAGGAAAGTGGGTAGATAAAACAAACTCTTTAATTCATATGTCCTTACTCATACGTTTCCCGTCAAGCATGGTTTCTTCTTTATTTAGAATCAATACTAAGTAAGGAAAGGATAAATATATAAATCGCAAAACTCTTTCTGTGGGTGTATTGGTAGCCAAAGTAAATTGTCTGAGGTTTGGAGAAACCATGCACTTATTCTGTACTTACTCTAACATTCAGAAGCGATGAAGAAATTTTTTGTTTAAATCCCTAGAATGAGGGTTCTAAGGACTGTTTGGAGCATGGGTCGTATTTGTGACATACAGGGGAGTAAGAAAAGGCAGCAGCCTCCTTGATAAATCCCTTGCTGTTATTTTCATATTCCTGTTCTCTGTGAGAAGGGGGTGTATCACACACAGCCAGAGTGGGAAGTCAGGAGTCCTATGGCTGCGCTCTGCTCTTGCTTCTTCCAGGCCAACCAAGTGACAGGCATCTATAGGCAGTAGAGCCCTAGGAAGCTATACGGATCCTTTTCCAATCCTCCAATATATGGAGGATTGATCCTGCTAAGAATTCAAGCAGCTACTTAAAAAGCAAACATATGAGCAGTCTCTTTAAATTCAGCAAGGACTTTAGATAAAGTATGTGCTAATAATTGTTATACTGACAGTGGCATAAATTAAAATTAACCATTTTTTAAAAGTCCCCAAAAGAGGTCATAGTTTCATTAGTTATCAATCACTTACGCTTTTTCTGTCTCAATAATGTCTTTGTGACATGGCTGCACTATGTACCTTCTACAACGCAACACTGTTGTAGAAGTTCACATTTTGGTGCATCCTTAAGATATTTAGGAAAAATAAAGTCAGAAATGCAGAAACACACCCTAATTTTTAGAACACTTCTGGTTAGATGTTCAGGTAAGACAGTCCTCAAATAATGAATATAGCTGGGAGAAATTACAAATTTATTAAAGGTAATTTAATATAACTTGAAAGCTCCTGGGATTTTTAGTGTGCCAATATTTTTTATTCTATTTAATCATTAGAAACAGCCTTCTCTTTTATCTAGGTAAAAAATAGTAACAATATTAAAATAGGTTTGGGAACACAGAAATTGATCATTCTAGCTATCTGAAGTAAGATAAATTTAAAAGATAGGAATGTATGAAATACATTTGTATGAGATAGGTACTGCTATGCAGCAGGACTCATCAAAGCTGTGAGGTTCTTCAGTTCTAGACTTAGATCATACCTTAAAAATCAGGCACTCCGAAAGCCACTCGGACAGTTAAGCCTGATGAAGTCCTTGTAGAAGAATCCTGCATCTTTTATCAAGGATTTCAACCTACCAAGTACCTTAAAACAGATGAGTGAAACCAGCTAGCAGTAAAGAATCTGTCCAGTAAAAATTACCAGAAGTGGTTCAACATCCTGAAGAATTACTGCTTGCATTRTATCACTGTACAGTTTGAGAAACCTTTCCTTTTTTCCTTCTTTCTTTCCTCCTTCACTCCTTCCCTCCCTTTTTCCCTTCCTCCCATTTCCCATTCTCTAGGAAATGGCAGAAAAATGAACAAAGCAGCCAAAACGAGCATACCAAACAGAAAGAAAGGATCTCTGGCTTTATTGACTCCATTCCAAAACAAAAGAAATTATCTTGAGGAAATTTTGAATTTCGCATAAAATTAGCTGGATGCCAACCCACATGGTTTAGATGTGGGTCAAATGAAAATTGCTGTCGCAGGAGTTCCGGAAGGTCAAGTCATGAGACAATCCACTTTATGTGCTTGTGTYCAACAATGACAAAAATCTGGAAGGAAGTGGCAATATAAAGAGCGATATGTAGGACTATAGGATGCCAGGACTGCTGTAGAATTGTTGTTGCTTATCTCAATAGAACTGAAAAACAGCAAACAAAAATAAAGTCCTAAGATTGTAATTCATGTCTGAAAAGTCGAGATACGTGTAGTTTCATTACATTTCCATAGGGATGATTATGAGTTGGCAGAACTGGTTACATCCCTTTTTTAGGGGAACAGTAATGAAGTTGATAGTACCTGAGAGGCACACCTGGCATGGCTGATGACGGGTACCACATATCTTACATGSCATGGATCATGCATGCAATTCAGGGGTCTTGGGGGAGGGCTGAAGCAAATCTCTACCCAAATTTCCTGTGGAATAAACACAAGAAATTCACTGTTCTTGACTGGGAAGTCTGGGAGAGGATGACATCCTGTCCTGCTTCAATTTCGCAGAATCCCAGAATGGTTGAGGTTGGAAGGGACCTCTAGAGATCATCTAGTCCAACCCCCTGCTCCAGCAGGCACACCCACAGCATGGGGCACAGGGCGGCATCCAGGCAGCTTTTGAAGACCTCCAGAGAAGGAGATTCCACAACCTCCCTGGGCAGCCTGTTCCAGGACTCTGTCACCCTCACAGGAAAGAAGTTCTTCCTCACATGGAGATGGAACTGCCTGCGTTTCRACTTACACCCATTGCCCCTTGTCCTGTCACTGGCCACAACGAGAAGAGTTTGGCCCTTTCCTCCCTACATTCACCCTTCAGGTATTTATACATATTGATCAGATCCCCTCTCAACCTTCTCTTCTCCAGGCTAAACAGGCCCAGCTTGCTTAGTCTTTCTTCATAAAATAGATGCTTCGGTCCCTTAACCATTGTTGCTCTCTGCGCAACCATCTATAGAAGCTCCTCATCAAAACATTCATTCTTGATTTGAGTCTTTAGAAATAACAGGGAGTATATTTGTATGCCRCACTACAGGTCACAATTCCCCACCCAAAAAGGTGATTAAAAGGTATGATAATATTTTAGGTATAATTAAATACTGAATACGCTCTTTTGTGAGTACACTCACAATCATGTGAGACACTAGTTAAATAGTGTAAGAC
>NW_020455492.1:417104-466161 GCF_003342845.1 Nothoprocta perdicaria | reverse complement strand
AAAAAAAAAAAAAAAAAAAAAAAAAAAAAAAAAAAAGCATTGGGGAAAGCAGAAGGAGCCCCAGCAGAAAGATCATTTACAAGACAGATAGGCAGATCCACCTGCAATATCAGGTGAAGAAGACCTATAGACCACCTGATCCAAGGAGGCATTGAAAAAGTTAGGAAAGCCCAAGTGCTGTTATGAAGTTGCTGCAGCTGGTTTCTTCAGACCTGGGACACAGTAAGCGCTTTCCTTAGAGATGAGCATTACCCTGCTGAGAAACGGCAGAAGAGAGTGTAAATCTCTACAGCTAGGCTCAGAGGATTACTCGTAGATATAGGCATGATCAGAGCACACAGGATGCAGGAACTGCGGTTAATATATCCAAGCAAGTGGGTGGTGGGTGAGAGAACATRTCCAAGCATTAATATGTCCAAGCAAGTGGCAAGTGGGTGAGAGAAAATGTCAGGCTATTAGTCCAAGGGAAGTGGGAGAATTTCAYCTCTATGAAGTGAAACAGAGGAGCCTTGGAGTAAGTAGCTGTTTTCCAGAGGTCAAACCTTCACAATGCAAGGGTGCCCTCAGTCTCTACGTAACTACTGCCAGCAATGCAGTGAAGGTGGACAGCACCAGAACGGAGGCCAGATTTGGTCCAAATCTGCTATAGGTTCTTATACCCAGAAATACCCCACATTGTTTTCAGACTCTGATCAATACTGTGGATTGTGGAACCTGACAAATCACTTCCATAAGATCATGCTGATTCTAATTTAAAAGTAAAGAGCAATTTTAAAAAGTTGAAAATCCTTTGTTCCACTGACAGTACAAAGGTAATGGAAAACTACAGCAATGAATTCTGTGCAAAAGCTCCGACAGCTCCTGAATCTGAGCCTGAGTCTGAAACCTCTATACTTCATATATCAAATCAGCTATCAATATTTATTTATCATAACAAAATGATTTTTCACACAGAATTTTCATATAAGACAAATGTTTACATGACAGAAAAATGTACCCAGATACTCTAGAATTGATGTATTTATAAATAATTTATAAATAAGCACTTCCAGGCCTTCCTGCCAAGACAGCAGAGTGTAATAGATGTGCTGCTGCTTTGGGAGCTGAAGGTTGTAGTTCAGTGCATAATCTGGACAGTTTTAGTGTATATTTCCCACTGTGTCCTTCACACCCATGTTCAAAGGCTCCTGAACATTATCACTGAATTCCTCTGAGAGCAAAGCTGAAGAAAAAAGGAAAGGTGAAATCCTAGCCTTCTGTTTTCCACTTTTCTCTGTTTCCCATGTTCTCCAAGTATGCAAAAAACATTGTCCCAAAGAAGAACATTGCACATAATAAATTTTATTGTATGTCAAGCTAGGGGACAATGGGTTTACAACGGAAAATTTGCCTCACTCCTTTGTTTTCTCTTGTTGTTTTTTTCGATTTCAAGCACTCARTAAGTTTTCACTCGGAAAACACAACACAAACCATAAAGCATGTGGGTGCATTGGCAACCCTGTTGGGTTTTAGTAAGCATCATGTATATTTTTACTGGGGAGAAAGAAGTTCCTGTGTTTTTTTTCAGATATACCATCGCTTCAGTGGGAGTCAAAAGTGAAGTGAAACCAAGATGATAGTGTTYTTCGGTTGTTCCCAGCACTAATACCCACTTGAAAGCTGTAAGGAGAMCTTATTTCCTTTTAGGAGGTTTATTTTAGCATTTGAAATATGGCAGATAGCATAATTGGATTTTAAATATCCGATCCAAATTTATTTCAGGGGATTGAGTCAAAACAAATACAAATTCAAGTTTGCCTAGTGCATTTAAAAGCTGGCAGCACATGCATTTCAGGACCTCACCAATTACAGCACTTTGCTTATTTCTGAAACAGTTGGCTGCATATCATTTCTATCTAAAACCATGTCCCACACTTTCAGGCTTAGTTGCGGGTTCATAAGTGTTTGTTCTATTATTCAATCACATTATAAAATGAACCACATTTTCCAATACCTACTTCATGTGCCTTATTTCATTTTTAATTGTGGCATTTCTTCAAACTTCAGTTGTCCCACAGGATTTCATTTTTGGACCACTTGTGCAAGCCACTAGAAATGATGAATTCTTGAAGTTTGCAATCTGAGTTCAGTTTAAGCCCACATACCAAAATCTTATCCAAAACCATGTCAAAGAAGCCAAAAAAAACCCCACACCACTTCCTAGGTCTAAGTTGCATAACAAGCAGGTCTGTACCCTCCTAGAAGAAAATAAAGGCCCCCAGCCTTGCGCATGCTGTATTTTTCACAGATTGAAAGGTGCCTCAGTGCCCTTAAGGCATGGAGTGCTGTCCTGCACCATGCAAACAGGAGCTTTGTGTTGTCTGCATCTGCTTTAACTCCTTCATTTTAAATCCTCTGGTCTGATGACATTGCTTGTCATTGTGTGAGAAAGGGCTTGARATTACTGATAGGCTACTTTTCATGAGCTAAATCCTCTCCTCTTATGGAAACAAAAACTGTCAAAGAATGCAGGGATGCAACGACAAAGGTCAAGGCATGTTTGGAATTAGAGTTAGCAAGAGATGTCAGGGACAACAGGAAGGGCTTCTATAAACAGATCATCAGCAAGAGGAAGACTAGGGAAAACGTGGGTCCGCTGCTGAATGGGCTGGGTGCCTTGCTSATGGAGGATACAGAGAAGGCAGAGTTACCAGATGCCTTCTTTGATTCTGTCTTTACTGCTAGGGATAGTTGCCATGAAATACAGAGCTTGGACACAAGAGAGAAAACTGGGAGAGAGGAAGACTCGTCGAGGAGGATTGGATTAGAGGTTATTTAGGTAAACGGGCACCCATAAATCTGTGGGCCTGGATGAGATGCACCCAAGAGTGCTGATAGAATTGGCAGGGGTTATTGCTAAGCTGCTCTCCATCATCTCTGAGAGGTCATGGGGAGTGGGAGAGGAGTTGAAGGACTGGAAGGAAGCCAGTGTCACACCAGTCTTCAGAAAGGGCAAGAGCGAGGATCCAAAAAACTACAGGTCAGTCAGCCTCATCTCCATCCCTGGAAAGGTGATGAAGCAGCTCATCCTAAAGAGCATCTCTAGGCATATGAAGGAAAGATGGTGATCAAGAGTAGTCAGCATGGAGTCACTAAGGGAAAGTCATGTCTGACTAACCTGATAGCCTTCTACAATGGAATAACCGGTTGGATGGACAATGGGAGAGCCGTGGATGTTGTCTTCTTGAGTTCAGAAAGGCTTTCAACACCATCTCCCATTGCATCCTCATGGGGAAGCTCAGGAAGCGTGGATTGGATGAGGGACAGTGACTAGATGGCAGAGCCCAGAGGGCGGTTATAATGGGGCTGAGTTTAGTTGGAGGCCCGTGGCCAGTGGTGTCCCATAGGGGTCAGTACTGGGCCTGGCGCTGTTCCACTTGTTCATTAATGACTTGGACAAGGGCACTGAATGCACCCTGAGCAAGTTTGTGGACGATACCAAGCTGGGTGAAGTGGTCGACACTCCAGAGGGCTTTGCTGCCATCCAGAGGGACCTAGACAGGCTGGTGAGTTGGGCAGAGAGGAATCTCATGAGGTTCAACAAGGAAAAGTGAAGAGTCCTGCAAGCAGAGAGGAATAACCCCAGGCACTAGTACAGATTAGGGGCTGACCTGCTGGAAAGTGGCTCTGAGGAGAGGGACCTAGGAGTCCTTGTTGACAACAAGTTAACCAAGAGGAAGGGTTTACAGCTTGGACTCAACAATCTTGAAGGTCTTTTCCAGCCACAATGATTCTATGACTCTACGAGGCAGTAGTGTGCCCTTGTGGCCAAGAAGGCCAATGGGATCCTGGCCTGCATCAGGAGGAGTGTTGCCAGTAGGTCAAGGGAGGGGATCCTGCCCCTCTACTCAGCTCTGGGGAGGCCTAACCTGGAGTACTGGGGACAGTTCTGGGCTCCCCAGGACAAGAGGGACGTGGAGCTTCTAGAGAGGGACTGAAACACCTCTCATATGAGGAAAGATAAAGGGAGCTGGGCCTATTTAGCCTAGAGAAGAGAAGATTGAGAGGAGATCTGATCAATATGTATAAATATAGGAGGGGAAAACATAAAGAGGATGGGGCCAAAGTCTTCTCGGTGGTGGCCAGTGACAGGACAAGGGAGATTAAGTACAAATTAAAACACAGGAAATTCCTTATCCATATGAAGAAGAACTTCTTTACAGTAAGGGCAACAGAGCACTGGAGCAGGCTGCCAGAGACAATAYGTAACCTCTTTCTCTGGATATCTTCAAAAGCTGCCTGGATGTGACCCTGTGCCACATATTCTAGGTGTCTGTGCTTGACCAGGGGAGTTGAACTACATGATCTCTACAGATTCCTTCCAACCTCAGCCATCCTGTGATTCTGTGATTCACCTTTATTTTATTTACATAAGGGCATATTTGAATTTCTAGAACTGCCTAGATACCACTAGTGGTTTTTGTGCCTTATCCTCACAACCTAGTAGCTTCTTCTCTTGATTACAGTGTAAGAACTAGGAGACCTTGAAGTCTTGCAGGTAAGTATACAAGTCTTTCAGAGTGGTCCTTGAGAAATTAAAGAATAGAATCATAAAATTGTTATGATTAGAAAAGATCTTTGGGATCACCGAGTCCAACCGTAAGCCCCTCAACCCCATACCTGTTAAACCATACCCCAAGCGCCTCATCTATGCATTTCTTGAACACTGCCAGGGATAGTCACTTCACCACTTCMCTGGGCAGCCTGTTCCAATGCTTGGCTACTCTTTCCATGTAGATTTTTTTCCTAAAATCTAATCTGAACCTCCCCTGGTGCAACTTGAGGACATTTCTTTTTGTTCTATTGGTAGTTTTTTTGCAGAAGAGATAGACCCCTGCCTCACTACAATCTCCTTTCAGGTAGCTATATAGAGAGATAAGGTCTCCCCTGAACCTCCTCTTATCCAGACTAAATAACCCCATCTCCCTCAGCCGCTTCTCATAAGGTCTGTGCTCCAGCCCGTTCACCAGTTTCATTGCTCTCCTTTGGACATGCTCCAGCACCTCAATGTCTTTCTTGCAATGAGGGGCCAAAAATTGAACACAATATTMAAAGTGCAGCTTCACCAGTGCCAAGTGCAGGGGGATGATCACTTCCCTCGTCCTGATGGCTACAGTCTTCCTGATACAAGCCAGGATACCGTTGGTCTTCATGGTCACTTGGACACACTGCTGGTTCATGTTCTGCTGGCTGTTGACCAACATGCCCAGATCCTTTTCTGACATACAGCCCTCCAGCCACACTGCCCCAAGCCTGTAGTGCTGGATGGAGTGGTTGTGACCAAATGGCAGGACCCAGCACTTGGCTTTATTGAACCTCATACAGTTGGTCTCAGCCCATTAATCCATCCTGTCCAGATCTCTCTGCAGAGCCTTCCTACTCTCAAGCAGATCAATTCTTCCTCCCAGTTTGGTGTCATCGTCAAATTTGCTGAGGGTGCACTCAAAGCACTCATTGATAAAGATATTCAAGAGGACCAGTCTCACCACCGACACCTGGGGAACACTGCTCGTGAACAGTCACCAGCTGGATTTAACTCCATTCACCACCACTCTGTGGTCCTGGCGATACAGCCAGTTCTTCATCCAGCAAAGAGTGCACCTGTCTAAGCCATGAGCAGACAGCTTCTCCAGGAGAAGGCAATGGGAGACTGTGTCAAAGACTTTATTAAAGTTTAAGTAGATCATACCCACAGTCTTTGCCTCATCCACTAGGCAGGTCACATGGTCATAGAAAGAGATCAAGTTGGGCAGGCAGGACCTGCCTTAATAATCTCAGGACAGYGATCTAGCCTTGTGAAGAGAAAGACTGATCGCTATTACAAAATTAAACTAAAAAAAAAAGCAGTTTTTATGGTGGGGAAAATCTGGTGAAATTTGCTGGCTTGTGACTAAGGGTGCCTGGCATCCAAGAAGTCATAACACCACAAATAGAGGTTAAAAAAAGAGAGAAATTTTCAGTTATTTCTCTTGTCACAACTTTTTGCTACACTGCCAATATGTTTAAATTTTCATTTTTCATGCTTTACTTGTTGCTAAGCATTTTGAGTGGAAATACTTCCTCTGCCTAAACTCTCAGTCTAAACTAGGACCACAGTAATACATCTGTCATGGAGATGTTTTTTCAAAAATACATTCCTATGTGAGAGGCACAGCCAGTCTTCATCTCAGTGCCCCTTGCAGGTGGAGATGCAGCACCCAGACAGATATATTGCAGAGCAGCAATCTGTTTTGGGGTCACCACAGCTCATCACTGATCCTTTCCACTATTGAGCCATGCTCAAGTCACGTTGAGAGCAGAGAGGTGGTGGGAATTCTGCCAAGCAGCAGTGCCTTTATGCCTGGAGAAGCCTGCCATGTGGCTTACTTCTGGCTGCAGATTATTGCTATATTGTCTCTCAACATGAAGTAATGTGTTGGAGATATCCCCTGCATCCCCTGTGCTGTGTAAGAAGAGAAACTTGGGAAGCTTGTTGAAAGTACAGGCAGTGACTTAACCTAATCCCAACATGGTCATGCAAAAGCAGGCTTAGTCTTTATTTAGCAAGCTGAGTTTGCAGTTCATGTTTCCATATAATGCCTGAAATGCTTAGGCCATATTGCAATCATTGTCCCAAACTGTGATTACAGGCTTCTGAAATCTCCCTCCCTTCATGATCCCATCACAGAAACTAGCATAAAACTAATTTTCATGTTTCATGGGTTACTCACAAAACASATGTCCATATTTCACATAGCATTCCTGTTTCTTTTCAGATTAGGCTCCTTCAGGTCTGCTCTCAGCAAGGCCAAGCAAAGCAAGATGAAGCGGCATGTTTTGCTTTCACACCTTGTGAGAAGCCATACATATTCCTTTCTAGGTTTGGGCTAGGTCCTCCTTTTTCATAGTTCTGAAATGAATCTTTTGGGAAATTTACTTCCAAAACACCAGGTGAGTAGGTCTCTGTGAAGCTTGTTGGAAATAAATGTCTCAGAAAATAAAGGCTATGCCCCACAGTCTAAAAAACAAGAAGATCCATTTGCTGTCCTGGTGCCCTATAAAAGAATTTCTAGAATCCCTYAAGTTGGGAGAGTTTTTGGAGAAATCCATAAAGATGGAAAATGCAAAGAGATAAAACAAGTAAAATGCAAAGTATAAAGCAACACAGCGAATGGGTGGACTTATACACTGATACAGCACTTAGATCATAAACCCTTAGCTCCTTCCAATGGGTTTCAACATTCTTCAGAGGCTTCTTGTGATTCCACGTCAGAGGAGTGCTAAAGCAATCTAATTTTCAAGTGGCCAAGATCTTGATGATTGTGACAGGTTTGCATCCTACAGAAAAGATTATAYTTGTCTTGACATGTGCAGGGAAGTACCCTCGGCTACAATTGCCCTGGAATTGTCCAAGTACATGGCTGAAATGTCCTGAATCCAGTGTTACTCCGCCTTACAAATGGCAGTCATGCTTTTTGAAGGAGGTGCACTCCCATAAATTTTGTCAGTCCTTCTGGCTTCCTTCCCTACCCTACGCTATCCACCTTGTCTGGCATGAATGGTGAGATCTCAACCAGAATACAAGCTCATCAAAGTGGTCCTGTCACTTATCATTCAGGTCAAAAATGACAGTGATGCAGAAGCTAAAAATCATCAACCAGCAATGCTGAAGATCTACCCTAGTTGCTCCAATGTATTCATACAAACACAAAGCCAGATTCAATGGCATATAAACTGCTGTGGGAATACAAAGTGGTTTTGGACTACAGATTTCTTACAATCCCTTCTCCTAAAAGACTAAAAGAAGGATTGGTACCAAAAGCTATTTGATTTTTTAAAAAACTCTCAAAACAGAAGATTTGTACTCACAGGCCTACAAAATCTCCTGTTCAGATGTATCAGACATTGGTGACGGTTTCATAATTATATCTTAATCCTCAAATAAATAAATCTTCATCTAAAACATCTTCAGCTGAAGTGGAAAATTATGCCCGGAATCCACACTTACCATCAAGTTGACTAGGTAAAGGGGAAGCTAAGAATGCAAGGCATTTGATTCCAAATTCTCATCCATGTGGAAATTAGGACTCCTGACTACCCATTATTTTGATACGGCTGAATGGTGAAGTCTTCATCTAGGCAAACAAACTCTGTGAGGAGAAACCAAGGAATTACCATATTCATGCTGTAGAAGTAAGATATCTGTTGTATTTATATGCAAAGTAATATTTATAGCTAGAGCATGTTGATACGAGATTTTTCCTCAGGGCTCATAAACAAGGTAAGTAGGTAGAGGAACATAAAGAAACTGCCAGAGTAATCAGAGGTACTTTCCCAAGATTTCCTTACTGTTACAGATAAACATTTGCTCTGACGTTGCCAGTCTCATAGGTTTTCATACTTCACCTGTTCTTCCTTAAAGATTTTAGATTCAGATCTCCTTGTCTAGACAGGTTCTCTATACATGTTTATCTATTATTTAAATTAGCATAAAACAATGACTTGCATGCTTTGCAGATCAGAGTCTCACTCTTCTTTGACAATCCATCCAAGATCTTGACTTCTCTTCCCTGGACACGAAGTGAAATTTTTTTTGCTCTCTGTTGGCCTAGCAGTGTGGGCATAGGAGACACAAGTCACGTAACAGTCGTTAGTAAGGATGCTGAAGGCTTTGGTCACCCTCTGGAGATAATGCAGTTGGCATGCAAAAAGTAGCACATGCTCAGGACAAAAAGGAATCGTGAAGAATTTATTTGCCAAGCTCTACCATATTACTACTGAGCAGGGCTTAAAACCCAGCCAAATATGGGCAAATGCTTATGTGTCTGGCACCAGGATGACTCCAGTCTGCCAACCTTCAAGTCAAAGTCCAAAAAAGAATTCTTACAACCAATTCATTAACATTGGCAAAACAATATATTTTTTCCTAATCTTTTTTCTGGGAAATAGCATACTGTTTTTGCTGAAACTTTCCAAAAAAAATTTAAGCATAAGCAGACACCCAGCATAAAAATTCACATAGTTATAAATAACTAAAACAGGAATTTGTAATTAGAAGTATTAGGCAAATTTATAATATTGGGTAGTATTGATAACAACCATTTCTACTACTATAGCTCCAAAAATGCTGCKTGGGAACCACAGCTCCACAGTGTTACATACATACAAATATGGAAAAGAAATGAATCCGATACTGTGGTGCCAAGAAGCTTATCATTCAGATATTAGACAAAAGAAAACAGATAGATCCAAATGGATGCAGAGTGCAAGGAAGCAACAGGAAGATATCAGTCAGTGTGATGTCAGATTATTTCAAGCAGCACCTTGCGAAGGCACTAAGCATTGTCAAGTTTTTTGTAGATGCCTGGAAATGTAAGAATTTTAAGAGAAATGAAGAGTGAGTCAATCAAGAAGTTTTACAGACATTTACAGAACTTTTCCCAGATGTGGGGGGTTAAATGGGGAAAAGCATGCAAGAATTTAGCTGAAACTAATCAGCCATGTTTCTGTGCTGCCAACACTTRACAATGAGGGCAGATAAGCAGAGGCAGAATTGACTGGAAATCAAACCAGGAAATCAAGCTGGGTAGCCAGCAGGATACCCTCATTGCAGAGATTGCCATAAGCGCCATTTCTGTGATTTCTGTACATACTCCCTCTGCCTGAGGGAGTGTCCAAGGTAAGCATCCTTCTCACCACGTCACTGCTATCCCCTCTCCTTTATTCTGCTTTCTACCATTCAACCAGGAAACTTAGACCACTTGCTTCACCATGGTGTGCACAGGAAGGACTATGATTTTCTGAAGATGGCCATTGCTTTGTGCCCTGTGTAAGGGCRTGTGTCCATGTTGTTGGACAAAAAGAAAACTTACAAATGCCTCTAATTAAAGCTTATTCTTTTGGTATGGCATCAGAGTGACATTTTCAGCTAGATTTCAAAGTCTGAATCTCTCTACCCAAATCTAGTCTTCTTCTTGAGCCATCTCCTCTGCAGCAGAGGAGGCGGCTGAGGCCCTCAGGGTTGTTTTATACCAGATGAGTGGCASCTCAGGGCCATAAGGGTTTGCTCCACTTTCCCAGAAAGACAATTGCAAAACAAGGGGGAGAACCTCATGGTTTCACCTGGGATGTAGTGGTCCTCATATGAGGAAAGAGGCCTTGAGGCCTCTCAGACAAGCTGGCTTAACCTACGCCCTAGGTGTTGAAACTGTGACTGTGTCTGGAGCCATCACGTTGAGCTCTGAGCGCAYTTCCCCAGCTGGCAGTAGAGCCAGGACACTGAATATTTATGCCTTGCAGGAAAGTCGATAATCTGTGTAAAGCTGCAAAGAGCCGCGGTTCTCAGCACAGCAGAATAATGACGGATGGCCTGGAAAGCACAGCAGTGTGTTCACAGGCCCAGCAGACAGGCGGGCTCTTCGCTCACCCAGCGTCTCCTCCGCCAGAGCTGGGCGGTGGGGATTCCTGTGGGATCCCTCACCGTGTGGTACGCCCGGAGTGTGCACTGTGAGTGCCATCTGCTGGGCCTGGACATGCTGCACGGAGCCTCTCGTCCACCCAGGGAGGCCTGCTCCCGGCTCGGGGAGCTGCTCCCTCCCTGCTTGCCTGCATGTGCGTGAAGCTTGAAGCRCAGGGAGAGCCCATCATCCAGGTGGACTGAACACAGCAGGGAGGTGTGGAAAAGCAGCCTTGCTCATGCTGTGTGATGCCTGGAGGGAGCAGAGCAGAGGCTGGAGATCCTGTCCCACCACCCAGCCCCACACGGCAGCCCTGTGCTGCCGAAGCCGACCTGGATCTGCTCTCCAACCACGCTCTGTTCCTTCTTCACACTCACGCTTGGTTTGCATGGCTTGGYCACTATTTGCTGATTCAGGTGGCTTTGAGCTGATTTCAGAGCTTTGTCGGCAAACCTGCAGTATCTTACACCCCAAGGCAGTAGTTTAAAACTGCTCTGGATGTTGGCTGGAAGGTAAGTTCTTACAAAAGCCTAAACCTGCTCTCCAAACTCTGTAAGGGAGCTAATGGTCCTAAGAAGGCAATCCTAAGAAGGCAACTCAGTAGTTACTASACCTTGTCTGAGAGCATGACTATGCAGCTATCACAGCAAAGCTGTGTAGAGAGGGCATAAACATCCTCTCTTACAGCAGTCAGCACCTGGGACCTGAATGGTAGACATAAGAGTGGCTCATTGGAGGGGATGGATCAGTATGAAATTGCATTTTGTTCATGTTGGAAAATTGCTGGAGAAGTAATATCACCGGGCCATTGATCTGGTGTGACCTGTGCTGCTGCAAATGCTTCCTTCCCTCCATCATATATTCATAAGATTTTAAGGGAAAAAGGTACAGACTGTTTTCTAATGGATTTCCACATTATTTCTGTAGAGAGTCCACTGAGCAAAAGCAGCTCTTCAGGAAAGAAAGATCAAGAAGTGACAAACCCATATGTTTTCTTGGTAATTTGTTACAAGAATTAGTTGCCATCCCAGTTAAATTTTTATTACTGATTTCTGTTTTGATTTTTCTGGTTTTATCTACAGTTCCGCCTTTACCTTTATTTTTTTTTTTACCTTTATTTTTTTCCCTACTTAGTGGACACTCAATCACATATTTGTTCAGTCTTCTTTTTATTAATCTGAACCTGCTTGAGTCATTACTTTAAGAACTTTTTATAGGACTTCAACAATTTTTCTTACTTCTAGTATCATTGCTGGTATTTCAACATCAGTTCCAAAATATGGAGAATTGATCTGTGCAAGTATTCTAGTTTCAGTCTGAACAAAATCATGCAGAGGGGTAAACCACAAGACCCATGACTCCTCTGTAAATATTTCTAAGATTATTTCAACCCTTTTTCTTCAAGATTCATACTGAAAGCTTACAATTATCTTTCTGCCTACCAGTACTCTAGCAGCACTTTTGCAACTGTTGCCTACATTTCTTCTTCTAGAGGTACTATGTTCACATATTTTTAATAAAAAATCAATTAATTTGCCCAGCTTAAGAAATCATCTTTTTTTTTGGTCCTTTATTTTTTTTTTACCATAAGAAATGCCTCATTTGATGAAATTAGGAATTTGATTAATTCCTAATGACAGCTACTTTATGAGATTTGTGGTGGTTATACATGTAGTAAAGATGTGAACATTGCAGGTAGAATTGAGCATATTTTATGTCCTCATTCAGTGAGTGATGCCTGAGACAGCATGATGGTCCTGATGACAAGCTATGTGCATGCTCTTAGCCTATAGGAAACATGAGATAGAACACTTCAGCTTAAACCTCAGTAGAAGATATGAGAGTCTCTTTGCATTTGTGCTTGTAAACCATTGTGAATTCATTTGGTAACTCCTTAACTTGTGACTACTCATTTAGTCACCTGGTATCAGAAATTCTGACCTTCAAGAARTCTTCAGGAGTCTCTTTTCTCTGAAGCCTCTGATATAAAATAACTAAATGACAGAAGAGTTATTAAAAATAGAGAGAAAATGTAATTGAAAAGTGGGGGAGGAGGCTTGAATAACATCCATATTCATGTTTCAAGAGCAATGAATTGGTTATATCTTCTCTTTGACCATTTTTGGCAGGTCTGCCAATAACTCCTGTTATCTAGGCAGAGAGAATCTTTGTGCTGTGTCCAGAAAGCTTTCTTTTCAAATCTATGCCATCCAGGGACACTGCTTCTGCTTTTCAAGTCAGTTTTCTCTGGTTATTCACAGGCTCATAGGAACCTGAGCTTTTCTGAGCTTAGATCACACTGAATTGTTGTGACCATTTAACTATCTTAGAGAGGGAGATATAAAACTGTTTTATACCAGGAAAGGTGATTCACTTACTTTATTAGAATAATGGTGTACACTCCTGGGAGTTGCATTGCTTTAGCAAGGTTGATTTCAGATTAATTAAAGCTGCACCAAAAAAAAATGTATGTAGATGAGGGCTGAGATATCCCGCTGAGGTTTTAAGCACTTAACAATGATTAACTGATATCCTCTGACTGCTTAACTGCTAACTTCTGAGGCATTGCCCCACAAATCCTCTCCACACAGCACACAACTAAACAAAAAAAMCTCTGTTTTCTGCCCCCTTTTTTTGTTTAGGTTGCCTTCAAGCACCTTTTGGAAAATATATGAATGATGTAAYGACCTTGCAGGACTCTTCCCTCCCGAGGAGCCCAACATTCACCTTCCACCGTACTTTGAGATTAAGATGAGTTGCAAATCACCTGTAAKCAAAGAATGATCTCTGGTGCTTACCTCCTCAGGACTTTCCTTGCTGTAGTAAAAACTAAAGCTAGCATATACAATATTAAAAAATATTATTATTATTATATTTATTCTTCTATTGATTTATCTATTTTTGGAAATGGTTAAGTATTTAGCTTTCAATAGCTAAGAAAATAATGGTTTAGAGTTGCAAGGGTCTAAACAGAGTTAACTACTAATTGTTCCCAGTTTGCACCTTTCCAGCTCCAGTARCACAGATTAAATTTCTTTTTCTGGTTTACACTGAGTTCTACTCAGTCAAGTCCCTGTTCTTAGAGATGAGAAAGTAGAAGACTTTCCAAATAGATGTGATAAAGTTTCAAGCCAAGGGTTATTCTTAAAAAGAAATAGATTGATTATTTCGTGCTACAAATAGTTTTCCAACTACTTTACAGTTTTGTCAACTCTGTTGGACTAGTGCTATGGGCACAGGTGAGGGCAAAGGCTGTCATATATTGCTTTTTTTTCAGTTGAGTTTGCCCWAATTTCACTGCTAGACACAGGAAGACTCTCCTCAACTACTTCTATGACAAAATTTGGGGAGAAAACATAGCTTAACTTACAGAAGTAATAATGCTGCCACCGGTCTGTAGGGAAACAAGACTTCTTTTTTGTTCCTCAACATTAGTGCTATCGACTATACACATTTCTTCAGTACTTTAGACATTTGAGCCTTCTCCTGTGGGGACAAGGATACCTCTGCTTTCAATTTTTCCTCCACAAATCATTTCTCTGTCTCTACTCCTTCTTCCCTGTTAATAATATCCTTTTATATGTGCACTGAAGAGGTGGGAGTGGATCACCTACCAAGACTATTGTGAATGGCTATAAATAGCACTGTTTGAAATCTCTTGATTACCCTAATCCTGGTTCCCCAGAGTCCCTGTATGAGGTAACACATGCAGCAACAGCCATTTTGGCATCCTGCTGGGAACTACAAGGGCTCTTTGAAGGACTCATGTCAATAATCTTTTATACAAATATTTGTTATAGCAAACTGCAGGCCCTAAGAGATAAATCTAAATYGAGTGCATTGAATTTATCAATACCTGTCAATAAGGTTCCTGGCAAGCAGTTAAGGATTATGGCTGGAGCTACCAGTAGTGTGGCAGTGCTGGGTGAGTAGGAGGAGGAAATGCTGGAGGAAGGAGCCACCCTGGTGGCTCTGTGGGAAATGCAGGAGTGCTGCCTGTTGGGCCAGACTCTGCCCCAGCCTCCTCTTTGCCCTGGGCTGTAAATCAGGTATTTCTGCAACTTGGAAGGCACAAAGCAACTTGACGACCTGTCTACAACTAAAGATAGCCCTATGGTGGAGCTACTGCAATACYGAAACCATGGCACTATTTTGTTGCTATCATTTATATTAACTCTCTGAATAAAATCAGTTGTGCTAATTAGGACTTGTGAGTCTGCCACTAGGCAGCTGCTCAAGAGCACTGTCCTCTTTGTACTAAAGAACACACAGCAAAAGAGCTAAACATTTATTCAAATGATTACTATGAAGCTGGTGGAAAGGCAAAACCAGGTATATTTTAGATATATCTAGAAAAGGTATATTTTAGATATAACTTTGTTTATATTTGTCCATTGTAAAATGAATTTTGGACATTGGCTTTTTTGGAAAAAACACTCATTGTTTGTTCTTAACTTCAAAATATTCTGCAAAAAGTTGATTGCTTAGGAAAATAAAATAGTTTTGGGTGGTGATTTCTGGAAATCCATGTTATTCATATCCAGTGGAAAGAGAGAAAGACAAAGAGATCTTGAAGACATATTAACTCATTCAAATCTTAAATGTTAGACATTCGAGAACACAGATATTTGCTTTTTTTTTTCCTTTGAAGTCTTCACCTTTCCATGCTACTGAGATATGAAGTACTTAAGAATGGTAAGATAAAAATAACCTCTGGTAAACTGCATTTTCATGAAGTGGTTGGTTAGAAAAATATTGATGTTTAAACAACTGTAGAAAGAAAATCAATAATGAATGCAGAAATTTATAAGAAATTSTTTAAAAATGGGATTCCTTTTAGTGTTTCCAGTGAAGGGAAAATATCAGAATATTGCTCTCTATCCAAAATATTCAACCTATTGCTAAGATCTTGGGCAAGTTATTAGTCCTCTATAGCTGTTAATCAGTATGTACAGAATGTTACACATCTGACAAGCACAGAGCACACCAATTAAAAACAGCAGCAACTGAACTGAGTAATTTCAGCTCATGATAGTGCCTAGCAGTGAATTTCCACCGTGYCCCAGGAAGCGCAGTGAACTGCAACCTTCATAGTGCTCCAAGCTCTGCAGCACCGCATCCACCTACAGAGCTAAAAATAACTGTGTGACCTGCAGATTATTCCAAACATTTTATTATAAAGACTCAGCAGAGACTATGAGATCAAATATTCCTCTAATGTCGTGACATTCTGGATATAGCTTTCTTAAAACGTGTCTTGTAGCCCAGGGTCTGCTGCTCATGCACACCCTCCTCTGCTTACTGAATCTGGGATCTCACCTGTGTGTTACTCTGATCTATGAATCTCCTCCAGCCAGGTGTACAAAAAACACTGACCCCAACAAGTAAATGCCTTAATGAAGAGAGATTTGCCAGGGTGCATAACGYGGTGCTAGAGTAGCAAAGTCGTCATAACTAACTGAAAATATCCTGGTGTGTCTCAACACCCTGATATTTAAGGGAACGCAGAAAAAGGCTGGAGAGAGTAACATACATGGGACCTGGTCTAGGTAAATCTAGATACTCAGTACTAGGTTACCTGTCACTCAAGACTGCATGATGACTCACTATAATTTTTCACCTGAAAATTGCATGAATTGTTAAATGTTGTGGGAAAAGCCTGTGTTGAGGATTTGGTTCTTAAGAAAAATACTGAATTGAAATTTTTATTTATTTGCAGCTCTGACCTAAGAAAGCTGTAACCTGAAAGACAGAGGTAACAACTGTACGACCGTAAGTGTAACAACTGAGGGCTCAGCAGGGTGGGAACATCCAGTTGGAATGACCTTCTAATAGCAAATATTTTCTTGGCAAAATGCAAGATTCTAATAGAGAAAACATGAATTTTCTTAAAAACTAGAATTGCCTTTCTACTGAAAAAAAAATGAAAATAAAAGATTGTGTTTCATGTTGGCTTGGACAAAGCTGTTTTGTTAAACAGCAGTGTTCCAGCACCCATGCCCAGGACACATAGCTGTCTAAGTGCAGGAAGCGAGTCTGGCCTGTGGATGCCAGCAGTTTGTCTCATGGCTGAASAGAGGTGTTTCATTCCAGAAAGGAAGTGCAGTGTCGCACACAGTGTTCCCGTTGGCTAGTCTGTGGTCTCTCCACCTTTTTCCTCCTCTGTCCAATGCTGTCAATCCTATTCTGGGATGCTGGCTCTTCTTGGCTCCTGTGTGTAGTGCCCAAGCAATTCCCTTGGGTTTCTGACTTCCACCCTCTGTGCAGGGTGTTACTTGCCAATCTGTCTCCAGATCACCAGATCTTCCACTCTGCTTATTTACCCCCAGTTTAACCTATCATTTCTGCTCTTGCTCAATTTCCTGCCTGTAATGGCTATTCCTCCCTTTGCCTGTAGTCTATCATCTGGTGCCTTCTGAATGTAGTCTTTTCTTCATTAGTATTGACAGTCTTGCAGCCAGTTTCGTACCCTTAGAAAGCTCTTTCCTCTGTGTGCACCTGCCTTCGTCAAGGTCATTGATAAGCAATGGAGGCTGTTGAATTAATAATACTAATTYGTATGTAACCCAAGCTCCAATTCAACCTGTAAAAACCTAAAGGCAACAAGAGTCTTAAGGAGGGAGCTGACAATGGCAAAATGAGGAACACTGGAGAAMTAAAAAAGGTTCCTGAAAATACAGAGGAGGGAAGAAAAAAGTGATAATAGTACAGACTTAACCTTCCAGCTTTCCTGACACAGAGGATCAAAATGATGAGACATTTTCCAGGGTGGAAACACTTAGGCTTTTGAATGCATGTCTCTTTAGTCAGCTTGAGACTCCTCAGTTAAGGAAAATGTTAGAAACTTGTGAAGATCTTTCTGGACAAAATAATGCCACACATTCACAGCTACTGTCACCACATGGGCTTTCAACCTGGAAGAAATGTGTGAAACATTAATTTTGTTTAACCCTCTGCATCAAGGCTAATTAACTCCATTCGCTTTGCGTCTACAATGGCTTAAAATCCACATGCAGCTACTCTGARTGAAGATGACAGGAAGCAACTCATCACCCCATGCTGAACCATTTCCATGGGTGCAGCTCTGGCTTTCCAGAGGATTTACAAGTACTTGCTTCAGTCTATACCCAATGCCAATGTTTTCCTGGAGGTGCATAATCACTAGGATCAGTTCTATAATGACAAAAGAGACTTCCTTCTGACTAATTATCTCCCTACCAAAACACTTCTTCCTATTCAAAATATAAAATAACAGGTATGCAGACAACTTCAGATGCTGACATGATGAATATTACTAAGTGACTTCTACACACCTCTCCTGTGTGAACACTGTATGGCCGGTATGGGTCAATAAGGGACTATCACAAAATAGATAAATGATATTTGCGTGTGGCAAGCTCCAAGTCCAATCTAAGGAAAGCATATAATTACAAAGGAAAACAATCTCTCCTTTTTCAGGAACATGAAGGATAAGCCATCCCCGGTAGGACCAAGTTAGCAGCAGTCCAGCAAGCCTCGCTTGAGGCAGGAATATTGTCCTTCCTTCTTCTGGCTTGGTGGCACAATTTAAAGAGGGGTCTCCTATGAGCCCCCTTGAAGCCCAGCACTGCATGTAATTCATTRCCTCAGCTGCACCTGAGGTCTTGGATTTTCTGGGCAGGGTGTACTTCTGTGAAGCAACTATAAAAGCCAGAGGCTATGTTCAAGCTCAAACCTCCAGAGGAAGTCCAGATGGCTATTCTAAAAATACAATCAAAAAAAAGGCCCCTGGCCTGGATGGTTTGTAGGCTGATTTTAATAAGAATTACTAGAGCATTTTCTCTCCCAAATTGGGAAAGGATTTTTCAGTACTGAAATAACAATCTGTCATTCAGTTTAAATTTGTTTATACCACAAACCACATGGAATTCTTCATCTCAGATGGTAAATGATAGAAAGTGCTACTGACAATCCAATTTGTCAGTTTTCTTATTTGGTTTCTATTCTTCCTAATACCTTTGCTCTAACTTGTTTCTAAAACTCTGAATAAATGTAACAATTGCTGTGGGAAGGTTAGAGTGAGAATAATTTTAAATAGATTTGAGAGAGTCAAGGTCTGAGCAATTAACACTTCAGTCAAAGCTGCCTGAAGATATCRTTTCAAAAATCTTACACATGCAAAGAGATGTTGTACAAGAAGGTAGTTGTTGTCTCCRCTGCAATACAACAGTTTTTGAAAACTTTCTAATGAACACAAAGGTGAGATGTGGAGAAAAGAAAGTTATAGGTATTAGCATAAATTTTGAGAAGTGGTTGCCTCAGGAGATTATTTTCACACACGCTCAGGCCAGGAAGGAGCACTCAACCTAAAGAAAAGAGTAAAACCGAATATTTTTTCTTTCATAATGTATAACTAAGCTGTGAAAGTCTGTTAAAAAATACTGCAGTGAAGATTTTAGTGGCATTAAAAGAAAAGTTTCATATTGCATGGATAATACTAAATCAAATGGTCTGGAAAATTTTTGAAGCAAATATACAACCTTCTTGCCACAGGCATAGACAATTCCTAATTAATAAAGAGAAGAATTTTGCCCTAGGGCAGGTTATGCTGTAATTGTTTGCTAATGGCTTCTTGAGGCTCCCTCCGCCAGGAACAAACTATTTGAATGAACAGCTCCAGCAATCCAGCATTGTACGTCCTGTTCCCTATGTACTTACCTCATGAAAGCATATCATGTAGTGCCTATCGAATATGAGGCAATTTTAACTGAAAAAGATCCATTCTTGCATAGCTTGCATAGCCCATTTTCTCTGAAAGATTGCTTTTTTTTTTTTTTTTTTTTTTTGAAAAAGGTCAAATTAAGGATTAACACATGAATTTTCATGGGTGTAGGTGTTCTGACACCAGGAGCACTAAAGTATGAAGGCATCCATGCCTCAGCACAAAGGCTTTTAGCTCACCCAGATCTGCTGAAGCACATAACCCTTTCTGGAATTTGGAGAAAACCTCTGGTGTTAGAATGGGGCAAAAAGAGAGGTTTTTGCCTCTGTAAGGTGTCCAACAAAAATATAAATACGGACTGTTTAAGCCTCTGAAGTGCAAATTGACATAACCTGAAATACCATTTATTCTTTATCTTCTTCCACTATTTCCCATAAAAAATTCAAGGTCATCAGAAAAAAATATATAGTCAGAGATGGTGAGAGAATGTGAATTCTTTCCAAAGGAGTAAAACAAAGCAACTCTCTATAGAATTTCTTATGCAGAAATAACTGTGAGAAGATGAATTCTGACAAAGACTGGGATGGGGAGGAGATAAAAATGTCCTCAATAAATAAAATTATTTTGTAAAAAAATAGTAATTGTGATAAAAGATTTTGGAACAAGCATAATCTGAAAACTTTAAAAATGACTAAAATATAATATCATCAAGCATGAAATTTTAAATAATTTTTAAATAAAAAATCCCAGTGAAATATYTGCTAATTCTGTGTAGAATTATCCTCCCAGGTAGAGAAAATAACGGGGCAAACAGAGATTCAGATTTGCTGAATCAGAGGCATCATCAGCCTGCAAGATCTGGTCTCGTTTATGCCTGTTGATCCATTGACTGCACACAAGGATTATAGCTCCTTGCCAGCACTCAGGACTCCAGCAGTTGTGCCTTTAATTAACTTGGACTCCAATCTCGTATTTCCTAAGTGATAATGGCATTGTAATAAACCCAGGAGATTACCTCTTTAACATAAAACTCACTGTGGATCTGCCCGTGAAATGAGATTGYGATAAGTAGCTTGGGAAGCTTCAGCAAAAGATGAGATGCTCAGATGAAAAAGGCAGGGCCAGCAGGTAGAGCTCCAAGAGGGAAGAAATTCAGGGGGGCCACACAACACTACATTTGAGGGTACTGAATTGATCAAAAAGTGGATTAAGAGAGAACCCAGCTGCCTTTTCAGGAGTGCACGATGTTAGGGTCACACCACTCAGCTCCAGGCCAATGTTGCAGATGCTGCAGGGTGCCTCAGAAAGCTCCAGACCATCATGTACAGGCACCTGAATTGAGACCAAGAGCTCTCCTCACCAAAATAGATTTAGACTTGTACATCTAGGTCAACATGACATTGTCTGGGGCTGAATCTGGTCCTGTCATGTATGGTCAAGTGTTAACTGCTCAGTAATTAAGATATATGCTGGTAAAAGACAAAGTCTTTGCCATCCAGAGTGCAGGATCTCAAATGCCATCAAATTTTTAGGAAGAGGAATGGTAAATATTTGGTCTGTAAATGAGATTCTGGAAAAAGAAATGGCAGTGTGACTAAATATATCCCCTGAATGTTATCCCATGAATCTCAAAAGACCTGAGTCTGCAATCCTCCCAGTTGAAATTCTGCCTGCTGAACATAGAAGCTGTAATGGGTGGAGAGGGCAGGGGCAGAGGTGAGCGGTTGGATAGGCACGGAGCACACCCTGCCAGCTCGCTGCCTCCATCTACACGGCCAAACAGACTTCCTTTCCTAAGGGGGTCTACTCTCTCCTCCCMCTCTGTGCAGAGCAGCCTTTGCTCCCTCTCCCCGTCGCCACTTACTGGAGCACAAGGAATTGGATTACGTTAACTTCTGTGCTCATGTGAGGGAGGAGGAAAGACTTCTTGCTTCTCCCCCTGCTGCACAGGTCCAAAGACATCCTCCCCCCAGGCTGCTGCTTTAGCTTGATTAAATCCTGAATAAGCACAGCCAGATTTGACTCAAAGGGCTTGTTACTTAAAAAAATATATATTTGGAAAGGGTTAATAAAGAATCTGAAAATAATACACTGAAGACATATGGCTATATGCCTAGAATAATGCAGAATGTTTTATTTTAAGGTGGTTTTTGCTCCCTTCTATTTAATTTCTRTGACCTTCAGGGAATCAAGTTAGTTCTAGCTTTTAGTTTATAGATTTTGTGTTTGGTATTCAAGGTTAACTTCTTGCTTGATTAGACATGTGTAAACGCTAACAGCTTCAAGTACCATTGTGGAAATGAAACACTGTACTGTTTGGTCAGAAATGTCAAGAACCTGATAGTTAACCAAAAAGAGCTCATTTTTTTTCCATTAGCAACATTAAACTAAGTTAAATACTTTTTTGTTTTCACATTGTGAAATATAAAAATGTCATAATCTGGGACATAAGTAATAATTTGAACATGCCTGTCCTTATTTTATGCAGGGTGTGGTGCTCTGTTTTTAATCCWTTATCAATATTATCGCAGAGCTCAGGCTCAAGTAGTTTGGAAAAATATGCTGAGGGAGTCATGCACCTTGTTCTGGTAACACTGCAAATGCATGTTAAAAATTCAAGAAGACAGGAAAGTATAAAATTGCTATAAGGTGGCACACAGGGACAAAATAAAACAAGGCACGTACACAGGGCCAGCATAAGACTGTATAAAGTAGTGTTTGTTGGCTTTGCAGGTGTGTGTCACCAGTGCTAAAGGGACCTTTCCTTCCCAAGACACTGAGGGGCTCCAGAGAGGAGCTGCTGGACCTGAAGCTGCCTGGTCTCAGAGGCTGCCAAAGCTGGAGGCATTCTCAGATCTAGCCTAAGGAAGGATGAGCTCAACCTGATTTCATACAACTTCAGATCTTGTTTGCATCAGCAACAGGCTATGTCAGGGCTCTCCTGTCTAGCAAGAGGCTCAGACAGGCACCTGAGCCACTCCTGGATAGAGGCACACATGAAGGCTGACGGGTCAGGCCTGGCACAGAGCCCCAGCTCTCACCTGCACAGAAGGAGAGCAGCCCTTGAGGTGTCTAATAGTGCCCTAGATATCACTGGTTTGCCCCAGAGACATCTCCCAAAGACTTGATTCTGACTTGACTCACCAACCAATGATTGCCAGTGTCTCCAGAGAAATATCTCTGTTGTGCAGCTGTTTCATATTCTCAGCTCCAACAAGAGCATCAGCTTCAAGTCAGACCTTTGGCTTATGATGTCTGGTTTACAAATATTACTAACAATATCTTCAAGTGAAGAGAGACAAATTTAGTTTGCAATCAGAGTAAACACCTTCAAAATGACCTTGGCTAGTATGTAGCTGTTATGCATCAATTTGGAATGAGCTTGAAAAGAGAATACACATCGTCTGCTTCCTTTGATGCACAGTTCAAGTGCTGACTTGAGAGCCTGTTGACTGGGAATGTTCAGATACGGATCAGGGAAATAATGTTTTCACATACAGCTTCCTCCTCCCACCTTATCTTTTCTTCCTTTAATATAATTTCCAGATATTTCTGCAAGGTATCAGCAATAGTTGTTGCTGTGAGGCCAAGAAACTCCATTTAGAGGTTTTACAGTCATTCTGGACAAACAGTCAAAAATTTTTTCAATGTAAAAGGGATACATGACTATTTATTTCACTTACCAAGTCAGCGTTCAGACCAACACTTCTTTTTAGAAGTTGCCAATACAAATCAGAGTGAAGAAATACAAATTAATGCCTTGAATATTTGCCTTTGTATTTGAAAAGAGCATTTCAGAGGAATGCACAGTTTTGTACCTTCTTACTTCTCTGTAGAATAGGTCCTAAAAGCCATCATCAGAATTATAGCAGGTCTTAGGTTAAAGGACCTCCTTAGTTTGGGAAGAGAAAGGATCTTCAGACTCACTCGTTTCTTTTAGATAAAAGAGATGTTCAGATAAAAAGAGATCTTCAAATACAATGAGATCTTGTTTATTTTGGGTCATCTGGTTGGGCAGGTTGCTTTTTTATTTGGAGAAACAAATACTATGCAAGCAAAAATCTCAGATATGTGAAAGGAGTGCCTCCAACAGAAAGAGTGACTGTTACGCAAGTTTATTCTGAGCTATCTGAGAAAACATTTTCAGAGACTGTCAAAATTTCTCTAAAACCAGTTACAGGGAAGAAAAGAGTAAACCAAGACTCTACTGTCGGGTACCTGTAGAGAAAGGACTTGGAACTCAAAATCGACTGTATACATCAAGGAGCTTGAGCAACGAGCAATGTTTTGACATCAGAGCTGAGACCGTTCTGTGCCCATTAGGAGGTCACCARTGGGACAGCGTGGGCTGTAGGCTCTGAAATATGGAGCACGTGACTCTCCTAAGACTCGTTCTACCACTGCCTGTTGTACTATTTCCTTTCTGTCACCAGCGCTTTCTCCTCCCACACCTTTCCCAGCTAGAAAGAGCAGAGTAGCTCCCTGCTGTGGTGATTCAGGGATCCCTCCCCGTTCTGAGGACTGGAGATCTGCCAGCTTGATACTACCTCTGCAGGAACCTCAGGAACAGAGACTGATCTGAAGCAGGTTGTTTGCGAGTAAATCATGGTAGTGGTGTGGTCTTGTAAAGGTTTAACATAGGCAGTTGGGGAGAGATGAAAACTGGGATGTCCTAACCAGCATTAGCTCCCCCAATCCTGCTCCAAAACGAAAGCTGCAACCTGTCACTTTGCTGTTCCTAGTGGGCTGGCCAGCTGTGCTCTGTTGTGGAGCAGCACCGTTTCCCTAGGCATGAGCTCTGCCAACACCTCCTCTGCAGTCCTTCTCTTTCTTTTCAAAAGGAGTTAAAGCCTCTCTATGCCCCAGCTGCAGCTGCACAGCTGTTAATAATCTGTGCTCCCAGCTCAGCTGGCAGTGTGAGCAGCATCCTGACCAGGAGGGAGCACGCGGTCACACTTGCCTAGCTGGCTGGGGTCCACATCAGCATGTTTGCTGCTGCTGCAGGCTTGTGGCAAGGATGGCAAATCATCTCACCTACCTTTGGGCAAGAGCAGTGTGAGCTGATGCATGTAAACTAGTCATCTGGAAACACACGAAGGTCCAGAGAAGGAGAAAGGCGTGAGTTGTCCTACCTGCAAGGTGAATATCTAACCAAAGACATGCATACAGTCTTCATGTGGGCCCTCCTAGATGACCTCTGGGCAGCTGCCAGGCACGACGAAGAAGCAGTTTCCTCCTCACTGTCTTTGACTCTCTTCTTAAAGCAACATAATATGCCGTAGTCTGCAAACAAACAAGTCAGATAATCCTTTCATTATAATTTCAAGCAACTGCATTGAATGTGACAGTATTGCAGGTAGAGCAAAACTTCATCTTTCTTTCCTAGCATTGTCCTAGATGGAGGGCAGTTTCCTGACTGAACCCACACAAACTCACACCGCTGTTCAAAGTAGACACCTACAATGAGCAATGTATGTACTGGAGATTTTGCCAGAGAATTTTCTGAAATTAAGTGAGAAGTAGGAGGGAAAGTGACACAATGCATGAGAGGAAAGCCAAGCACAGAGTAAGGGCTAAATGCTGGCTTTTGTGAAAAGCTTGAAGAAAGAGTAAGTTTGGGAACTAAAAGATCGTGGAAAACAACATCAAAAAAGAAGCTAGCAAGTCATTTAATCCTTCTGTGGAAAGAAACCATGATCCAATATCAACAAATGAGATTTCCTAATGCTAACATTTCAAGGGACCTAACATTGCCTAACTCTTAGGTCAAAACTTGTTCGAGTATGGGCTTGTAGTTGGTGGCCTATTGTGTGCAGCTCCTAGATGGCCTAGTCCGCTGGCTTTGTGCCCTGGAGGTTAACTGCATCTTGGTTAAAACATGGCCTGCTGCTCTTAGATCCAAGTGATTATTGGCTGATTTATATAAATATTAATGTCATGAATACAGAGGTAAGGGCTTTCCTTACTCTCCAGAAGACTTCAAAATAAACCAGAGATGCTGATGTTGATGTCTTGAACATTAAAGCTAAAGTAAACTGTCAATGAGACTTATGTAAATGACTCTCATAATTTTGTTTTGAAGAGAAAAACTCTTAAGAGTCAGCCAGCTGGCATGCTGTAAGTCTGTCTGTAAATATTAAAAGCTTTTCCTTGGCAAGAATACCAAAATATTACTGGTATCTCTGGCACATAATTCAAATAAAAATGAAGTCAACTGTAAATGTTATCACAAACCTTAAATAGTACTGATATGTACTAAATGTAGAGCTTCATTATGCTAAGCTGATGTAACCTCCAGATCAGCACTCAAACAGCAAGAACTGTGTTGGGTGATTCCCTATTATGTACATGAAGTGTTTTTAAAAGCAGTATGTTTTCTTACATAACTTGCTACATCTTTATTTTTACTTACTGTATTGTGATAACCTATCCCATCTGTTCCCTTCTGCAACAAGCCCCAGGCTAAGCTGCTGTTTAATCTAGCTGAGTTTTCTTCAACCTCATCCTGTAAGTTTGAGACATGCTGCATCTCCTGCATACAGCCAAATAAAACATATGCCAAAACTCCAGTGCCTTGTGGAGAAGTACAGGGCAGTATGTGTGTTGAAGGCCAGTACTGCAGACACATTGAGGATTTCTGGATGTGCAGTGGCCCTAGCAGGGAAGCTGATTGTGGATCAGAGCCTGTTGATGTCAAGTCCAGAGATGTGGCAATGCAACGATGTGCATACACTGAGACTTTGTGAGTCCCACTCTAGCACTTGTATCCAAGCAGTAACCTTATAAACCTCAGCACTGTTCTCCATGGCATAGGACTTAGCACAGGCACAGTATGAACTGTAGGATTTGTAATTTATTTTTTACAGCTCTGTCATATGGCATAATGAATCTAGCAAAAAYGACAAAGTTGTATCCTTGAAATATCAGAAAGTAGTGTCTGTGGTACAGAAGGAATACATTGCCAGGCTCAATTGCTGTCTAGATCAAAAGCAGTAAGAGATGCAGACTTTTTTTTTTCTGTCTTTTCAAGGCTTGGCAACATGTTAGTTTTACTTAATTCAATATTTCATGCTTACACAGAAAGAAAATTTGTGCAGTATGGCATTATGTTTTTCAAGAACTAAGGGAACTAAATTTCTAACTAAAAAATCAAAACTAAAGAAAAAACACAAAAGTGTGTCCATTTTTTTTTTCTGCAAAACAGTAATGTGGAAGATGATAAAATATTTATGTTACATAACAACAACCCTCTGGTTATGCTTATTTTTAGAMATACTAAAAAATACAAGGGCTTCTCTGAAATGAGCATTTACTAACTTAATGGGAAATGTGATGTGGATTTAGCAGAAGCAATGAACAACACAGCAGACTGAGGTAAGAAGTGGAGCGCTCCAGAGTTCATGCTTGCTGCAAGCTACTGTCGTATGGAGAATTATGTGCTTACTGTACGTTGCTAGCAAGGCAATTTTTCTCTTTTTTCTCCCCCCCAAATGTATSTCTTATGTGCTTCTAGAACTTGTAACTGAGATGAAGTGTGCTTCTGTAGTGAGGTGAGAGTCAATCTCTTTTCCCAAATAACTAGGTGARGTGGCCTCAAGTTGAGCCAGAGGAGGTCCAGGTTAGACATTCGGAAGAATTTCTGCACAAAAAGAGTGGTGAAGCATTGAAACAGGCCGCCCAGGGAAGTGATAGAGTCACTGTCCATGGCAGTGTTCAAGAAAAGTATAGATGAGGCACTTAGGGACATGGATTAGTAGACATGGTGTAGACTCAATGATCTTAAAGTTCTTTTCTAACCGTAACGATTCCATGATTCTATGATTCACACAGTTAACAACGAGCAGCTAATGAGAGCTGTGCAAAGAGAAGCAGAGCTCAGCCTAAATGTGCTGGTGATRGACATGCTGTCCAGACATGTCTGGAGGTTGGTTTTGCTGAAGCGTCTCAAATGAGGAGGTACAGGCTAACAAACCACTGGTAATGTTGGAGCAGCTTTTCTCCCTCCATGTCAATATCTACCTGTGCAGACAGGGATGGAAATGTTCTCTAATAACATCACATAATTGCAGGCATATTTGACCTTTCCCAAAATGATGAAAAAAACCACAGAAAGATAAATACTTCTTGACATGATGCCCAAATACTTTATCAGAACATTTCTTCAGGAAAATATACATCATAAATCTACATCATACCACTTCCTACCTCCTAATAGGAAATTGGTATGATCCTAAGTTAGTCAATGAGTTAATCCTAAATTAGGTTGGGGTATCCTACAGAAAAAAAATGATGGGTGAACAGAGGATGAAAAAAGCAGGAGCGGAATGAAGAAAAAATTCTCAGAGAGGCTGACCCTCAAAACTGTAGGTGTTTGTGAGCAAGGGAAGGAGAAAGCGCACATGCACACAGTCCTGCACTGTGTTACTGAACTTATCTATTCCATTACCTGTCCTGCAATTAAAATAGTCTAACTCTTTGTCAAAGATGTGCTTGTACAAAAAGAGTACATAAGACCCTAGGTCATTTTTAACATGGGTAGATGGGGATTTGTTCCGGTTTTAGCACCCATTTGTCTGAGGACTGCTTACATCAGATGGTGACTAGCCCAATTGGCACAAGTCACCTCAACTTCACACCTTCTCTGCCTACAGAGATCATGTTCTCTCCTAATAGCCGGACTGTGCAGAGCTGCTTTGGGGGATCAGATTGGACGGTGCTACAGAGATAGGCTTTATTAGTAAATGCTCAAGATTTGTATCAACTTTTGCCTCCTTCATCTGTGGAAGAATTTTCTCTGAAGCYGGTGGAGCCCATCTGCTTCCTTCCATAGGTCCTGTGTTAGGAGTTGGTGAGCAGACAATAGGRCAGGTGAGTGACTGAGGACAGCAGGTTATTGCTGAGCCTAGGAAGGCTTAAAAGCACCTGGTAAAAAAATGCTGCAAATTCCCTGCCCATCCTCTGAGACCCTGGAGTAGGAAAAAAAAGGGGGGGAAAAAGTGTCTGGTAGATCCAGGTAGATCCAGGATTACATAAACAGCAAACACAAAGTAAGCATCAGCTTGGATCAGGACAGTGTCAGATTTCATAAGACCATAAGGAGCACTCTGCTCTTAGTTGGCAGCATCCAACAAATATAATAGCTGAAACTCAGAACATTTGCCAAAACGAAAGTTTTTTATATTCCTGCTGCTGAATGCTAACAGATGGAGAGTGGACAGCAACACACGTGTGGAAACTGGACACGGTGCAGTCTGGTTGGAGGTCTGTAGCTGTCAGTGTCCCTCAGGGGTCAGAATTGAGTCCAAACATGTTCAATTTATTCATCAGTGATCCGGAAGAAGGGACAGAGTGCCCTCTCAGCAAGGTTGCTGATGATATAAAACAGGGAGCAGTAGCTGATRCCCCAGAGGGCTGTGCTGCCCTCTGAGACCTGGACGACKTGGAGACCATTCAGAGACCTGGACCGCTTGGAGAGAGGGTCAGAGAGGAACCTCATGAAGATCAACACAGGCAAGTGCACGGTCCTGTACCTAGTGTAGAATAACCTCATGCACCAATAGAGAGTGGGGACTGACCTGCTGGAGAGCARCTCTTCAGAGAATAACCTGGGTGTCCTGGTGGACAACAAGTTGACCATAGACCACCAATGTGCCCTTTTGGCCAAGAAGGCCAATGTTATTCTGGAGTGCATTAAGAGGAGTTGCCAGCAGGTCAATAGAGGTGATCCTCCTCCTCTACCCAGCCCTAGTGAGGCCCTACCTGGAGTGCTGTGTCCAGTGCTGGGCTCACAAGTACAGAAGGGGCATGGAGCTACTGGAGAGGCTACAAAGATGATCAGGGGACTGGACCAGCTCTCAAATTAGGAGAGTTGAGAGGCTGAGAGGGATCTTATCTATGTGTATAAATACCTTAAGGCTCTGTCCTGAGGCATTTTGTGATGGGCCATAGCTGCTTTGCTGCTGGAAGCTGTCACCCAGTTCTGGACAGTCACTTGAGTCAGCAGAAGATGCCCTGGCAGTGGCCAGTGCTGATGTTTCAAGGGAAAGTGAAATAAAACAGATGACTATATTCATCCAGCAAAGAAGAACATGGATGAAGGGGAAATTCTTACTAACATATATAGATGCCAAATCATATTTGGCAGCTCTACTATTGAAAARCTGGGAAGAAGTACTTGGAGAGTGATTCTTAAAATTCAAAGTGGGGAGATATTCAGCTATTAAAATATTTTTTTCTTGACACAAAATATAATATATACATATACACATATTGCTTTGGTAATGTTATTTTCTGAAAGGCAAATCAGTTCTTGATAAATGATTTAGGAAATGTGTTATTGCAAGCTCCTAATTTGCATCTGCTACTGCAGCACTGGACAGTAAAGGACAAAAGGGAGAGAAACCTCTATATACAGTGAGCACCATGGTGGGGAGGGGAAAATACATGCATTTGGTACACAAGACAGAGTTTGGAAAATTCCCACCAAGCTGAATTTGCTTCAAAAAATTCTAAATAATGCAAAATCAGAAAAGACCAGCCAGGCATGGGCATGCTCTGCTCTTTTCCCAGCTTTCTGCCAGTCACACCGTCACCATTATTTCCCATTTAGAAACATTCATCTCTCCTCAGCAAATGTTATATGTGTGCCTGCTATCAGCAATGTGCCAGTTTGTGACTTCAGCCTTACACAATTAAAACTTTAAGAGGCTTGTAATACGGAAGGCAAGTTCCTAAATCAAATAAAAATGTTCTGCATTTGCTTCAGACTCTACCATAATTTGTTCCAAATTTTGTGCTCTCCATTGGTCCAGTTTTCACAAGCTCACACTAATTAGCTGCAGAGCTTCTTTTAAATTTACAAAAGCAATTATTCTCTGTGATAGCTGTATGCTATGCCCAACTCCCTCTGAATAGACTTTAATGACACAGTAACCATGGCTACAGTATATAAAATATGCAGCCACAAAATGTGGAAATGTAAAAATGCAATATAATTTTCTCTGGAAAATAAAGGTTTTTGGTATATTTGCATTAATTAGGACATTGCACAAAGTATTTCATGTCTGCAGTCTTTATGAAAATTTAAGTCATCAAAGACAAAATGACTCTTAATTTCTATACAGCAGCAAACAGAACCATTGAAAAAACATTTTCTCTGATAAATGACAACATTTTAACTGGACTTCCATAAGTACCATTCTGGTAATGCTGAGTTACAGCATGTTGGAACAAGCCTGGAGATCCACTGTGACTGGACTAGCCGTATGTCACTAAACTCAGGCTTTTAGTCTGAAAAGTGTCAACTAGGAGGAAGCGGTAAAATCTCTCATGCACAGAACAGAGCAGATAATGGGGGGAAAAATTGTGAACCAACAGAGCCTGTTTTCGGTCTTTTTGCTTTCCTGTTGCTATTTGCCTGCTGCATAGAAATCTAGACTACTGCTGAGTGATACATTGGATCTTTTGTGCATGTTGCACCCCCCTCCCTCAATGTTTCATACATCAAAAATCTCCTAAGGCTTTTGGACACAAGCTGAGGATCCACAGATCCTTCTCTTGCTGATTTGCTTCTCTGTAGTGGATCTGATTTAACCAGGGCTGTGATCTGAAGTGGAGCAGCTGATGCCTAGGAAAGCCCACAATGCACAAGGAAGGAGTAATGCTAGGAGCCTAGAGATGTCAGATCTGGGGACCCTGTTCAGCACAGCCTTGTCCCACTCCCCCTCAGTTTTGGATATCAGGAGCATCTCTGTTTTCTGAGATTTTGGGGAAGGAGGATTTCTGGTTGGGGAAGGGAGAAGCAAAATGCAGCCCTGCCCTAACTTTTGCCCTGACTCTATTGTGTTCTATGATATATGTGTGAAATACAGTAGGACTGGTGCATCACCCATCAATATGAGTAGCAGGGAAAACTCAAACCAGCTTGGCTGTGGTGACCAAAACTCTGAGCTTACTTCCAAATGAGAGGCTATGTGCTGCTCTGGGCCTTCCAAGCTGGCCTGAAACGCAGGATTTGAGCAGAGTTTCCAGTTCTGAGCACAGCTTCGCGGCAGTTCTGGCAGTCTCCTGATTCTGATTTGCAGCAGTGATGCTCTAACCAGTGACAAGCATCCCTGAAGTGACAGTTCTCAAGCAATACAAAGGCGGTTACTTTATTTTCTCTTGAAGCATTTATCAAATGGCATTAGACCAGAAATATATTTATAAAAAATGGTCTCTTCATGACAAACTGATGTACAAGAGAAAAGATTAAATTAATTGAAAAACATTTATTATGAATAGTTCATTTACCTGTAGCCTCAAGCAAGCCACTTCCTTATCAGCTGGACATGGAAAGATGCCCCGAGTTCAGAGCTGTACCTCTTGTTCTCTCAGCTGCAGCCTAGTGAAAGCAGCACAAAAGAAGGAAGATTAACCTTAGAGAATACAAAAGGATGAAAGATTGTTGAAAATCCTTCAGTTCCATTTAGGTCAGGCGGGCTTTCAGCAACAACTCCAGAAGAAGGAGTACTCATTAGGCAACTGGAGTGGATTTGCTTTTTGTCCACATGCCTTTTGCATTCTTGTTGCAGAAGCAGAAGGGAAAGATAACATTTTTATTCCAGTTCCGAAATACAGATGCAGCAATATTGGATGTAGGAAGAAGATAGTTCATATCTTCTTGTTTTATTGTGATCCCCCTTTTCATGGGGGAAAAGAATGGGAGTTCTTTCTGATTTGCTTTGGCTTTTTGTTTTCCTGCAGACAGGAACAAACTTAGTACCTCAGTTTTGTTTTTCGAGATTTGTTTTCTTTAATATGATACTCTGATTAGGACTTTCAGATCCATCAAAGATAATATAAAAAATACAATTAAGGTTGTCATACATATATTCTTTATAACCATGGATTCAATCTCAGATATATTTTGTCTGTGAAGAAAGGAAAAAATGAGCAGGACTCTTCTGTGAATCTTGCACATTTTGAAGTGATTTCTCCCCACAGTACAGAGCATCCCTCTTTTCTCAGATATTTACAAAGCGCCTGTCACCATAGGAACAAAATTAAACATCAAAAAAGCAAAGGGAAAAATATTCTTTATTCTTCTAGCTTCTGAAAACCAACCTGAGCAGGGTACCAGTTCTAAACTTTATTCCAGGTTTGAGTTCAGCCTAAGCATTTGCAGGAAAAAAGTAGCAATGGCAGCACCCTCTTCCCTCCTCCGTTCCTTTTGAAGAATATAAGAACAGCAGAGTAACAAAGGGTATATAAGAGAAGGCAATGCTATGTCCCAGGCCACACAGTGTCATTCTGATAAAAAGCATGGTAAAATTCTGGTCCTCATAGAGTTAATGCTAAAGCCAACATGAATTTTAAACCACCTTTTCATAAAGATCCAAAATGCTTTCAGATGAATAGACATGAAGTAAATAGTTTATGACTGCCAGCTATGCAGACAGAGCCTGTGAGTCAGAGGAACAGACTCATGGTAATGACAACCGGAATTTTCTGGCCCAGCACCACCTCTCTAACGTCTCAGTGACAGGTTAATGTAGGTTTGGTGAGTGTGGTTGGTTGGTTTGGGTGGTTAGCTGTCAGGATAGTGATACCAGCTTGTACTGGTGCAGCACAACGCCCCACACAGAGCAGGGGCAAGGGTGTCTCCTGCATGACTTACCCGTCCAGTGCTGACATGCCCACTGAATAATGTATTTCGGGTAAATACATTCCGATTATATTAAAAGAGACAAAGAAATATGAGTCTCTTCCTGGTTTCTATTGTTATTTATTGAGCTATACACTTGAGGTAATGACAGAGGTTCCATGTCCCTTGTGTTTTATATCCAATAGCAACTTTTGGTATCATATCATGTTACTGTTTCTTCTCCAGTCCCAATAACATGTAGAAATACCCACCAGGGACATTTTGGAAGCAGGATGATCAGAAGATAAAATCCATTTTCTGATGTTATKTACACACAATACTTGTGCTTTATGGTCAAAATCTATGCTGCTTCATTAGGAGGGTTGCCAGAGTAAGGGCTGCCTTATAGGCTTTGGCAGATAGAATTACTGAAGAGACCCCGAGATGTTCAGTCAATACATTGAACATCACATCCAGATCTGCAGACGTGTTTAAGTGCTCTCTCCTCCTCAGCAACTATCAAACCATATTTATCCTCTCTTTTAACTAACTTTCCAGGCAGATCCTTTTCAGCTGCTTGAAAAGGAGAAGGTTCTTGCTTACAAGCGTTACATTGCAACAGAATTACTCACTGCTTTTCAGCATCCTGTAGCATTGCACAAAAAGCCATGTCAGTGCAGGCCTGCCTCAGTGCATGTTCCAGCCAAGTACAATGTGAGTCATCTGCTCAGCTTCAGCTGCTGAAGAATTTGCAGGCGTGTATTTGGTAAGAAGAGACTTCTTACCTATTTAAAGTGAAGACAGAATGTTTCATTCCTACTCCTCACTCCCAYGTGCACGTTGTATTTGCCACTCCTGTCAACAAACGTTTGTAAACTAAAAATAATGTGTTAAATGTATGTACTATATTATAATGCTTTGGAGGACTTTGAGAAATCTCTGCTTATAACATGAATTTGTCTCTTGGCCTTCTCCCTGCTTTGAGACACAGAGTTTTTGCTGTGCCAGTTGAAATAAACCCCATCTCTCTCCCCTCTACCCTGTCTAAGATTACTCACCATTAGTTTTTCATTAACATCCAGAAAAGTGGAACATCTCCTGAAAGTTTTGATATTTTCTAGACTTGTCTTGTGAAATCTGGCTAGAATGATCTTTCAGGGCAAAGTTGTGAGACCCCATTTTCCACTGATGGAGGTTACATGCAAGCAAATGACAGCCTAAGCGGAAGTCCCTGAGGTCAAATAAACTTGGTCGTCATTTCTAGCATAGTTTTTCTGTTTGCTCTGTGTCAATTTGCTGAATACCTCAGACTCTCCTGGAATAATTGCCTCATTAGGTATACAGGACACAGGCTGTAAATTGCATTTTGCCACCTCAAGGATAAATTATACTGAAGCAGTATGCCCGTCAGTGAGTGAGAATATAGTCCAGCACATGCACTTTGCATGACTCTTGAAGCAAGCAATGTGTATATGGAATCATTAGCATCCAGGCAACAAGGACCGGGTCAAATCCTTGACATGGTTTGTTCTCTTCCAAAGGCGATGTAAAAAGGAACACACTCATTATCCAGCATCACCTAACATTGTATCCAAATAGTTCTATGAAAATCATTCCTGATTATTCTCTCGATTTTCCCAATGGTTTTCCAAACACAATTGTGAGACAAGCAGAAGGAAAACAATACATAGTAATTTAGGGGAAAGAGATAGGGGGGGAAAAATGTTAAGCTAGAATTAAAAATGGAATAAATAAAAATTAAGCCAAAAGTGAAAGGACGCGAACAAGCACAGAATTCAAAGATTTTAAATAAAATATCAGATGAGCATCATTATAGACAGATGTCTTCAGTTTGGTATAGCTGCCAAGAGAATCTTTACTTCTGAAAYTGTCTGACCTTACTAATTGTAGATCAAGCATCCAACAAGGTGACCCAAGTGGAAATAGAATACACAGTTATTTTCATTTTTCTTAATTAAAGCAAAATGACATTTCATTTATATTCTGTTTTCTTCTGTATTAACACTTAAAGAAAAAGAGAGCCAAATGGTTGAACCTTTTTTGTCCTTGGCTGAGTCTTCATCTCTCTAAGAAGATAATTTGCTCATTGGTGGTTTAAGTATTTGATTAATTAGAAACCCCTACTTTCTAATTCTGTGTATAGAAACACACAGACTTCTCATTAAAAGAACAGAATTGGAATTGAAGAATTTAGTGCCGGTTTGCCTGAAATGGACAATGCTAGCAAGTGCTTCACCGGCTGCAACAGGAGGGCTGTATATTTAATAAATGAGTAGTGTTGGCAATTTTAGGAATCATAGAGTAATATATTATATGGCTCTGAGGCAGTAGTACCACCTATCCAATTTTCTTAATGGTTCTGAGAGGCCATTAAGGGCTTTCGGCTCCATTCCTGGCTGTGAAAAACATGTCACTGAGCTCAGATGAAGTCAGACCATACAAGGCATGGGGGACTAAGACATCACACAGGAAGACATCTAGCTGTGCTCTCAGCTCAGTGTAGATGTTGCACTGGCTCAATAATGATCACAAAACTTTTCCATTAAACTAGATTAGAGATAAAGTGTATCTTTTCCCAAGGGAAAGTAGCTTTTTTGTTTGTTTGCTTTTTTATTATTACTTTTGACTTTTTACTTCCTTTTTCAACACTTTTTGATAGGGTGTGTTAATTTGGGACAGCTTTAATGGATTCTTGATTTTAGTTATAGTAGATTTTAGTAGATCATAGAATCATAGAATGCCGAAGGTTGGAAGGGACCTCAGAGGTCATCGAGTCCAACCCCMCTGCTCACRCAGGGTCACCTAGAGCACGTGGCACAKGGCTGCRTCCAAGCGGGTTTTAAAGATCTCCAAAGAAGGAGACTCCACAACCTCTCTGGGCAGCCTGTTCCAGGGCTCTGTCACCCTCACTGTCAAAAAGTGTTTCCTTAAGTTCTTGTGGAACTTTTGGTGCCTCAGCTTGTGGCCGTTTCCTCTAGTCCTGTCGCTGGCCACCACTGAAAAGAGGCCGGCCCCCTCCTCCTCACTGCCTCCCTTGAGGTATTTATACACRCTGATCAGGTCCCCCCTCAGCCTCCTCTTCTCCAGGCTGAACAGGYCCAGCTCTAGATTTTTTCTAGATTTTAGTTAGTTCCACTGCTCTAGGAAATACTGCCCTTTTTAAAGCATATAAAATCAAGGCTCATTTTTTAATGTCTCCTAAAACCATACTTAGTGCCAAATATGGTTTCCTGATCTTGTAATTGGCTACACATTGGCAAACCAAATGCTAGTTGAAAGCCTCTCTATGTTTGGAAGAGTATGGACTTCTCAGAGCCATGGTCCAAACAGCCTGGCTGTAACAAGTGCTGCCAGCAGGAGCAACCTGCACCTTCAGCAATGGCTATGTGTCACTCATCACACTCAAGTCAATCATTGAACAAGGGCTTGTGACCCAAAAGCTACTTACTGTTAAATCTATTGGCTACTGTACTGTTATGGTCAATACTAATATAATTTTTTTCCCTGTTGCTAATATCCCTCCACCAYCCTGAGATATTTGTGATTGAAGATAATATGTGCAAGGAGTCTAGAGGAGAAAGTTCATGAAAGCTTATTGAACAAACCAACCACTCGCAGAATCTCATTTCTTCCCACAGATGTGTAATTTATAAATAATGATTTGCAATGCAGACGGTTCACATAGTTCTGCAGAAAGAAAGGAAATATTACAAGTGAAAGGAATGAAAATCTACTACTGTGGGATTAATGGAAAATGCCAAGGAAACATTAACACTGCCTGCAAGAGGATGCAGACATTTAGCATGCTGAAAAGTGTTCCCTTATTATTTTAAAGGAGTAGACAAAAGTACTAAAAATAAGCAAATAGGATTGAAGATTAGCTTTGACACATGGTATTCAGCCAGGGAAAATATTATTATTGCTTATGGAGCAAATATAGACAGTGTAGGCTTCTTGAATTAAATCCGTGTACAACCAGAAACATTGTTTGATAATGGCAAGTAATTTCAATCTTGCTCCACTTACAGGCAAAATAATCCCAAGCATTTCTGATCCTGCAGCCTACCAACCTCCCTGTGGGCATCGAGGGTCTCAGTGGCAAGGGGACKGGTTTCAGAGAAGAAAGGCTGTTCAGCCAGGTGTCGGGTTTACAGAGAGAATCAGAAAGAAGATATTTAGGAAACAGCTCCTTGGGACACTATTTTCATGTATGCATGCCTTTTTATTTTTTCAAGATTGAAGAAGAAAATTCATTCCTGACCCAAACATTTATGTTATTTTTTCTTCTTTTTTTTTCCCCCTCAGAAGTCAATGTTTTCATTTGAAGATAAATCTTTTTCTGAAGACCTCTATCAAGTGAAATAGTTTCTTCAGTGGCTTCATTTAGATGAAGAATCAACTTTGATATAGCTGTAGCCATCTGGAAAAGCTACAGATACCACCATCACAAGGCATCTTGTGGAGGCTGTGGAGGCTCCTACTCTGGAGGTCTTCAAAACCCACCTGGATGCCACCCTGTGCCACATGCTCTAGGTGTGCCTGCYTGAGCAGGAAGGTTGGACTAGATGATCTCTAGAGGTCCCTTCCAACCTTAAATATTCTGTGATTCTGTAATTCTGTATTCTGTGATCTTCAGTAATACCAGCTGTTGTGATTGCTACAGTTTGGGGCTAGAGCTGATGYAGTGATTACTTGTTACAGCCTTTGTGCAGTTCTCCTTCTAGGGGTCAGAATTGTCTTTCCCTCTTTCCACCAGGGTGAAAGAGCAGATCTGTGGCTAAGGGGCCAGGAGGAGCAGTGAGTTTTTTGGCTGGATCCATGGATGTGATGTAAATTCAGTACCAGAGTAAGCAAGAAAGTGCAGCTTTTGACTGAGATTTGGATTGTACTTTTGGATTTGGATTGGATTTTGGATTTGGATTGTAAAATTGTGACAATTTTATGATTATGTGATGCTTGAATTTCCCAACATGGATTGACTGGAAAATACTGTTAGTAAAGGCAAATCTTACATAGTCCTGAACATTGCAGAAAAGAGATTCATTTACCAAGCTGTCAATGAATCAACAGGAAATAGTGGTAATTTAGATTTTGTTGTTGGAGGGATGAAGCTCTTTCAGAAAAAAAATTACTCTAAAAATAACTCTGGATAGGATGATCTGTTCATATTAAATTGCAGTATGAGCAAATGTAAATTAAGTTAGACCAACAAGGCTTCCAGTTTCCATGATGGAAAAAAAACCCAAATTTTCAGATTATTTAATATCATCACATCCAAGATGCAGGGAATTTCCATTCTAGAATAATAAAAGAACTTGAAATAGCAAATCCAGAGGAAGGACGGTGTCAAAAGCCTTCCTAAAGTGCAGATATATGATATCCGCCTCATCTGTCCAGCTAGTCATTCCTTCATAAAAAGCCAAYAGTTGGTCAAACACAACTTCCTCTTGGTCAATCCATGCCGACTATTCCTGAGCACCTTCTTGTCCACATGCACTTGGAGACAACAGTCAGAATGGGCTGTTACATCATTTTTCCAAGAATGGAGGTGAGGCTGACTGACCTGTAGTTGTTTGGCTCCTCCTTCTTGCCCTTTTTTGAAGACTGGCATGACATTGGCTTTCTTTCAGTCCCCCAACACCTCCTCTGTTCTCCAGGATCTTTTGAAGATGATGGAGAGTGGCTTAGYAATAACATCCACCAGCTCACGCAGCACTCTTGGGTGCATCCCATCAGGGCCCATGGATCTGTGGGTATCAAGTTTACCTAAGTGTTCTCTAACTCAATATTCCTCTACCAAGGGCAAGTTTTCGTYTCTCCAGTCTTCTTCTCTTGTCTCTAAATATTTATTTAACTATCCTTCCAGGAACATTGATAAGGTTCATGAATTGTTCTGTTTTMTTTTCCCCATAAGTCATTATAACTGAATTTTTGGTTCATTTAATATGGATTTGAAGTTTGTTTTAAGATGCATTCTTATAGTTTGGGGTATCACCTGGTGCAGATTAGAAATTTTAGAAATTAACAGCTATTGTGTGGTCATCCCAACTGCACGAAACAGAAAGGTGAGACCTGGGCGGGTCCCTRTAACTCTGTGTTTCTGTGTCCTTCTCTTCTGTAGTAGTACAGCAGTTCAGTCAGCATCAAGCAGATGCCTTGCCTGCCCTGGAAAGCCTTCATGTTTTAACAAGGAAAATTTTATTGGTGGATTGAAGTCTACCTTTGTGTTGCACTTTGAGTGGAGGGACAGAAACTTGTCAAAAGATGAATCCCCTTGTGTTCCAGCCAGTCCTCAAAGGTTAGAAGGAGTGGGTGGCAGCTGGACTCATCTTTTAATAGGGATACCAAATACTGTGGTAACTATAGGTCCAGCTCTGACAGTACCAGGTTTATGAACTGCCTGTTGACTGTAGGTCCGATCACCTTCAAAACAAGTAGTCCAGTGCACAGATAGTACGATTCWTTCAAATGCAACATTTAGAGAACAGGTTTTGGATGTCAGGATAGGAAATTTTCTACACAGTGTGGGGTTCTTAGCTAGTGTCTAGTGTACAAATGTGCAATCATCACTCACCCCACAAGATGGGAGAGGGCTCTCCACCTTGAGGAGTCTCCTCAGATACTTCCTCAGTGTCCTCAGGACACTTCCTGGCAGGAGGGAAGGAAAGGAGTTCAGCCTGTCTACTGATCCAGAAGTTACAAAGGAGTCTTTCCTCTCTCCTCTTCCTTCTTTCCTTCTTCCTTTGTTTCTCCTTCCTTCCTTCTTTCCCCTTCATTCTTCCTTCCTACTACCCTCCTTAGTTCACCTTTTATATATTTTCTTTTACTTTTAGGTGAAGCTTGAGTGACTCCAGTCATACATACTTTTATCTTTTATTGGTTTAAAAAGTMTCCTGAGATAGTGGAAAATCTAGAGAGCACACTCAGTGAGGAGTGGCTGTTGCTTGGAAATGGATAACTTCTAGGAAGGGGCTGTGCATTGGTATTATAATGAGATTAGAATGAGAAGTTTGAGCAAAGTCCATCGGAAGGGACTGATCTGCCACCATTGTTGACCGAGCACCAGACATCTTATCATACTGTGTGGCTTATCAGGTGTGTGGTATGACCAGGTTGTCACCTCTGCAGGCAGAAAAACAGAGTTTGGCTGCAGTGTCTTCACTCCACTCCACCCTCCATTCACTCATCAGCTGCCCAGCACCATCAGAYTACCACSTCCGCAGGGAAGCCAACAAAATTTGGCCATGGTGTCTCCATTCTGCTCCACTCTTCATTTACTCTCCTTAGTGTATGCTAGGAAGACAGACTGTATTGCCCAGGGAATCRTGGAGAAGTACATTCCGTACATAGCAACCATCCTGGAAGTGATAACTGTCTCTCACCTCAATGCTACATAATGCTATAACTTCTGTTAGGCCCTAGTTTTTCTCYAATTTCTCCTTTCTCAAGCAATTCTCTCACGCTTTGTTACACTGAAAAGATACATAAAAAAATAGTTAAAGAAGGTTATAGCGCATCGTAAAGGGATTTAACAGAATTATCTGCCATTATTATAGTATTAACCTGCCATTTGGTATCTTCAGAGTCTTTCAGGTTGTTCTTTTTCCCCAAACCTGCAATTATCAATGTTATTAGTGCAAAGCCCACAGTCATATACCATCTGGGTCCTGTCAGATATGTATCACTTAGGTTAGTCACATAGAGCTAAGAGCCTAAGAGCTTTAGTGACTACTGGAGTCTACATCCATGCAGATATTTGATAGTAGAATTAGTGAGAGAAACAATGTAAGGAAGCTAAACAAAACTGAACATAAAGCTCATGGCATTATTATTGAGTTGGACAATATATTCTATTGAATATATACTATTGATGTCCCAGTCTTATCTACCTTTTAACTTGCTAAATGTGTTGACAATGTTCAGAACAAACCAGCTGGATGGAATTTGCTATTTTTTTCTATACTCAGAAATATCTCTTCCAGTAAATGAATGCATAGATTTCAATTTTCTTACAGACACCAACTCCATAGAGTAGTTACAGCCCTACTCTCTAGAGTGTCCTAAAACCCACAGTGGAAAGAGATGAAGTTGTCTTTCCTTCTGAGTCCTTACACATTTTTGCTGAAGCAGTCAGGAGCATAGAGTCACTCTGAGTCTTAAATTCCTGTTATCCCTTCCTCAGCAGGAGGTCTTATTCTCTGCCAATCCCATATTCATGTAAGTCCCTAAGCCTAAAGCGGAGATTTACAGAGAAGTCTGCAAAAGTATTTTCTTGGTTCTGTATCTTATTAGCTTCTGCAGGCAGTGGGCCAATCCAGCTCATAGTTACTGCAGTATTAAACTAAGTAACAGTCTTAATAACATAGTGAAATATATTCAGTATTCATAGSAGCCCTATGGTGCAAAATATATTAGATTATGTCAAAGACAGGACAGTCTGAGTCTCTGGAGAAAAGCAAATGTAATTAAAATTATTTCTACTCCAAAAATTCACTTCTCATTACAAATGTTGCCACAGAGTATTCCCAATGCAATTTTCATTCAGAGTTAGAGCAAAAGATATTAGCCTTCCTGAAAACTATGTTATCTTGAAAAAGATACTGTATGCATTKCCTTGAGTGAAAGAGGAATGGAAAATAGATGTGAGATCTTATCAGATGACATTCGGTCTTCAAATTTATTTRGTCTAGGTAGGAAAATATGGTAGCTGCTGAGGCAGTGATGGAAGACTTAAGAACATGTGACTTCAGAGTGCAATTATATATCATTAAATGCAGTTATTGAACATTTGTAGAAAACTGTGATGTACACAAAGAAACCTGGACAGAACAGTGATAAACACAAATAAAATTTCTTAGATTAATTAACTTAGAATACTTGGTTATGTAGGATCAGGGACGTCAGCARAAGGTCATCTTATCTTTAACTAATCCTTTTACATTTCATTTTCTTAATTTAAGTATTCAGGAAAAAGTAGACGAGATTAACTAGATTCACAGTGACTATGAATTTAAAAAATATGCTTCTCACAGAGTTAAAACAAATGAGAGATGAAAGAGTTTCCTGAGAGAGAAATGTGCTTATGTCTTTTACAGAATATTTAAACTGGAATAGGTAGAATCACCACTCAAAAATACAGCCTTAGAAACATATAGTTTTCTCTTCAACAAATAACACATAGAGAATCCTTCCTGAAGGTAGTAGGAACAAGATTATGATTTCTCTAAAAAGAAAGACTACAAAAAGGATGTCGATACAGTAGAGAAAAGCTGCAAGATACTAATTACAGAACAGTCAATACAAAATAATTGAAATAGTTGAAAATACTTTGTGGGGACTGAACAAGTTTGAGATAGACAGATGGCTATTAAAAAAAAAAAAAGAAAGAAAGAAAGAAAAAAAAGGTGAGTTCTGTCATTTCCAGATAAGGTCAAAAGGCCTAGATTTTTGATACACTGCTGAAATGGATGCCATATCCAAACATGCTAGAAATACGTGACATATTGATGCGGCTTCTGGATAGCAGCTTAATGAGGAGCTGGAGGCAATTCAGCAATAAACACGAACACAGATACTAGCATAAGAATTTCTAGAGGTCRGACAGCGGATTTATATTTCTCTCTTCCTCAGCTGATCTTGTCCAGTTATCCACACCTGCTCCCCATTTCAACCATCCTGTCTTTGTAGGTTTTGAGCTCTCCACTAAGCAATGGGTAAGGAATTTTACCTTGCCACAGGCATGTTCAGAAACACTTAGAAAAGCTTCTCCCTTCTCCTACAATTCTTTAAGCATTGGGATGAAAAGACACTCTACCACCTCCTGGCAAATGCCTCCCACAGGTACCACAGCCTTGGAAACACTTTGTGGCTCTGCACTTCTGTTATTTCCGTCCTCTCTTTCTATCTTGAAGAAGAGGGTGAAAGCAAAAGAACAGCAAATGAGAGCCCTCCGCTGTGATTAGGAAAAGCTGTCTTCACTAACGAGCAGTGTCCTTCAGATCAGAAAAAGGGAAAGAAATGTAGTCCAGGCTCATGCAGATTCTTGCAGAGAGTTTCCCCTTGTAAGAAGGATCAAAGTCTACGTTACTTCAGGTTTTGCTGTAGCTGCCATTGGGCATATAAATCAGATAATGTACAAGAAGACGACATCTCAGCAGTCCCTATTGTAGAGGGTGGAAAGGATTCATCTAATGTCCTTTGAAAAGTCGCAGTTGGTGGTGGTGTCCAGCTGTGGGGAGAGCAAAGCAGGTATCTGAGGTAGGGAGGGCAGAAGAAACCCTTTCTTCCAGGCTGCCCCCCCTTTGTGTGCTTCAATTTAAACCTTTTCAGTCTTGCCACCAAGCAACTAGAGCCACGTCATGCCAGTAATTTTATAGAGTAAAGGCAGATTTACCTTCTTTGAGAGGCCTCACGCTCCAGCAAGAGAAACATCAGTGCTAAGCTTGAATTCACTTGCATCACTTCTCCAAAGTCTGTGAAGGCCTTGAATTCCTGAACTTTTGAAAAATACATACTTACAATTCATAACCAGGACACAGCTGGAGATCTACAAAACACTCTTCAAATTACTTCAAGTTTTGTGAAGAAAGTTGGTGGGAACACTGCAGAAAAAAAGAGGCATTTTGCTGACGTGTCAGAGTGCTCTGCCCAAGCAGTGGTCCCTGAGGTGCCTGTAGTTACTGTTCCAGGTTTGGGCAGACACCGTCTCAAATACAATGCAGCCACAATACTGTTGGCTGTTAATGTTTGTCARTGTTGTCTCAAAGGGGAGATAATGGGTCTGTTTAATTAACATTGGATGCAGTTTTCCATAATATGTGAATCAGTTTACTTGCAGGGTTTTAAGCTTTTGTGCAGTGAGTTAACTTCAGATCAAATCCTTGAGATGAGATGGGTTGTGTCATATAAATGTGGCTATTGACAAGGTTTGTGCACATGCTGAATTCCCTGTTGTGCATATCAGACAAGGATGTACATACTGCATCCTGATACTGCTACAATAAATATGCCAATAAATAATGAAAGCAGGGCTTTGGCACCATCAGATGTTAGTACAGTGCAGACTCCAGATTCAAATATTGTGATAGTCACTGATGAAGAAATTTTGGCTATGCAAAAGGATTTGCTCTGAGAGATAAAATTCAATCTAGCCTGATCTCATAAAGCAGAAGTTACTTGAGCTATTATTTGCAGCAAGAGATAAAGAATTACAGAAAATTGAAAAATAAACTTGAGTGATGTTATAGGACAAACTGAACCTGGTAAATGACAAAATGTGATCCATAATGATGGATTGTATCATGCCAAACAAGGCCTTTGTGATCAACAGGATTCAAGTCCAGAGGATTAGTAGGAGTAGGACTATTAGGAGTTCTTTTCAAGCTCTGAAGTGCAAAGATATACTGTATCATAGGTTTGATGACTAACACCAAGATATACTGCTTGGGAGTGAAAGAGTCCCCTCAGAATTTATTAAAGGGATAAACTTTTCTATGTTAAATATGTGCTATAGGAATTTGCATCAATATAAAATCATTCAGGCTGGAAGGGACCTCAGGGGTCTCTAGTCCTCCTGCTCAAACCAGGATCAATATTGAATTTAAATCAGGCTGTTCAGGTTTCTTGGGTATTGAAAGTCTTCAAGGATGGAGATCTGTAACCCGTTATGCCACTGCCATTGCTAATAACGTGCCACAGGCTTCRTATAAAACTCACAAGCCTCAGGAGAAAAGCTCATCAGGCTGCTTCTGTCTGAGCTGGGCTTGACCTGCCCAGCATTTCTGGTTTTGTTTAATTTAGCTACAGCAGCAATTTTTCATCTGATCAGGTAGCTCTGTCTAATCTGTTGTAYGATCACTTATCTTTGTATGGTACAACCATAGTTTTATGCAGACAGTAGTAGCAAGCAGTTATTGTGGGTAGAATGAGATATTTATGATTCTAGCAGAATGATCAAGCACAGGGAAATACCAGCCCGGTACGACAGCAGAGATCTTGAGTAGCTGGGTCACAGTGTGCTGTGAAGAGCCTGCAGGCATGGGATGAGGAGAGATGTGACACAAGCTAGGCCCTGGAGACACCATGGCTATAAAAAACTCATCCATGGCCAGTCAAGGAAATGCAGAACTAGAACTGGATAAAAGAATTCTTTATGGATAGAGAGAGCAAACAATAAGTACCCAACATATATAAAATGCACCACATATACTAAATTTGGATGTAATGTGTAGTTGCAGGCCAATTAAAGATGATGATGGTATAAAAATGTGTTAGGAAGCATATAAAAATGAACTACACTGAGGAATAAGAAAACATCGTTGTCATTCGCCGCTAGATCACAGAATCTCATTCATGGCTGTGCCCTTCCTCATATCAGACTGAAGCCACTGGCCTGAGGACCCAGAGGGACAGTGCGGGGGCGGAATAACTCCAGGAAAAGAGGGAAGAACCAGCACAGTGTATTTTTGTACCGTAGAAATTTTCAACTGTAATATTATTGATTCCCTATAGAAGAATCTACTTTTTATCATTTTTCTGTAATTATTAAATCCAGTCTATAATGACTCTTAGATTAGTCCTTTAAGATTTCAATCATACTAATGATACATTTGTAAGGTGTGTTTCTTTTTTATTCCACAAACAAGATTTTAAATGCAAATGATTGCAYAGCCCCTCCAGGCAACCTGTTCAAATCCTCCTCAGAAATGTTGCCTACATTTCTCAGTAACAAGTCCAATATCCAGTATTACCTCTGTTATATTTTATTTTATTTGGCAAGAATACAGAAGCACAAACAATAGAAACACAGGTCATATTGTATTGCATCAGCTCAGCAGGACAGAGGCTGAACTTTGCCAAATGCCAGTACCGATAGACAGAGTTATCTTTTCTCAGGAACATGATTTTTCCATCATGACTGGAATCTAATCTTGACATTACAAAGAATGTAATGTCAAGATACCTATCTTGCAGATATCAGAGTTTAGCACCACCACAAAATAATAGCAGGCATTATGTTGGTTTCATAGGTTTATTTCTTGCATGTTGTTAAAGGAATTTATATCCTTATCCTATACCRCCCTGCTTGTGATATAGGTCAGCATCGCTTCAGAGAATCCCAAGTCAGCCCCAGGCAGCCTTGCAGAAACCTTCCTGAAAGCCTGGATCATCAGAAGCCCAGCACCAACCTTAATTGATCCTGTGCTATTACAGCTGTGATTCCTGATGCCTCAGATTGTGGAGTTAGGATGCTACATATCTAACCTTCTTGGGATAATACTAAGGTCATTCTGTCCGCAGCAAGAATACCTAAAAAAAAATTAAGAGAAAATATTTCACTGTTGCTATATTCTTGTACACAGAAATAGAGAAACTACTCTTGAAGCCCTAGGTACAAACTGCATGTAGATAATTTTTCTATCAAAGGGTTTCAAACAACTGGATTCAGATGAACAAAGATATATATTGCCTAATGGTCTGTGAGATAACTTGAGCTTGTACAAGGCATAAACTCATGTCTTTACTGATATTAAAAAAAAACAACAAAAAGAACAGAGCAAAAGCTGAACATACAAACAGTTTGCTGTTTGTTTCACCAGCCTTTACCCCCAATATGTGTTTACACAAGGATACAGTTTTGAAGAAATTATACACACTACTGAACAGTGCAATTATTTAAAACTACTGCCTCATTACATCTGATTCAACACAAGGTAAGTGGCTTTCTGACAACAAGATGCCCTGGCAATTCTAAGCATCTTAATCTGAGACTAGAAATGTTTTTTTTTCAAATTCATTGTTGTTTGGTATAAGTTACTTACCATGCTGTTTTTTTCAAGTGAACTGTAGGCAAAGTATTTACAATCGCCTCATGATAAACCTCAACTCACTTCCAGAAGACAAACTTAAAAGTGGAATGTGAATTTGATATTCTAGCTGAAATTCTTGTGAAATACCTTATTTCTTACAAAATTCCTGACGYGGTAGGACTGATGAAGACCCTGCCATTGCAGCCTGACTTACGTCTCCAGCACAGGAGAGCTCACACAACAGGCCCATCAGCTCACACACCACTCAACTGTTGCTCTGCTGTCCTCCTGACAGAAATGTCCAGAAATAGCACTTYAGTCTCGAGTCACACCTGCTGCTGTAGCCACTTTTTATTTCCCTACTGTTTTCAGCACAGAAGAAAATCAAAATGAATCAGTATCAGACCAAAAAACACAAATCATTACCCTAGATTTTGGGTCTTCTTTTTTAAGAGGCAAAAATAAAATGCAGAGAAGATCACAAGAAACTTATATTCGAGTAATCAAGAGAACCTGGAAATGTTAGTAAAATTTAGAAAGAAAATTTAATGACTGTTAACTGAAGCAAAGTGGGAAAACCTTCACTGTGGACTTTCTATAAACTTATTTTGTTCTAAGAGGCATGTTGAGATGTAGCTTGCCAAACATTCTTGAAAGGGCTATTCAGCCCTCAGTGAGTAAAAAGATTCCTTGCTTCTGACATGGGCTGAATTTGCCACTGGACRGTAGGCTACCACAAAGCAGCATTTATAGATTATTTTGAGGTCTTATTAAATGCATGTCCTTGTGCAGGCTCACAGCAGAAGGGTAAATTTCATTCTGCAGAATATACCATGTATTTTATTGTTGGGAGATTTATACTACTTTTCTCCCACATTACTGCCTTATACAGCTTTGCCATTCTGYTACAGTGTCATTAGATAAGAAAAGATGCCATTGTAACACACACAAACTGGCAAGCACATCAATGTTGTGGTAGGAAGCTTGAATCTGAATTCTGCAACAAACATGCATTAAGTTCGGCGGAGTTTTCACTGCAGTGATGGAAAAGACAGAGGTGGCAAACAGAATAAAGGGCTTCAAACTTACAGAAAGAAGACTTAAGAACTCACTCAGAGGACAAACAGCAGCAGCAAAGCAGAGGAGCAGTTSAGAGCACAAAGGAAAAATGAGGCAGTCTTTTGAGAGAAACTCAAGGAGGCAGAAGACAATTAGGTGTCAGTAAGTTCTCATTAAAAGTGGATGGTTTCCAGGCTCAATTAAAAGAAAATGCTTTGCAAAGACCTTTCTGGAGCAGCAGAGAGGAAAAAAAGAGAAACATTATAGCCTTTAGGAGGCTAATGTGTATTCCAAACCTTTTCTTTTCATTGTTGTTTGGATAGAAGGTGAGGAAGTCAAATTTTGAATCTGCAATTCTATCACACAACTCRTATTTCTGTTGCTATAAGCTTGCAAAACAGATGTGTTCAAACTAGTAGAGAAAAGGGATAAAAGAGGAAAAATAAAAGAGAATTATTGTGCTATGTTTTCTTTCAGTGTGTTAAAAATAATGAACTCATTACAACTTCCATTTTTGAAAATAGCCTACAGTACAATTATCACAGAAGAGCACACTGCTTTTTCAGATGCGAGACACAAAGCAGATGCTTTTGCTGGTGGTCTTGAAGAAACAATGCCATCAAAGCCATGAGGCTCAGGTTGCAGTCCGTAGTCACACCAGCCACACTAGCTCCGGCTCCCCACGTTAAGTGCACTGAACCGCCAACATTCCCATGCTCGACCTTAGCTTTCTCCTGGCTTGCACGCCCATGCTCATAGCATCATTCATCCGGGCTGAGCGCAGGCCAGAGCTGTGCYCACGTGCCAGGACCTCCAGCTGGCTTTGCTGGTCTGTGAGCACTCTGAATGCGCTGCACTGCTCAGAGAGGGGACGAGCGTGGCCTTCAGAAGCACCCAGGACAGTGTGAAGACTAACCTGGCCTGTCAGGAAGCTATCGATGCTTTTCTCAGTGGACTGAGCACACACGAGGAGAGTTTCAAGCAGGTTTCTGACCTCTGTTATTGCTGGCTGCAACTCCATGCAGGTGGGACACCAAACAGTAAGTGTGCACCAGCTGGATGTGGCCTCCATGCCAGGGCCCAGGAGGGTAGTCACACCAGCTCCCACTGCTCAGGAGGGAGCCGAACCATGTGTCTGCCTCAGGAATCACCAGAGATGTCACTGAAAGCATCAGTGATTTTGCTCAGTTTGGTTCTTCAGGAAACAAGAGGTTAGGCATGGAGATTAAAACACCCAGAGGCTGGTGCTTAGTTGATAAAGTTTATGTATGCACCCGTCACAGATTCACAGATTCACAGAATATTTAAGGTTGGAAGGGACCTCTAGAGATCATCTAGTCCAACCTTCCTGCTCAAGCAGGCACACCTA
>NW_020455492.1:403654-414434 GCF_003342845.1 Nothoprocta perdicaria | reverse complement strand
TTTTTTTTTTTCTGCTAGGGTAGGCAAGTAAGCATTACAGGTCACTATTTCTTTATACATCGCCGTTAATCTATTACTTACCCTTGGCCTTGACAGCAGGACCTCTGTGCAATCGCTTCACCCAATGTAAATAGCTATTTCTATTTTCCTAAGCTGGGAGTGAATTGAAGCATGTTAGACACAGCAGTCTGGTCCTCTCCTCGCTTCAACCCTTGCCTCATCCCAGATTATCCTATTCATTATGCTGGAATGATGGTGGAGCCAGACTGTGAGGGAATAGGAATTAAGAACTCAGCACTCCTAGAGTTTGTCTTCATTTACGAGCATTAGTTTAAGCTCTACACCTGGATGCCTTCATCTGTGCTCAGCTTGGTTTTCGTGAGCACAGGCAGTCGGTGAAGCTCCACGCCAGCTATGTGAGTGATGCTATTAGCAGTGCTGCTGTGATTAGATTCGCAGAGAGGCTGCACAGAGCCGTTGATGACTTGTCATTCCGGCTGATCCATCCTCGTTGCTCTAATTGCATGAGCTATGCAATTGCATGGATAAAACTAGGGCATGCTTCTAACCCACTGTTTATTTGAGAACTTATAACCTCACCTCCTATTAGTGCTTCTAGTTCATTAGCTTACACAGCACAGGTCTGTACCAGCTGTAAACTCTGTACTGGAGATCATTATACGTTGTACTGAAAATGTCAGGGAGGGAATATATTGGTGCTTTGTCCTAACTCCAGCAGAGCTATTTTTCAGATTCTCTGGGTAATCCCGTTTCTGAAGCGGTGTTTCTTGGCATGCAACAGTGCCTCAGTTGCAGAAACACTATACTTTTGTGATGCTGTTGCAAACAGCAATAGCTTTTGCTATCCCTTAAGCTCATGATAAAAACACTTTGCATCATGATAAAAACACTTCCTGGGAAATAACCCTAATTTTAAGGCTGCAGTACATGGACAAGCAAACATAAAGCAATTAGACAGTGACTGCAGGACTTGATTCATTATCTTAGCCCTCTGTGAGCTGTATGTCTAAGCTGGTTGGTCTTCCAGGCTACTGCTGCTGTAAGGAGGGACAGGGATGAGCACCTCTGTGAATGCTGCTTATTCTTTCCTTGGTGACTTCCAGGAAATACAGTATTATAGAATGTCTGCTGCTTTGGTAGGTGAGTTCAGTGAGATGAATCCTACCTTACCACTCTCTGCCAAAAGGAAACAGATCCACGATTCAATCCGTCTGCTAAGACATGGCAGACGTTATGTTTGCCCATATGGAGTAGCACTCTGGATTCTTGTGCTTGGAATACAAGAGGAATTCCCTTTATATTAAAAAGYAAAACAAAGCAACCTACTCAGAAGTAAGTGCAAAGCCCTTAGGAATATGGAAGAGGTGCTCTTTTCTGGATGCCAGGGCCAATTTCATGCTCTGTTAGATCATTTATTAAAGCTCCTTGGCTCTCTATGCAGTAAAAGCATGCAGAGCACAAAGTGAAAACATAAAGAAACATTGTACACAGGATCTCAAAATAAAACATTGACGAGGAAAAGCAACAAAAGAAATGGGAAAGGGTGGGCATGCTTTGCATTTCTGGTAACAGCTCATGTGTGTATAGTGACAGCGCTCGCTAAATCCTTCTATGTTGGGTCTACAGCTCCTTTGCACAGGGAATTTTGCTGTATGAGATGAGAGGCAATGAAAATCAGGGTCATAATATCCCACCGAGCTTCTGAGTCATCTTATTGCATTGGAATAAAAGCACTCTAGAAAATACAAGCCATCTGTGATGTTAAATGCAATTATCTGATTTGCCTTCGTAAATGCCCACAAATCACCACCAAATGCTTAAATTTTTCAACACTATACTGAGACATTCACGAGCAGGTAAAGTTGTCATTGCTAAGACGTTATCAACTCTGATCATTATTAAGTTATTACTATCTGCAAGAACATAACTGCCTCGATCCAAACGCAGCACAGAAGGATTTTGAAGAGAAACAGGTCATTTTTTTTTAGTTTTGAGCTTCAGAGGATCACACCTATTCTGATATTACACTGAAGTCTATGCAGTATTAACTGCTATTTACAGTCTTGTCCTGGCATTGAGCTAAGTGACAAACATTACCATTGCTAAAGGTCAGATCCCAAGTTTTCTGCTCTAGATTTCCAGTTGTTAGAGCTTCTGTACACAGAAAATCCCCCAGAAAAGCCTTCTTTTTCCCYTCATTACCCAGTAATTTTGCCCAAGCAGCATTTTATGACAAGCCACACYGTAAACTCAGGCTGCCAGAGGCCAGGAAATCCCAGACCAAACCACTGTGCTTGTACAAATTAAATATTCTGGTTGTACAGAGTAMGTCCACCGTGCTCTGAATGCATCGGCCCTAATGTGCAAGTACAGATGATGTTCTAGGTGTGCCCGGCTCTCTACAGACGTACATGACCCACATTGCACCAGCTCATGCATCTACCTCTGCAGGAGTGGGCTGAATGCTCAGCCAGTAAAAATCAGCATAGAATCACCAAAACAGGCATGAAGAGAAGGCTTATAAATGTTTATGAATATCTGGCAGGAGCATATGAAGAGGTTGGGGGCCTCTTCTCAGTGTCCACTGGGAGTATAAGAGGCAACTGGCATGAATTGAAATATAGGACATTCCATTTTAACATAAGAACAAACTTATTTTGTGAAAGGTAGCAAAACATTGGAATAGGCTTCCTAGAGAGCTTATGGAGTCCTCACCCTTGGAGATATTCAAAACCCAACTGGACACAGCTGTGAGAAACTTGCTCTCTTTGGCCTGGCTTTGAGCAGTGGGGTGGACCGGACAATGTCCAGAGGCACMTTCCAAACTCAGTGACTCCTTGGCTCTGTACTGCAGTTTCCTGAGATCATTGAATTGTTCTAGACTGCAACAATCTCCATTTCAGCAAATAATGGCAAAAGTCATGGTGGTTTAAACAAGCCACCCAACTGTCTCGGCTCAGTATGCCAGTTTGTCACACTGACCTGCCACGGTAGGTTGTTCTTCATAAATGTCCAGCTCCATTTACATACATATCTCCTATTAGCTCTGTTCCTCTGTTCCTCATTTTCTTTGAGGAACACTTATGCAGAAGGTACAGTTTGATCCCGTGATTCACACTCCAAAGGAGAACAAGAAGGGTGCTCTTTGTGTTACTTTTCTCTGAAACAAAGGAATTCAAAACATTTMTCAGGTAAGTTTGGATCTCATTCACTGCTTTCAGACCTCCAGGAGGAACCCAGCTGGGGCTATCACTGAAATAGCCAAGTTCTGCATCGGTGTGAGACACACCACTGGTGTGAGACACGCCGAAGCAGAACACGGCTGTTTCACACTCCTTTGGCTTTCGTCATGGATGGAGAATGCTAACAATGACACATAGTTTTCTGGTCTTGAACACCTAATATAGGAACGCCCTCCTGTTCTTGCGTTTTAAACTTCCTCCGGACAAGCTGGAATGTACACATGGAAGAATAAAATGTAAAGAAAATGTCTGGACCGTTTGGAGCATTTCTGTGTCTGGAGCCTTCATGTAAGCAGGTCATAAAGTCCAGTGGAAAGAAATTTCAGTATATGTACATAAATCTTTTAGACGGCTCTGGCATTCTTTTTCATGGTGTCGGCTTTATCACCACAATTTGCCTTTAGCCATTTTGTATCATCTCTTGAAAATTTATGCACTACTGATTTACATACACATCTTTGTAGAGCTTGTACTCTCTGGCCTCCAAGAGTACAGTCATCGTGTCTGCCCCGCGGCAGCTCTGCTGCACCACAGTGGGTTGCACCGGAGAACCTCCAACAACAGATCTGCAGCAAGTGACCAATGGCAGGCTGAAACTTTGCAAACTTTGGGAAACTTTGATAAATTTTGCCTCTGATTGATTGTGCCCATGAATCCTGTAGACGTAAACTGTTGACCTAATCAGGGAGTAGGACCGAATCCAGCCACACACACAGCATCCTCTCAGGTGTTTGGAAAGAGGGTCCACTCCAAACCTCATGACTCAAAGGGAGTATTTTGCTTGCAAACCTTGCTAGGAAATCCTTTAGACATAGGATGACCAAGGTTGACATAGGTTGAGACTGAGATGGGATCTAGTGGTCCCCAGATTATCCTGAGGATTTTGGAAAGCAGGAAAGTCCGTCTGAACCTCATGACTCAACAGGAGAGTCTCCCTGATACTTTCAGCTGACCATGTCCTCCATGCAGTAAATGCCTGGGTGAACCTTTCCATCAGACCTCATTCAATCATTGTCTATTTATGATTGAACTTTGTTGAGTCACTAACTGACCTCAATAAAACACATTGCTGCTTCCCTCTTACTCCTCACTCATCCACAACATCCTTTTGGACGCGAAAACGGGTTTACAACTTCCTCCAGCTGTCTGGAGCTGGAGGAAAGTCCAAGCTAAGTCCAAGCTTAAAACATTTCTGTACTCAGCTCCTCATCCCTAGCTCAGTTACGCAGTGTTGCTTCCCAGGATCTGCCAGCGCCTGTGACAGCACTCCCATGCACTTCAGTCAAAATAAGGTGGGTTAGCCACAGTGTTTCACAGAAGCTACAGAAGTGAAGCCAGGTCTTCTTAAATGAAAGAAATAGCAAACAGCTTGTGGATGCCCAGGAAAGGAGATGATGTATAAGTTGATGGTGACAGGCAGATGTGGGCAGAAGCAGTTGGTAACTCATCCCACAGGCACAGGTGTAGACAGAAGATGCTTAAATGAGCTGGATGAAGAAGTCAGTCATGGTAGTGTACCCTGCACTGCAAGACAGGCTGGAGCTGGAACAGCAGATGTGACTGAAACCCACACTGAGCCTCAGGGGAGATGCAGTGACAAGGACAGAGCTCTTCTTGACATAAAGGAGAGCATTATCTCCTGTGTCTGAGTGCACAGAGTTGGTATGAAGTGTGTTGCACCTCTGAAAACCCAGAGGCACCTCAAGCCAAAGGGAAAAAGCTCTACCCTCACTTGCACGTGCTGGCACGTGCAAGCAGCCACACAGTGATGGGAGCAGGGAACTGGCAGGGGTTACAGGCCACAGCTTTCGTGCCAGCTTAGCTTCCAGCAAGGAGGAAGACTCTGCAGGATAAAGGCAACTGATGAGGGCTGGGAGAAGACAAACCACTGCTCTACATAGCAGTACTAGCTCACAGTGGCTAAGAGTGTCCATTGGACCATCGGAAAATTTAGGTAGAAAGGAAATTTGGGAGGTCTCCAGCCCAATATCCTACTCCAAGCAGAGTCAGCCACAAGAGTAGACCAGATTGTTCAGGGCTTTGTCCAGTTGGGACTTGAAAACCTCCCAGGATGGAGGCGACATAAACTCTTAGGGCAACGTGCTCCAATGACCAACTGTGTCCACACAGTAAAAAAAAGGTTTCCTTGTACCTAGTCTGAAAGTCTCCTGTTTCCATTTATGCCTGTTGTCTACCATCCTCCCATCACACACGGCTGTGAAAAGCTTGGCTTAGACAGCTGCTCACCACAGTTGTGGTCCAAGCATCAAGTCCTATTGCTGATTCGTAACTGTCCTGTTGGGAAAGTTGTCACCAACTTGCTTTAGCAGGATAAGATGTGGCATGTTTCCAAGCTTGAATGAAACTTTTCTTTGGCTTATCACAAAATAATGTATGAGTTAAAGAGCTCATCATGTCATTTGAAGATGGCAATGATCTGTAATACTCTCTGTGCATGGCTTAACACATAGATGTTATTGGAGAGTAAAATTATTCTTACACAAGAATCTCATTTTTAAATCTTTATTTAAAAAGAACTAAATCAACTACTTGGACAGAAAAACAAGAGAAATACCAGAAACTGCAACAATAATGATAAAATACACTTTGAAGATATCAGAAGCATCTGAGTCTCCTGCAGGCTCCTATATGCACTATAGGCATCATTATGAATTAATGATTTATCATGCAAGGTATTTTTAACAATAAGCAAATACAGGTGTGTAATATAAAGAATATTCAAAATATATTTAGCCAATAGTTCAGATACAGAACATTAATTATACAATTTAATTGTAATATGTATGAGGCAAACTCTAAACAAGACAAGGTTACTACATTATTAAAGCCTGCTTTGCAGTGCCTTAATAATATACTGTTGAAATAATACTACACCTATTTTAAACAAGTTTATTATATCTTTGGGCAGACTGCAGTCTCCCTCCCTCCTTACAGCAGGAAGCACTGCATACTATATGCAAATAAATCTCCAAGTGAAATATTTAATAGCTTTTCTAAATCCATCTTCAGCCCCAAACAATTGTTTCTGAATATTATTGTTTTTACTTTAATATGTAGCAGAACTTGGTTCATTCTGTGATGGTAAGGCTGGATCCCACAAACTTAACAATCTGTTTAAGGGATCAAAACATGGGAATTAAGTCTAAAATTCAGTTTCTCCCCTTTTCCTGAATGCTTAGTTGAGTTATGGAGCACTTTCTTCTTTCAAAACCAAATTCCTACAGAACATTAATAAATTAAATGTGGATATTTAAAAGAGATCAACATTGCACCTGCTGTATTTGTGCCACATGCTCTAGGTAACCCTGCATGTGCAGGGGGGTTGGACTAGATGATCTCTAAAGGTCCCTTCCAACYTTAACAATTCTATGATTTTATCACCCCATCTTTCAGGTATTTGTGTGAGACTCAGCAGGTCTTTTCAGAAAACGTCACAGGAAATCAAATAAACCACCATGTAAAGAGGAGTGCACAGATATCCCACACTCTTCCCCTCACCCAGACCTGGCACTCCGCATCCCTAAGGCTGCATTTCCAGGCATGTGCCTGTCTCTGAACAAGAAAAAGGGAGGGTAAGTTGGATTTCTCTATAGTTTCTAATTCTACCACTGAATTTCCTGCTGACYTCCACACTATAGTGTCCTTAAAAGTTTCTGCAGCAACTTCCATGTTTATTGCCAACCCGCCCAGGGTGTGGGCTGAAAGCAAGCCCAAACAAACCGCCCTTCTCCTCCACTTTTGGCCCTCGTTCCCTATAGAAGTAACAAAGCAGATGCCCCACTTCTTCCCCAGCAATATCTTATTTGAAGACTTACATCTATGTGTGCTCCTTCCATACTTTCCCAGAAGACAAATGTACTAGGTATCAATACCTTCCAATCCCCACCARTTTCCATGTACTGATTCCTTGCAGTACACAAGAATCTAGACATGGAGCTGTTGGGCAGGTGGGACGGTTTTGTGGGAGGGCTGTTGTTGTCACACCTGAGTCTGCTGACAACCTTTGATCGGTTTTAGTTTCATCATTGCAGTCCAAGCTCATTCCACTAAGCAGATTATGGCCAAAAATGTTCAGTTGTAGCTGTGATCCTGTAGCATCAGACTTGAAGTCCTTAATTTTCAGTTGTTTGCTCAGGTGTTCCTGAAATACGCTCTGTGTGCCTGGGCACCCAGAAAAATTAACCATGTTTGAAAATCCTAGCTCGTTTATAGCAGAAGTTTGCAGTATCTCACTAACAAGGCCATCAGATAAAGACAGGTGAGAATCTCCCTGCTTTACAGAAAGAAACTACCAGCACAAAAGAATACTTAAATCTCAACGACTAGTTAAATCTTAATGACTATTGAATTTTTGCAAAATGAAAGAAGAATAAAAACAGAAAAATGATGATGTACGACAGCGTAGTGATGAACACAGCCCTGGTAYCTTGTTTAGACTCCAGAGCTCTTCTAGCAGAGCTGTGCTGTTGAAGGATGTACTTTGATCTAATGTTAGCTGGCAAAAGCCCTACCCAGATATAATTCGAATGGCTTAGGAGCCTTTTGTTAGTATTGCTTATTTAATCTGGTGACCTAAGGCAAAGTACACAGCAAATTGACTTTTGCTGCTACAAACCTTGTCTGTTTTAAGGAACTCTTAAGAGAATGATTAGAAGAAATATATCTGGAGAACCACATGGTTAAAAAGAGAAGCAAGCAAGCAAGCAAGTAGGATGAGATAGCTCTCTGAGCTGAGAAAGCTGCTCTTTTTCTACTCTATAATTTAAAAGGATGTTTTTAGAAAGTTAGCTAGCTCGCTCTGATGTTTTTGAAAGCTCTGCTCAAAACAAATTTTGCTTTACCATACGTTAATTGAATCAGCTCAGTCTCTTTTTCTGTAATGAGTGACATACATTAAGTTACATTTTGCCTAATCTTGGCCAGAGTTTTAGACATTTTTGATATTGTTAAATACTAGGTTTCGTTAGCTATCATGTAACTTCAGGTAGTAAACACTAACCCCCCTAAAGTCTTCAATGCCCTGTTTGCCAGCTAGACATAGCTATAATTTTCGTGTTCTTTAGCAGGCACAAAGTTGTAATTAAAAACTATATCTTTTTTTTTTTTTTTTTTTTTTTTTTGTAGGGCTTAGTAATACTGTACTCACTGGAGATGTCCTCAAGGACCACAGTTGAAATGCAGTTAGCAGTCAGAAATTCAGCATATTAAAAGGGATGGGATTCCAGCTCTCCATGCGTGCACCATGTGAACCAGATTCTTCGTGGCTATTCACACTGCTTCTAAATTCATTCTAAAAAAGAGACCCTGTGCACATGCATGAACTGGACGTTTACAATAACTTCTCTCCAAATATTGCCACTGTTCCTGCTTGAATAGTTAAATAAATGCATGAGCTTAAAATAAAATATCAGAAAAATCACAAACATTTATGTAGTGTTACTGAGAAAAAAAAAAAAAGGCCCAAAGTCTATATGTATAATATATTTTTGAAAACTGTGAAATGTGCAACACTCTACTACCCTGACAGAAAGTGCCTGAATATCTGCTGATTTCACCCAATACATGGATTCTGGTGTGTGGTTGTAATGCAGTTGGAAATACCAGCATATCCTCACAATCGTAGTTATTTATAACACATTGCAAGTATGTACAGACACATGAAAGACAAGGGTGCTGCTCCAGGGAGCTTGTAACTTGCCTCATATACAATACAAAGGCTAATAGTTCAAATGCATATGAGAGCAAAGAACAAGCGAGAGCTTCAGGGCAAAGCTGGTAATAGAAGGTTTCAGGAAAACGTGTTAGGGTTTAAGGTTGTCCTGTATAGGATTTAGTTTTCCTTCATAAAATAAAGACCTAATTTTATTTTAATTACTTTGCAATGAACCTAGGAAAGGTACAACCCAAAACTCTTGCAGACAACAAACATCCCAGGACAGATCTTAGGAGATCTGGATTTGGGAGATGTTGAAGTAAACTCAATGCTCATTTACTGTCTCCCCAATCTCCTTCATTTTTTTTTGGATTTACAAGAAAAGTGTGGCCTGTCAGAGTTGGACAGGATAAAGATGATAGGTGGAGAAAGCYTGAAGTTACCCATGCTTTTTTTCTGTGCCTTTTCCTTCTCCCAGAAAAAAACTTCCAGTGCGTGAGTGGGACAATATGGGACAAAGACGATGGTTAGAGGAGACCCGGAAACCAGGCTTGGATTCATCCTGGAAACCACTGGGAGTACCCATGACTGAGACACCTTGTGAAATGGCTTTCTAGAGTTGTTGCACCTGCGATGTTCTCCGTCTTTGCTAGGTAAGGAGCGAAGCGCAACACGGCACCAAGGCCTCGGCGTGTCTTCAAGGGTGGCCCTGAGCAGAGGGACGGGAGGAGCCCACAGCACAGCATGGAGGACCTGGTCACTGGACAGCACCAAGCACTGCCACAAGCCATGGTGAAACTGGGCGGCTGCTCGTGAACCACGAGGCGGCTGTGGTGAGGGGCACCCAACAGGGCTTGAGAACATAAGGGCGGGTGGCTGGGAGCAGGGGTGCTCACGGTGCCCAGTAAGGCCARTGCAGACTGGTGTGAACCAGCACAGACTGGTACAGACTGCCATGAACCAGCGCGGACTGGTGTGAACCAGCACAAACTGGTACAACGCAGCACGAACTGGTGCAGAGCAGTGTGAACCAGCACAGATCAGTACAGCCCGGTGTGAACTGGCACAGACTGGTGTGAATCAGCACAGACCTGTAGAGAGCAGCACGAACCAGTGCAGACCGGTGCAGAGCATCACAGACCGGTGTGAACCAGCACAGACTGGTACAGAGCGGCATGAACTGGTGCAGACTGGTGTGAACCAGCACAAACTGGTACAAACTGCTTTACACCAGCACAGACCAGTGTGAACCAGCACAGACTGGTACAGAGTGGCACGAACTGGTGCAGAGCAGTGCGAAACAGCACAGATCAGTACAAATCGGTTTGAACCAGCACAGACTGGTACAGTCTGATGCTAACTGGTGCAGACTGGTACAGAGCGGCATGAACTGGCACAGACTGGTGTGAACCAGCACAAACCGGTACAAACTGGTTTACACCAGCACAGATCAGTGTGAGCCAGCACAGACTGGTACAAACTGGTTTACACCAGCACAGACCAGTGTGAACCAGCATAAGCCAGTAAGCCAGTATAGAGCGGCATGAACTGGTGCAGAGCTGCACAGGCTGGTGTGAACTGGTGCAGACTGGTAGAGAGCGGCATGAACTGGTGGAGACCGGTGTGAACCGGAGCAGACCGGTGCGAACCGGAGCAGACCGGCACAGACCGGTGCGAACCGGAGCAGACCGGTAGAGAGCGGCAGGAACGGGCAGGAGGCGGCGCGGAGCGGCGCGGACGGGAGCGTGGCGGCTCCGGGACTACATTTCCCAGGGAGCGGCGGGCGGGCGGCGGGCGCGGCGCCGCCCGCTGTCAGCGGCAGCGCGGCAGGTTGCTCGCGGCG
>NW_020455492.1:330589-403250 GCF_003342845.1 Nothoprocta perdicaria | reverse complement strand
TCCCCGCGGCCGCCGGCCGGGCCCGCCGTGTCCCCGGGAGCCCCGTCGGGCGCGTGGCGGCCGTGGCACCTGCCCGAGGCGCGGAGGTGGCCGGAGGCCGCCCGGCGAGGGGCCCTCGCGGCCGCTGGGCTCTTGTCCCCGACCGGCCCTGGCTGTTTCCTCCCGGCGAGGCCGCGGGGAGCTGAGCGAGGCCAGGCGTGTGGACGAGGCAGGTGCCTCCTTCCCGRCTGCCATCGACTTGTGGCCTTCACCACCTCCTCGGCGCTGCAGCACAAGGCACTGGGGGTGCCCGGGCGTGGGGCCCCCGTTGCTTTCCCTCAGGAAGGCTTCCAAAGTCCACAGTGTTAGGAAGGCCACCTGCCTTCGACCTCCTCCGGTTAATTTGGTGTATGTCGCTTTTTTGGTGAGCTTGTCCCGAGGCGGGCTTGAGCTTCGTTTCCCAGCAGGGCTGGGGTCTGTGGCTCAGCCTGACACTGCTGCAAGCCCAGCTGGAGTTGCCTGGGCCCGCCGGTCACCCAGTGAAAGCGGTGGGTGCTGAAGCCAGTGGACAGCTCAGTGCCCCTGGAGACCGACCTCACAGGCAAACTCAAAGCGGGGTAGATAAAACCAGCTTATTTCTTAAAAGGCTTCTCTGTGCCTCCAAAGTCCACCCCAAACCTTAAGCCTTTCCATGCGTCCATCGCTTTCCTTTTGCACAGGCCACTTTACTGAAGGGTTTTGAAGACTATAATGATACAAGGAAAGAAGCTAGTGGTCCTGAAAAGAAGTGCAGCCTTTTCTGTGGGAACAGGCTGAGCATCGTGGACTGGACATGCATGCCTGGGAGTGGGAACGCTAATGAAATGGACTGCCATGCACCAGATGGTGCCCATGCCAGCAGCAGCCCCTTTTAGTGCTCTGCCTTTATTCGCTTGAAGGCCTTCTCAGTCTGTTTGCTGGGCTCTTTCAGGTCTCTAACAATTTCTGCCRTTTCTGCAGTGTCTTCCATCTGAGAATCGTTAAAAGCTTTGTAAATATTAATGAAAGAAAGCTTTGCTAAACCTTTGGGAAGCAGCACTTCTTCCTCAGCAGATATAGGTGGCTTTTTTTCTTTCTTTAACCCTTTCTATATTCTACCAGGATGCATCCCTGGCGCAGTGAATCAAAGTAGGTCCTCTTGTCTGTATTTTCTCTTCACCTCCATTTTAACTTTTCTCCCAATATTTTTTTGCCTTCTAACTGCTGTGTAACTCTGTTCCTGTCACTAGTGCAGCGAGATGACTACTGACTTCTCCAAGCAAAGYAGCTCTGTGGCTGTGACTACTTCATGAGCACACAGTGCATGCGTACGTAAGGCCTGTTCTTACCAACAACTTTCTGTTGGGACTGTGGTTCTTTGTGCTTAAAAGCGTGCTTTTATCTCAACAGTATCACAGTCCTGGGCGTGGGCCGTGTTCTTCTCGTGATATATGCCTTTTGGCAGGTAGCTTAGGACACTGCAGCTTCTGCTGGGCAAACTCAGGTTGCTTATCCTTGCTACCATATTCTTCACTGCGTGTGGCTCGTGCTCTGTGAAAACTAGGCAGAGATAAAGTTGTCGGAGGATTTTCTATGTGATAAGAGTAGAGAAACGCCAGCTTGCCAATCTTGAAATGCTTTGGTCTTGAGAAACACAGAGTGCTCTTTTTTTTTTTTTTTTTTTCTCATTTGTTTTCACTGGGAAAATGTTTTCCTGGTTTTGTGTTTGGGACCTTGAGAATGTACCCTGCTGTATGTGAGATCTGGGAGCTTAGAAATGCGGAGAGCCTAGAAAAGTGTGGCTGAAGGGGAGGCCCTCCAGCCTTGCACTCTCTGGGTGCTCGCCCAGGAGCCTCCATGAGTCTGCAGCCCTTCTCCGTGGAGTCTCATAAGGCTTTGGGGTGACTGGGTCCACTGGCTTTTGGATAGACTTCCAAGTGGCTACCTCTGGGGTTTGACTGGTCCCTGGAGGGGTCCCTGGGGCACGAGGGAACTGYGGATCCTGGAGCATGGGAGTTCCTGGCCGAAGCCAACATCTGTTGCCCGACTGTCCCTTTGCACTCCTTAATATGAGCCCATTTAGACGGGAGCACTGCCAAGCAGGACTATTTTTAGACCTAACAGTTTTGACAGTGTTCCTTTAAGTGTGCTTTTTTTTTCCCCCCTTCCTTCTAGTGAGAATGAAAGAACTAGGTCAGAGTCAGTAGAAAAAGGCTTTTGATCTTTGCTACAGTGTTCTCGGAAATATTTTTCTCCTGCTCTTATGCAGCAGAGGTAGAGGAGGAGAGAGAYGGGTGATGTTTTCCCCATGTTTATTGCCCAGGTAAGCACGAGCCTGACAGCAGCAGCCAGCTGCTGCACGCAGGTAATCCCCCATACTACTGTCACACCCCACGCAGTTCTGACCTGCATCATCCTTGAGATTTTGAGCAAAAAACTGCTAATTATATCACGGAGTGGTTTCCTAGTAAGTGTGGTCTGCCATCTTTCTTCTTGTGTATAGACTTTGAAATATACAAATTCATTAATTGCTAGTCTCCTCCTGAAGGCTGGTGAAAGGTTAGTTCTCTGCTGTCTTGTGGCTCTCCTTTAGTGGTGTGGTGCTGTTGAGACTCTGGACCTATGTGCTGGAGAATATTTTTCTCTCCATGGGGTCTTGCTGGCTTACAGGTGACAGAATGGCCCTGCCTTTGCTCCTCAGTAACCGTGAGGGAGAGCAGAGATTTATGAAAGAGGTTAGAGCCTTCTGGGATGTCAAAGCAGGGTAAACTGCTGCAAAACTGAGCTTATTTGCAGCCTGTGAGCGTGTCAAAGCAGTCCTGTGAGTTCCAGCCCCATGGTAGAGCTCAGTGGAAAGCCTTCAGTGCTCAGCAAACTTTAACTCATGGTAAATGTTGCCCTGTATTTCCCCAGAGATTTGAGGTACTGCGTGCACCTACACTTGCTATGGCAGTCTGCCAGGGACGTCAAAGTGGGTTTAGGACCATCGAAAGGACAACTTAGATGTTAGTTTCAGTGTTGGGTACCTTGTATGCTGTTCCGAGGTGTGCCCAGAATTACAATAATCTTGCCCAAGTTTTGAGATATCCAGCCTTGCTTATCTCTATGCCCACTCCAGGCTCAGACTCTCAACCGTTACATTTCCAGGGAATCTGATCTAATAGATGTTTTCAGCACACCTAATTGTCTGTGGAGCAAAGAAGTCACAAATCTTGTCATTTGAAAATAGCATGTGCTTCCATCTTGTGCTTTCCTTAATAGGTCTCACCTGCTTCGTAGCTTGAAGGATGCAGAGAACTGCCAGCTGGAGGTAGGGCTGAGATCACAGTCCATCTTTCCAGTTGAAACTGTCACATTGGGTTGTAGCACAGGAGACTGACAGCACAGAGGTGGACATTTAGGAGATTTAGTGACTGTTGCAAAAATGCATTAAGCTGTTACAGGATTATTGGTGTTAGTACATAGGTCCGTTCCCATCCCCTTGTGTCTGGCAGGCTCCCTGTTGGGCTGCAGCATCTTGGCCCATCTTTCCTACTCAGCCACAGCCTAGCTGCAGAAGATGGGGCTTGCTTCATGTCCGCTCCTTGGCGAGCATGTGGCTTGGTGGTCAAGCATTGTCTGCCTCCAAGCACTTTGAAGCGTTCTCCCATCTGAGGTGCTACCTTTAAAAAAATAAGAAGTAAAAAAAGGAGTCAGCCCCATCACAACTCACCGCCTGTAGAAATGAGCTGTGTCTCAGGTGTACCCAAAGGAATAACGTAGCTGTGTAATTCTAGGAGCCTGTTTGGGACTGCACATTCCTACTTTGGGTAGGTTCCTTACTGTCTCGGGCATGTATGGGGAGTCTGTGAGCTGGAGTGCAGGAGGTTCCTTCTGTTCGGGCAGGCAGTTCCCAAGTTAAACCGGGGCTACAGAGATGTCACTGCCCTGCAGCCTCAGCCGTGGGTGGATGTTACTTGCTGATTATTTGGTCATTTTCTCCTTCCTTCTTGAGACTTTTGTGAGAKGGCTCAGCATAGTAAGTAGTATCTAAGTAGCTTGTGTAGTCTTGTTCCTCTTTGATAGCTCAACTCATGAGGCCAGGGCACACTGTTCAGGTGCCAGAGTTTTGTGTTTCTGAGCACTAGGGTGTCGGGGGATATCTCATAGGAGAGCAGTAGTGAGCAACTCAAAGAAAGGCACRGTAGCTAAGTGGCATGCAAGTGTAACAGTTGCAGAAGGGTGCGGGCTGTTCAGCTCGTAGCCTTGGAGTGGGGTATGTCCAAGAAATCTTCCAAAGTCTTGCTAGTGGGTGCAGCYTCAGGCATCTGGACAGCGCCTTGAGCTGTGATCCTGCCCCTGGCACTCGGGAAGTGCACAGCTAGTTTGCAGAGGCAGAGCTGCCGGAGGAGTATTGCTGAGTGCACAGAGCAGTGTTCTGGTGTTTGATCAGCTCTCACATCAAGAGCTGCCTTGTTGTGTTCTGCTGGAGCTTTCCCTGYTTTGGTTTGTGCCTCTTGCCTCTTGTCCTGGGCACCGCTGAGAAAAGCCGGGCTCCATCTCTTTATTCTTCCTGCCTTGTGTATTTATGCACATTATGAAGATCTCCCCAGTGTTTTCTCCTTTGCAGCTTGGGTGGTCCCAGGACAGGTAATGAAGTCATTTTGAAGTCTTTTGAAACTGCCTGGTAGGTGGTAATCAGAATATCAAATAGAATTTCAGGGGTCAAGAGAAYTAGTTTTCAAACTAGTTCACAAAGCACAACAATAGAGCTGTATGTTGTATGAAAAGCATCGTTTTTACCTTAAGAATGCAGCCCTACAATTGCTTAGGTGCAGCCTTCAAACTTAGGACACTCCTGATTTGTCTAGGAAAGATCAGTTGATGTATTCTCTGCTCTCGGATTGTTTGCTTAAGGAATGGCTTATTGGGCTAGCTGTGCTCTCGGTCTATCTGAACCTGATAATTTTTATGACAGAATTTAGTAGTTTATTTCATGTGCAACCAGGACAGATTCACCCATCAATGAAGTGGAGCTATTCTAGATTTGCATCAAGTAACTGAGAGCAGAATTTGGAGAGGGTAATCCACGTCACCAGGAAGGCGATGGGTGGATGGGCACTTGGGCACTGAGCTATAAAATTGTTTACAGCTGGAGTAGTGATGTATGAGATACATAATAGAGATACATATGAGCTGATACTGCTGTGCAACATGGTAACATTGGCTATATCAAATCATTGGGATTAGTGCGTGGGAGAAGGTAAAGGAGAGGTCTAGAGCCAGACTGCAGCTATGGAGGTGTCTCCAGGAGAATGGCTGTTCCCGTGGCAGGGGCAAGGGCAAACTGCAGAGAGTTTTGTGACAGGCCTCAGCATGGAAGGTAGTATCTAAGTAGGCGGTGTGAGTAGACTCTACCACCCTGCAGAAATGAGGTGAAATACGGTCCAGRAGAGACCTTGAGGAAAGCCTAAAACAAAGCAGTTCTGTGCCTTTCACCAGCAGTGCCTTGTATCGTGGGTGCATTGTGTGTTCCCTCGGTTTTGCATGGGTCCTCTCCCTCTTCAGAAGMATCTTGTGGCAAAAGGACTATGAAGAATGATAAAGGAGGTGCAGTCAGTGGCTGRATATTATCTGTGCAGCATGAATTAAATTCAGCAGTGAATAGTGGGTTCATTACACTGCTCTGAGAACAGCAATTCACCCTCATGTCTGCTACCACTGGGTGAAGGCAGCTGCAAGCAGGTGGACAACAGACTGAGTATGGACTGAAGGAAGCATTGTATTTGATTACATGATCTAAAACCTCTCAAGGAGTACCTGGTTGGTAGGGAGAGGGCTTCAGGAAGATGTTTGGGATCAAGTGTAGCCTCTCTTTAGGTTTTTTCTTTTTTTTTTTTTCCTTTTTTTTCCCTCCCTTTTCTTTTGCTAGAGGGGATTTTAGTTGAGCTGGGAATGCTTCTCTGCAAATAACCTAGTAAAAGCAAGAAGCAGACTTTTAATAGTGCAGTTTCAGAAACATGAAGAAAGAAGAATCCTAATGTGTGTAAATAGAAGCTTTCTGCTGTATTTTCCTCCAGCAAAATAATTGCGTGCTCGCAGCCAGCTGTTTGTTGCGACAGGAATCAGCTGGGTTATGGGAGTGAGGAGGATACAGTGGTATGAGCAAGCAGTAGGAGGTAAAGAATTTTGCTGGGGAAAGGAAAAAAGACATTTCCAGCCCTTTCATTAAATGTGTAAGGAAAGGGATAATCTCAAGGAATGACAAAAGAGGTGACTTTGAAGAAGACAGAAACAAGGCAGAACTGAAAACAAGTCAATGGCCAGATCAGAAAATAGTTATGCTGGTGAGAATATGGGATAACTATACATTTCCTTTGCCTTTTGATGACTTTGTGCATCATGCATAGGATGGTAAATAAAATCTGAATTCACAGCTGAACCGCAGCCCTTTGTGCTCCGTATGTTCAGTAGATTTTGCCTTTGCCCTGTGGTACTTGATAAAAGCAGAGGTTTGTGGTACATTTGGGGGGAAGGGAGGCTTTACTGGAGCTGAGGCAGTGATAAAGAGTGTGTGTCTTTCCTGCGTGTGCCTGATACCTGTGCTATGTGCTAGACAGGCTCCCAGCACTCAGAAGAGGTTTCTGATGTAACACTTGCTGATTATGGAATTGAGTAACCGTGCTATTAGGGCAAGAGATGAAGCACTCTTTAGAAATACAAGTTGTACTGAAATGTGGCTGGCTCATTTCCTGATTTAGAAAGGGTTTATTAGGTGATTGCAGGTAAGATGAATTTGTTGTGGGAATAGTGGGACTAGTGAAGCCTTGTTTCTTTGCTAGGTGTRTTCTTCATCTTTTCTATCTCTACCTCCCTACTAATTTTTGTATTTTTATGCACTGCCATCCTATCTCCTATAGCACTCCCATCCTGCAAATCTGTACATCTTACCAACATCTTTGAAATCTTCAAGACTGGCCTTATTTTTCAGAAGGAGTTTAATAAATGCTGGCATAAGCCTTCTAATTAAAAAAAAAAAAAAAAAAAAGGAAGGAAGTATTTTACAAAATTAATTGCCAACCAATTCTGTACTGCAATCCACTCCAAATTTCAAATTGTGTTTTGTTATGTAACTGGTGCCTATGGCTTATTGTCCTTTATGGCTGTGTGCACTAAGTCCGTTCTGCCCTGCGTACCTCCCCGCTCTCTTTGGCACCATCATTTTCCTCTTCCCCTCTGTCTGTGTGGGATGRGTGGTAGATTTGCCGTGCTTAATCCACCAAACTGGGCTGCTGCTCAATGAGTTTCCCCGTAGCCAGGTTGAAATCAAGAGCTGCCTGTGCTTAACATGGAAAGAGACAATTCTTCAGAAATAATTTGGCTATCCAGGCGATTTCTCTGTTCTTCATGATTTAATTCTGTTGCTGTTCCAGAAGGCAGGACTTGTGTTGGGGAAGCTCGGAGGTCTACCTGGGGTTGTGATGTTGTGCAGCCTGTATGCTGAGGTGCAACAGCATCTTGGGTTTAGAGTATTTGCTGATGTCTATGAACTGGAGGAGACAGAAAGTGGATGTTACCACACACAAAAAAAAGAACAAGTAGTTTCCAGTAGAAAAATTGTCTAAAATGCATGAGTAAATCTCTTAACTTAGTAAACTTAAATACATAAAATGGGAGTCTCAAAAGATAGGCAAGATGATGATTAGTATTTGTGGTTTAGTGTTCTGAGGAGTAGTAGGGAGTTTTTAATCTCTCACAAATTCATGATTTGTATGGGCTTCAGCAGAGATAGGAGACCTCTGTTCTGTTTGGTTAAGGATGAAACTACTGGGTTGCTCGTTCTTGTTTCCTGAWAACAGTCCTGATGATGCTGTACAAGTTCATTACGACATCAACTACCACTTGTCACTGATGCGACTGTAGGAGATGCATGCGGAGTGTTGCAGATTGTCTAATACTGTTTACTTTTTTGGGGGTAACCTTTGGCTTTAGTTATGAGCACCTTCTTTGCTTTTGGATTATTCAAAAATGAGTRTTTCTTCTGCAAGAGCAAATGGGGTGAAGTAGCAGTTGTTCAGAACTAGCTGATGTCAGGAGTGCAGTTACTTTAAATGTTGCAGTTGATAAGTCAGAAGGAGCTAAAACCCTTAAATCTGCAATTACAGACTAAAATGAACRGCCTTCCTCTGGAAGTTTCATCTCTTTCCGCTTGAAAGTTTCATCTCTTTCTGCCTATATCTTCTTCCTACCTGTTGCCCTCCTTGATCCAGTTCAATGCCTGTTTTCTTCTTGCAGAGTCATCTTTCCTCTTGCCCTTCAGTTTATCCCCCAGCTCGACAAAGATGCAGCGCGTGTTCCATTGCTTGGACAAACACTYGATGCTAAACTTCGTATGTTGTAAGAATTAATCATTTGTTAAACTCATTAATGTGCCATGGTCCTGTTTTGGGGCTGCCTGGCTGTGCGAATGCTGCTAGTTTCCTAGCATTAGATTGGCAGATTGGAGAAACAGAGTTAGGCAAAATCTTTAAGTTACTTCCTCAGCGTGTTGCCAGCATTCCAGCAGTATTTACCAGGTGCAAAGGAAGCAGCAGGTAGGATTCCTACAGAGCTTGGTCTGCAGCTCCAGCTGGCCCAAAATGACAGGTCATGGGAACTGATTTACATCAGCTATAGATCAGACTTCATGGAGAAATAATTCCTATAGGCAGAAGCCATGAATTCTATCAAAACTAGAAACTAGCTGATGATGCTGACAGGTTACCTGAGTGTTGTATTTGTTCATTGCTGTGAATAGATTTCTGTCAAAGTAGTCAAAATAATCCTAAGTTGGATGGTACTTGTTAAGAGGATCTCTAGCTTTTGTTTCAATTCCTGTTNTTTTTTTTTTTTTTTTTTTTTTTTTTTTAGGATTGTAGAGGGGGTAATGACTACTTAGATCAGTTGTAATCCTAAAAATATTTTGTGTGTTTTAGAGATATTCAAAATTACCAATGAATTACAAACTTCTGGAAGCTTGGGAAGGGCTTTGCAGTGTGGCTATCTCTTGCTCATTTGTTGTAATCAAATGTCTTAGTCTGAAACTAAATCACTATGTGAATGTTTCTCTGAATTTAGTCTGTTTACAGTCTGGATTTGATCAGACTGYAGAGATTGTCAAGCAAATAACCCGGATGTTACTCCTTGACCACTTGGTTCTGAAATGCAGCATGTGGAAGCTTGTGAAGGCCTAACTGAACAAGCTGCCTGTGGARTTTTGCATGGTTGGAGATTTGGCCTTTGACAAATAAACAGGCAAAGATAGAAGGGACAAATAGGGGACCCCCAGGATGGGGGACCCYTGCTACCCAGGGGTCTGCTGTGATCGTCATGAGCTTCGTGTAGTTTCCAGATGACTGAAAAGACCTTTGGATCCTTTATATAGAGCTCCTGTTATGAGTAACCYGAGTTTGTTGATGTTGGAGATGTGCTCACTGGCATCTCTTTCCTAACTAAGCAGCGTTTTATTGAAGGGAGTAACCGGTGAGTTATAGGGACTTATCTCCTAGCATCATACAACAAAGTCTGCGCTGTGAGTATACAAAGCGGAGCTTGTTTGCAAGTGTTTAACGTTTGAAGGTTTTCTAGGGATTGTTAGATTTTTGGATGGATGGCTCCCGTGTCTGCTTTTTGTCTCTAAAGAGCAAAAGCTAAAAGCACATGACTGTGATGCACACAGAACAGCACAGATGAGTAAGAAGATGCTATTTTTATTCCATCGCTTTTCGGAATAGAGCAATTGTTATTGAATGTAATTCAAGCACTTGCCAAATATGCTTTAATGTAGTCTTAATTGATCTGCTTAAAATTTTAAGCAAGCCAGCATATTCCCACTGAACCAGGCGCTTATGAAAGGTTTGACACAGTAGGCAGCAGAGTGCACTGAGCTGCACAGATTGAACACAGATTTATCAGCTAAGCCTTGAGCCTGCACATGGGCTAAGACTTTCCATCCAAAACTTTGTGGTTTTTGGGGCTGTCTTCTGGAAAGCCTCTGAGGTTTCTCTCAGGACAGGACTCGTGGAGTGTCCTTTAGTAAAACATGAGGCCTGTCCCCAGGTGCCAGCAGCTTATTATGGTTCCTGGTGACTTTGCACAATGTCAGGCGTGCTCGGACAAGCTGTCTCTTGGCCGCTCGCCATCGGCGAGGCAGACTCATGGGAGGAAGGCAGCTAGGGAGGCACAGCATCCGCACTGTCCCTGGAGCGCTCCGTTGGATCTGCCATAGGCATCTGTGTGGGCAGCRAGTGCTGCTGCACAGAGCAGCTTCTGGAGGGCAACAAATTGTCTTGTCCTGTCTCCCGGGAAAGGACTGGGGTTTATATTCCAGCCTATGAAAAAATATACTAGTGTATTACATTATTTTTGTTTCTTCCCTGTTTTTTTAGGGCAAACATGGTCATCTTTAYATTCTGGGTGCTCCATCTACTGTTTTATCCCAGAATTCCAGGTTTCTGTAACTTGACCATTTTCAGCAGTGTTTTCTTGAAGGTTCTGGAAAACAAAACATCCATCCACCTGCGCCATCCCTACAAAGAGTTCCCACCCCAGGAAGCTTCGATCCCAGCTTGGTAGCAATTGCTGGGAAGCACAAAAAGAGGCATTATCAGCTGTTAGGTGGGGATTTCAGCAGGCTGTCTACTGTGTGGATATTAGGGAAGAGAGAATGTCAGACTTACCTGAAACTGGATAAAGAATGATATTACYGAGACATATGGATGATGTATGAGTGATGAGACTATATGGGAGAATATTAGCAGGGATTCTGTTTCAAAATCTAGTGATACTGCTGAGAGCTAGTGGTATTAGGCTGATTCAGTCAACTGATTTGGAAGTAGAATTGCTCTGTTGATAGACTTTTAAAGTCTAGGAGTTAGAAGGTGGCTTTGATATGGTGGAATGAAGATGTACAGAGAAAGTAGGGCCATTGCCAAAGCGATGATACAAGAACAGGGTCAGAATGCACAGGGTTTGCTGCATAAGCCAAGGTCCGAGGAGAGTATTTTAGCAGGAAACTTCTGTGTCTGTAGTGAGAGCCTCTTCCAAGAGAATGCCATGAAGTCCTGAGAAATGAGCTTTACAGTTTAGAAGAGTCAGCTGAGGGGAGCGCGGAGTGCAGTAGGGCTTGTGTTTTGGAGAAGGCTCAAAAGGAAAAGTTGGCTTGTGATAAAACGGGCAATTTGTGGCAGTCAGGGGATTGATAGTGGGATACAGGCTCTTCTGTGAGAGCTTCTTAAACGCAGCTCTAGAGATGTTTAACCTGGAAGCTGCCAGTCTTTGTGTTTTGTATAGTTGATCCTGAAGCTTAGAGTTGATACTACCTAGCTAAAATTGCCTAAAAGGTGCTAATTCGGGAGTTAGTTACTTATATTATTATGGACCAAACCTTGACCTTTTTCCCCGCTTTTAACAAATCTGGAAAGGGAAGAATTATGGCGGTGAAGAATTAGACCTGTGTCTCATAGAGATGGAAATGCTGCATTTGCTGTGTGGCTGCAGGAAATAACAGATCTGTGCAAGCAAATGCTCTTTCTGCTTAGGCTCTGGGTGCGTGAGAGATGGAAGCAGCACTGGAGAAGAACAGCAGTACTGGAGAAAAACAAAAGTAGCTACGAGCTGATCACTGTTGACCAAGAGATACTGGCTTTGCCAAGCGACAGATGATCCTTATTCTCACCTCTCCTTTTTCCTCCTTCTCCTCATGCTGAGGATCTTGTTCTAGAGCTGTCTTCCTAGAGGGAAGTGTTTAGTCCTGGCTTTRCCATTACTGCAAGCCAAGCCTGTGACAGGGTGAAGAAGCTGAACTCTTTCCATATAAAGATTTTCTTTTCACCCCAGCCTAATGTTAGTGACTTGAGAAAGGTGCTTTCTGAAGGCACCAGGATTTCGAGCAGCATCTTGSCATGCAAGTTCATTTTTTTCCACCCATCCAAGTGCTGCCTGCGCTAGCATGTTGCCAGAAACACTGTGCTGTTTGTTCCCTGTAACGCACAGTAAGTCTTCTCCAAGCCAGAAGGCTTTTCCTACCCTCCTCCCTGCTCCGGGTTGTGTGGTGCCCCAGGGAAGGGAGGAGCAGGAGCACAGGAAGCTCCCAGCTGGCACGGGGCTCCCCGGGCGCTGCCCAGGCCCTTTGTGCTCCTGACTTCCCTCTAGGGAGCATGGAAAGGGGCTGGCAGCCAAACCCTGCCTGGACTGGGGTTGGGCTGAGCTTTAGGAATGGTTAAAGGATACATACCGCAGTCTTCTGGCTAGGCAAGATCCTTGCAGGAGACAGTTGGAGATTTTTCCTTTTCCTTTTTTTTTTCCCCTCCCCATTTCTTACCAAGCGTCTTTCCCTACTAATTTCCAGCCCCTGCTGTTCTTCCGGAGCAGGATGTGCCGGAAAGGAACTTTATACAACATAGCTGTGTTCGCTCCCGTTTGTTGTGAAGGAGGGGAACTGACTTAAGTCTGTCTGCTAGCCGACAGTTTCCATCTGCATCAGGCTGTGGAGAAGTCTGTTGTGGCAGATCGTATCTGTCTTTGCTGTGGTGTGGTGAATAAACAAAGCAGGCTTTACTGATTTCCTATTCCTTTCTGATAGGTATGAGCTAAGAGAGCTCAGGTAGTTTTCTGGGGTTTAGACATGCTCGTGTAAATAGAACCACAAAATAGCATCTCTTTGAACCGTACCCTAAAGAGTCCTTCATCATAACAGCTTGGCAGGCTCTGCATAGCTTTCCCCATAAAGGCAGCACAGCCAGAGCAGGTGAATCCTATTAGTGTCACTGCAGAAATAAAAAGGATTTTGCTTTTTCTCTGWCACAGAAGGAGGTCTTGCAAGGGAAGAATCAAGCAGCAGTTGTGCTCAGGAGACTTATTTCTGTCGTAGTCTTGTTGCAACGGTAAGAGCAAAATCCAGGAAGGGCAAGAAATATAGGACTYAAAAAGTTAAGTAATGCCACTGCTGAGATTATCTGGATTTATGCATTTATGTTGTGGATTGACTGAGGTAGTATGGCTGGGAAAAATGGTGTGTGTAAAAAAAAAAAAAAAAAAGTAACTGAAAACAGTCATTTATTTTTCCCTTCTCGCTGAGAGGCAATGGCAGACCTGTGAGATTTGGGTTTGTGCTGCCTTCAGCCAGCCTACAAAATTGCTTTGAGAAAGGAAAAAAGAGGCACCCAGTGAAGCTGGACTTGGGAAGCTGCTTGCTTTGGGACATTAGGATCTGTAAGAACGCTTGAGGTATCAAATGTCTGGTCTTTATTAAAGGAGGCAGGAAGATGCCAGATATTAAGCAGGCATGGAAAGTGTTGTAGATACCTTTTCCTTTTGTGCCTTTTTTCCCTTTGTTGATAACAAAAAGTTTTTGGTTTTGAGAAATTTGTCCCTAAAGGGAAACCCAGGTTCCRAAAGACCTTGCTGGAGGGTTTTCAGTTATGTTTGAAGGCAAAACTACAACTAGACTAAGCCTAAACAAAGGAAGGATCCCTTGTTGAGGAAGTGTTTTTAGCTGGCCCTCCTCCTATGAGTGTCTCCSTGGCAGCTGTTAGAAACCCTGCTCCCCTCCCAGGCTCACATRGATTCCTTGTGTTTCCCTCCCCAGCGGGATCCTCTGCAGGACTCGCCCTGGGCCGGGCAGGAGAGCATCTCAGGATTCCCCCCTCTCCTGTTTCGTGCTGTCTTTTAAAGCATTAACTATTTAGAGCAGCATCTCTGATGTTTTCACACACTTATAAGAGACTTTTATAAAAGACTGCTTGTGATCGCATCTTTGGATTTCCCGACAGCTGGAAAAAGGACTGGAAAAGGGACTGGGAAGTAGTTCTCTTTCTATTTTTGCTTTAATTTAGTGCTTATTGGTGGGCCAGTGATGGTTTTGCCTTTCTTAGGGATTTGGATGGATTTGCTTTACAAAATGAGAGAGATAACAGTTGTGGTTTGTAATAAAACACATTGTGCTTGGTTGCTTTCTATCACTTACTGTTGTTAATGAATTACTACCCTCCATGATGTTCCCTTCACTTGATGACAGGAGACATTTTCACATCTAACATGCTGATGAAGTTGCCTACATGCTTGTCGGATCATGCACCTTTCACAAACGTATATATATTTTGCAAGTCCCAAGGAGAAAAGGCAAACTTCTTGGATTTGGTGTTTACTTTGATTGTTTTAATAACAGTAATTGTTTTAATTTGGATTGCGAGCGTCTGGATTTTTTTAAAAGGTGCCGTAGCTGAAGGGCTCTCTGTCTTCTCCATCTGCTTGAGCTGCTTTTCCCTGACAGAATTTCAGGGCTCATTGTGAGGATGGCAGAAAATGACAGTTCTGCTTTCTGCTCTCTGACCAAACAAGTTTTAAGGGAAAACTCTTATTTTGGGTTTGCATTTTGGGGGGAAGGGGTTCTGTTGAAGTCAGTGAAACACTGCACCAGAGAGCAATGTTCTTCTGAGCAAGAGTTCTTCTGCATATGGGGGAGGCTTGGACACTAAATGATGAGTGGCAGTAGAGGTAGTACAATTGCCTAGAAATGCATACAGAAAATTCAAATACCTGCATGAGAGGGAAGTTGCTTCAGGATGAATACATTTGAGCAATCTGTATGCTCGCCAGAAAGGTTGTTAAAGCTGCCTTCTGCATGAATGCTGGGACCGTGAAAATTCAGATAGAAACCAATTAAACTCTTGCCATAGTTGTGTGCGCATTTCTGGGTATGGTTTGCATTTGATTTGTTTTATTTTTTCCCCGTCTGCTTTCTTTATTCTGCTGTCGTTAGTCCACACCTCGTTATATTCTCCTAGAGTGCACACCCCTCTTGCCTGTTGGGGTGGCGAGCGGGGTAATTTGCAGTGGTGCAAAGTGCTGAAGGGAGCGAATCAGCTGGGTAAGGCGTTGGATGGGCAGAGCGGCTTCCTGGCCCAGCTCACTTATCTCRCATTGTTTAGGACACAGAATGCAGCAGTTAATGGAAAATGTGATAGAAAAGCCTTACTTACCTGCCTAGAAAAGAAAAAAARGGTAGGACTGAATGATAAATACAGGGGATATATTGTCCTCCACTAGTAAAAGCTGTAAATTGAGGGTCTTGGACTCTGCAGCAATGCTAGTAGGGAACAGTTATACATAGTAGTCTGGATAAAATAGCACTATAAARTGCTGCGGTATTTTTCCATTTTCTTCCTCAAATAGCTCTCCCTGAGTTGGTATCAAGCTACAGATAATTCTTTTGCTGTGATCARACTTCAGTCTGGCTACTGAGAGGTTGGACCAGATGATCTGTAGAGGTCCCTTCCAACCTGAACCATTCTGCGATTCAGTGATACCATGTAGCATTTATGAATATTTGGAGATAAATGCTTGTGATGTCAGCTTGTTTTTCCCTAAGTAGTGTTTGTTGTAATTTTTTCCCAGCTATCCATTGCAATCTGAATCCCAATGGTATTGATCATCCTGTTCCCACAGAAGATATTAACCTGCAACTTGAAGGAGAAGGAGTTGAATCGCCCTCTGTTAAGAACACACCGAAAGGGCCCSAGTCGAAAGAGACACCCAAGAAACAAGTGGAGCCAGAAATATCTAAGGTAGGTTGAGCTGGATCCTTCCTTGTTTCAGCTGGCCTTGAACAATCCCAGCGCTCTGGCATCCTTGCTACTGCTYGGAAAGCATTTATCGTTCTGATAAAGAGCCCTGGAACAGGCTGCCAAGAGAGGTTGTGGACTCTCCTTCTCTGGAGATCTTCCAAACCCGCTTGGACACAGCCCTGTGCCCCGTTCTCTGGGGTGACCCTGTGTGAGCAGGGGGTTGGACTAGGTGACCTGTAGAGGTCCCTTCCACCCTTAAGTATTCTATGATAACAGCATGTAAAGGAACAAAAATGTTCTGAGGGGAATGGGTGTTACAGAAGGGTGATATTGCATTTGAGTTTCAGCACACACATATATCTTGGTATTATTATTATTAAGACGATAGAAGTAATGGAATTGTTCTTTCTGACACTGTGAAGATAAACATTTTCTGAATTACTTGAGTAACAACCAGGAAGGGAGTATATTTGGGGTGTGCGGAATTTTGTGTTTGTATTTTCTTTTCCTCGAGCAGAAAGCTTCTATGGGTATGTGAATATGTGGATTATCATATGGGTAACTGATTTTAATAGGCAATGTTAATTGATTTTAAGTAAATATGGCCATTTTTTCTGTATCTAGTGTGTCAGTGAATAGACATACTTCAGCTGCGAGTTCTTRGAGACAAAATGATGTGTCTGTTCTCATTAATAAGCTGATAGAAGTTCTGCTGTGTCTTGTCCGGGCACAAAATAGGTGTCTATGAAATGCAGGTGAATGTGTGTGCTCCAGCTATCCTGGCTGTAGGGCAATAATTTGTTATATTAGGTGTGTGTTTAACTACAATGACAAATAAGAGATTGTAGAATATATTTTAGGCCAGATTCTATAAAAACCCCATCAATCCCATTGATCTAAAATCTAAACCCTAAAAACATATATTTTCGGGGAGAACTTATGCAGAGTGGAAAATTGAATTTTTAGTGGATTTGACACTTTGGGAGTTAGTAGAGCAAATAAAATGGATTTTTTTAAAGAACAAAATAAAAAAAAGATGTGTWTTATAACAACTGTTTCAGTGGCTGAACAAATAAGAGTCACCCRTACAATAAATGAGTTTCACGTTTAGAATAAATTAGCATTAAATATTTTGAGCAGTAGCCTTAACAATGAAGATTCAATATCAATTCTCTATCCTGGTATTTATCTAAAATATCTAGTTATAAATGGGTGCATTTTCAACTCATTTCATTGTGTCTTGAAGTCATTGAACTGGATTCAATTCAGTTCAGGCAGAAGTTGAGCAGAATCAGTGCTACTTGTAGTGTCTTTTGTGGCTAATATCAAGTGAGCTGCTKATTTCTCGGGAGCCCTTAAGGGGCAGGCTGGTGCTTAATGATTTGAATTTTCTCTTTGGTAACAAGCAAACCAAGTTTTGGTTAGTCTTTGAGACAAAGCTCAGCTAATCCTGTGTTTACGCAGCCCTTTGCAAGGACAAGCAGACTCTGCTGGTGTATCACCTTTTGCCAGGCTCAAACCTGGGCTGTGGGGAAAACTAGGGAGGTTTGAGCTTGAGCAAATGTTGTTGKCCTGGGAATGAACTAAATGCACTAAAATAAGCAATGAGGCTTCTGCATTTGTGTCGAGCTGACCTGGAGTGTAGCTAGATAAGGTGCATCTTTGTAAGAGCTTCATCCCCAACAGACAGCTGGAATCGAGTTGTGTCGGTGAGTTCATGTAGGGGAGCCTGTGCTCCTGCTGCCTGTGTCCTGCCCGATGGATTGATGAATGGAACCCCCTTCCCAAGGGTGCGTGTCAGAAGATGGGGAGAGGAGCGAGGTGAGAAAACATTGATCTCTRTGGAGGGATGTTGGCCCTAGGACTTCTATACCTGATTCCCTTGTATAGGAAGAGTGGCCGTATTTAGGAAGAGTTGGGCATGCTGCAGGTTTAATGACAAAAACAAACAACAAAATAGGTATTGTGTGTGATGGAGTACGCTTGCCCTCGTGTCATTAAGCTGATGAGATGGATTACTGCTCTGCKTGCGTGTGCTGCTGCCATGGTAGGTAACTTCTTTTTATCTCTCCCCTTTTCTCTGTAGCATTAACTTTGTGGCCTTTCTCATTTGGATTCGTGCATTATAGTGCTCCCTGGTCTGTTCTTCCTGGCTTGCTGTGCTACAGACTTCAAAATTGTGTTGCTGTGTCCTCCAAATGAGTTGGGTGACTTGTGAGGGTTTTAGAAATTGAAGTAAGCTGCTGTTATGAAACTTGATCCATGCTATCATATCCGTCCGGTGGAAAGATGAGAGKGAATAGAGGAAAGTATTATAAATAAAACACTTCAAACAGATCCTTTTGTTTTATATTTCCTAATCGCTCGTTTTTTTTTTTTTTAATTTCTTAGCAATCCTATGCACTCAAATATATTAACACTTATCTCATATCCACCCTAGTGAGATTTATATGGCACACAGCAGCACAGTGTGTTAAATGTAATTTAGGAAGCCTTATAGACCATTTTCTGTGCCCTCAGCCCTCTAATTTGTCTTCATTGGGACCAATTCCAGCACTTGAAACTGGAGGCAGCCTGAAGATTTTACTGTCCCAAGGAGAAAACAGAACCTGCTCTCCAGTGTGTTTGTGTGTGTGTGTGTGTGTGTGTGTGTGTGTGTGTGTGTGTGTGTGTGTGAGGGGCTGTCCTCTTTCTCATCTGCTGTGAACTTACAGAACAGTAACAATCAGATTAAACTTCCCCTTAATAGCGTTACTGTATTGAAAATAGGGAAGTATAAGCATTTGCTTTGAAGTTTGGGATGCACCTGCAGAAAGTGCAGCATGGGAGAAGCAGCCCTCAGCATATTCCCATTGAGAATGGYATTTAGTTTTTGGAGACTGAGAGAAATTGTTTTAAAGGAATTTTAAAGGAAAATGGAAAAATGACCTCGGTGTCTCCCAACCTCATGAAGAAGCTATGTAACAAATATGAGCAGATTCAGGAAAAGTCATTATTTTTCATATCTGAAGTGATCTGTACCATCCAGTGGGACAGATAAAGTACAGGAGATTACAAATTGAGGAAACTAAATGTAAAAATACTACACCTTTCCTATTATATCTCTATATGTTAAAATGTATTTATATATGTATATTTACACTCCTGTGAACACGCGCTTGGTTGATAGTTATTTTTTCGGTATTCACAGTACATCTGAAAAGGTAGGCAATAGAGTGGATAGAGCTTAAAGCTCTTTATTGAGGAAAAAATAGAGGATTTAGATATTTTTTTTACTTGGCACCTTCTGCATTTAACCTGTTTTCTGTATGTGTATTTACTGGAATTCTTTATGTTGTTAAGATGCTATGTCTAGATTATTTTCTTCTCTATTTTTTCATGGAATTACAGAACTTTGAAATCTCAAATTTCATGTCTCATTATATTTATCCAGAAATAATTATTTATGATACAGAAAAATTTTCTGGACTTCTGAAGTCCCATGTGCCTGAGTTTGGGCTTGAACCAAAGGTATCTTTTATAAAAGATCTGGAAAATCATTTGTCTTGCAGAAATATTAACTTTACCCCAGTTTCCCACATCTTACACTCATAAAGTTGTCTTCACTGTGTGCACGAGACCTGCTTCTCGTCTGTCACTTATTAAAAGCAGTCTATTTATTCAGGGAGTTTTGATTCTTACCTAAGGTATGTGCATCTGTGGGGGCATTGCTGGTGCTGTGCGGTAGCAACATAGCAAACAGGGTCATTTTAATGCTGCAGCTGGACTTTCTTTTTCTTGTGTTAATAATGGCAGTTTCGTGCCCAAGTCGGACAAATTAACACTCCTTGAAAATATTCATGAAAACTATGAAAAGAAGCTGGCAGATGAAGGGCAGTGTTTTTTCTTTGCCCTCTCGGAGTGCTTTATGGACAACAAAAAGTATAGTCTACTGGTAAGGAGCTGTTCATTAATTCTTTGGGGTTGTATTTCTTTCCCTTTTTAATATATTTATACACTTGTTTCTTTCTTCAGTGTGGCATCAAATAATGCTGAAGGGCTGGCTGAAAATAATAACAAGAGGATGAGAGTTTATATTGCTTTACTGGGCCCTGCTCAATCCTGCTGAGAGTGGAAGCATCTGCTTTGGCTTCAGGAAGACTTCTGCTCTCCCCTGGGACTAGGTGGTGTGTGTTAGGGGTGCCTGAAGAAATACACAAGGAATGAGGCTTTTGAGTAATAAGGGTATTATAGAAATGTTTTTAAATATAAAAGTATTATTTTTTCAACTATTTAAGAAAAAAAAAGATGTTATGAAACTTCTCACCAGAGCAGAAAGTTCTCTGGTGTTTTTACTCAGTAGCCGTTGTTTCACAGCGGTGGTCTTTTTAATCAAGCTTATAAAGTAGGTGGGCTGAGATGGACTCAATCTATCAAGCAATGGTCCCGGCAATAAGTAACATACACAGGAGCTGCTTGGTACATTCTGAGCAATGAATGTTTTGGTTCTTTTTTTCTTTCTTTTTTTTTTTTTTTCCTTCCCACCCAGCCTACTCCCTTCCTCTGGTGTGTGCAGAAAGCCTGGAGAAGAATCCTGGTTCAAGTGGCTGGGGTTGACAAGGGTTTTGCGTGGCACAGTGAAGGTTCAGCAGAGCCCTGACAGCTCCGTTCTGCTTCCCTAGGCCTCCAACATGATGCTGGAGACTATTTAAATTGCAGACCAGTAAATGTACCCCGGGAGAGGGGCAGACCCCGCGGGGTGAAGTGAGTGTTTGCTGACACAAAGCTGGCTTTTCTTGCGCACTCTGCTAGATCCTGGAGCATTTGCCAAGGGGTCGCCCTGCTCTAAAGGTTCCAYGTGGGATCCCCTTTGCTGATTGGAAGCAGGGACACGCACACACACTTGTTTCTCTGGCTTCTAATATGGATTGTAATAATCAAGAAATAATAGCTGTAGGATTTTTTACAAGACTAGCAAAATAGATATGAAATCTGAATATGCAGCAGATCTGAAGAGGATTTAAAAATACTTCCGTTTGGGAAATGTTGGTGTTAGCAGCTGGCACATGCTCCAGGGCAGTGTGCCTTCCTGAGGCCTCATTTGGTAGCTATTAGTAATGCACAACAGGGGCTGGGTTTCTGTCTTCAGTTTTGGTCGTGTTCTCTCTCTCCTGTGCTGCGTGGTTGAAGTGTTTGTCGTCCTGCTTTCCAGCCTCTGAACAGGAGGGCTGAGACGCTGCTCTGTCCTCCTGTTTTCCTCCATGTCACACTGAGTCTGAACAGCCTGGTGGCAATGGGCTCACATGCATTTGTGCCTGTACACACACATATATGCACACTAATTTTTTCACTAATTGCACTAATGGCATTTTTCTAATGCAAATCATGAYATTGAACTTGTACAGCTCACAAGGGCAGGGTTTCTAGGAAGGAGTAATCTTCTCATCTGGGAGCAAATAGGTAATCAAATCTGGGTAGAGGTGGCCAACATTTATATGTAAAAAAAGTCCATGTCATCACATTCACAGAAGCCTTCAATTTCCCCAGGGTGACAACTTCTTTGACAAAAGACTTAAGTTCAGTGGTGCCTGCAGCTTGGTGATGGTTTGCAACTTGAGACTGATGCAGTTATTGTATAAATGCCAAATGGCTGCTTATTTCTAGGCCMGATATTTAATGTTAAATTATGAGGTTAGTGTATAGCAAAAGTTAGATGATTGTGGGGGAGTTTCATGCTCCTGTACTCRGGCCCCTGTTTCTGTAGATGCAGATCTTGCAATTCTCTTCCCTTTCAAAAGTAATATTTCACTGCTCTGAGGAGAAAGGCATAGGGAGACTCCTAACTTTTCCACTAATAAAACCTATTCTTTCAGGTTTTTCCATTAGTTTTAGTTGTGGCCAGCTCATTGCTCATGATGGTGACTCCCATCTGGTGACTAAATTTGCCAAATCTTGCAGTGAATTCTGTGGCTTCTGTTCTGAGCATGAAATAGAAATGTGGGCTGAAGCAGCAGAGATTGGGGGGTTATATTTTTGTCGCTTTAAGGATCTTCCTGGTGGGAGCGAAGTGCTAGAGTAGCCCTACCTGTAGTGCACAGTATAGCCGCCTGTCTCGGAAGTGATTGGGAASTAGCCAGGAGAACATGAAGTGTTTCCATTCGCTGTTCAGGTCTCACTGCTCAGGAGAGGAGACTTCTAGGAGGAGAGATGCCTGCTAGAGCCTATGTGTATTCCCCATGTGGCATCTTCTCCCCCGTTGTTTTATCTTCTGCTCTTTTAACATGTAGTGTGCTGAGCCACGTTTTCTGTGTGAGGTTTGTCCGTTCAGCATGAACGAGGTGGCATCTCCTGTTCACCGGTGCCCCGGCTGCCACCCTGGAGATGCCGAAGGATCCGCTGCCCTCACAGGAGCCCTAGATTAAACCAGAGATCTCGTCTGGGAAAGCTTTTTAGGCCCTGCCCAGGCATGGTGAAGAGGGAAAAAGAGAGGCAAAACCCACATTATTTCTGTCTCTCTCCCCTTCTCCATCATCTCGAGATGGGATTATTCTCGTTATCATTTCTGTTTTCCTTAATTCTCAAAGGTGAAAGAAATTAGTTTAGATGAGCTCTTCAGATGGCAGTAAGTAGAAGAYATGAGGTTTGCCCATAGAGGGCAAAAGAGCTATTAGCTTTAAAAGGGTTTAAAGGGCTTTTACTTTATAAAGTTCTTCTGTTTGAGCTTGTCCTGTCACTGCAATAGAATAACTTCCTCTTCAGTCCATCAAGTGACACTGGAAAGAGAGATTCCCAGTCTGCCAGTGCACACGTGTGAAGGGAGGGCAGGGGTGACCCACGGGCTACTGTGTCTTTGGTCACCGTGGCCACTGCACTGAGTGCCACACGGCGCAGAACCAACCTGTGCTCCCTGCCTCGAGGAGGGGACGCAGCCCTTGCAGGTGGTAGCTGCCCTTGGGGCAGCTTTGGGTTACCCAGGGACAGCTCGGGGAGCGTGAGGAGGGAAATGCAGGCTCTGGCGGCTGCTGTTGTCCTGGGAAAGCCATCGAAGTGACATTTGTCATCTCTCCCTTTGTGCTAGCGTGAGGAGGAGCTGCAATTGCAGTTTGCTATTAGCAAACAGAGGCAGTCGAAAGCACTGGTGCCTCTCCAGAAATGAGTGGTACGTATGTTCATTTGTGGAGTACTGTAGGCTCATACAGACAGACACTTTCTTCTGAAAGAGCTTGCTCTTTTCAGGGAAAAATGAAGTACAGATGAAAAGTTGCAGCAGCTTTTAGAGGAGAAAGCAGTTCCATGCATTATGCAGATGCCTAATGTGCTTATAGTGCCGGTTCTGCTGCTTGCATCGCTCTGAAGCTGCTCACGAAGCCATCCAGACACGCTGCTTTTGCTTTGAAGCTGCTTTCTAGGGGTTCACAGATTCTGCTTTACACATAAATCACTATTTTAATGACAGCTGCCTTGACGGGGAAGAAGAAGTCTAGAATCTCCTTTAAAGAGAATTCTGATGAGAGGTTCTGCAAAGAGAGCATCTCATCTGGTTTATAACAGTAATGTCATTAACCTGCCCGGTGTCCTCACTGGGCGCTTCTGACAAAACTGAATGGCAGTTGCTGTAGGCTCCATTTCTTTCTTTTAATTTCTTTTTAATTCTTAAATTAATTTCTTAATTCTTAATTTAATTTCTTAATTCTTAATTTAATTTCTTAATTCTTAATTTAATTTCTTTTAAATTTTGACACGATTTCCTAGCCTTACAAGGCGTTTGCTGACATGCTGCAGTCACACAGGTGAGTGAATGTAATGGCCTTGATAAACCTCTGAAGGGCCCTGCTTACACTATCAGCTTGCCAAGCTCTCAGGTGGTGCAGAGGTGCGTGAAGGAAGGAGGAGAATTCGGTAAGAGACTCGAGAAAAAAGATTGTTGGGGGCAAAATGGAGCTTCTCTTCCATCCGTTAACCTCTCTCAGTTATAGTGGGTGGGATTCAGCTTRCTGATTAGGGCTATTTAAATTAAGTTAGTGGTTCCTATGCAAAGTGTGTCTAAACTGTTGTATTTGTGAGGGATCTAGTGAACAGCCTCAATGGAGCGTAGGGATGAGGGATTAGACTCAACCTGCAGGAAGCATCAGCTCTCTGAATCTGTTCAGGTATTTACACCTGAATTTAAGTGTGCTAATCGTGAATTGAATTCTGTCATCTGCCTCACTGCCTAACCAGTGGGTTGCAGGGATTTGAAATGGTTGTCAATGTCTAATGGAGGTGAAATCTTGCTTTAAAAGGTAGTATTTCAGAAACCATAGCTAAACTCAAAAATGGTATTTTGGCCACTTAGGATAGGCTAAGTCCATGTGTAAGTATATAATCCATATTGTCCTTTTAGCAAGATAATATCGGTTAATATGAAAAAAGTCTGTTCTTTGGATTGAAAAGAAATTGTTCAAGTGGGTTTTCCTTTGTTTTTGTCTCTTCCCTTTTAATTAGTGCAGGACTTGAGGAACCTGTTGCTCTTTGCTGGAAATGAAGTCAAGTTTTGGTCTGTGCCTTAGTTTTTGAACTCACTTCACARGATTCCCGTGAAGCTGGGAGGTGTTTACCCCGTGTTCCCCTTCCGTGTCCGGGACAGGTCCCCGGGCTGGGCTGCGCCAGCCGTGGTGGGCGGCGGTGACGACCTCCCGGTGCCCGTCCAGCTCAACAGGGCTTGGRATGGGATCATGTTGTGGCAGGTCCCCAAAAGCATCGTGGAGTTCGGAAGCACTTATTAACGTGGGTGTTCTTCTTCAGATTGGTACTAATCATGGATGGATAGTGTGAAGGAGATTTTTCCATTTTCTTGAAGACTTTCCAGTTCTGCCAGTTCTGCTTGCTCTGGTATCCCCTACAGTTCATAGCTACTGCTGGTAGCGCTCTTCTCAGGGGGTATATTTGAGAGAATGAGGACTTCTAACTTTATCAGTGTCTAGGAATGACTACTGTGGGGATGCATCCAGCTGCACTTCTGGAGTGAAGCGCGTCCTTGACGTGCACATCCCGGAGCAGAAGACCTCCGACTCAGAGCAAGGGTGGGTTGCTGCACGTCACGAGGCCTCTTCTCCATCCTTAGCATACAGCAGCATCCCATAAGYGGGTATTATGTCCTGCCTCTTTCCTTGTTCTCTATAATGTCTGTAAGAGCATCCATCAACTCTTGATGACTTAGCTGACCTAGGGAGCCTCTATTTCTTCGACTTATTTTTCTTGTTTTAAACAAAAGCGTGAGAATAGAGTCTACATCTAATGGCTTTAGAACTGTTATTAATTCATCTTCCAATCGAGGCTGGCTGCTTTGGGCCTTAGCAGGGCACTTCATATTGTCAAGGGTTTTGTGAATGCTTTCCTTATGAGAAGGTAGTTACGACTGGACTTGAACAAACCTAAGCTGCTGCAGAGTCTTTTATCTAACTACATAAGCATTTGTGCATACGTTTGAAGATGTATTTTAACTAATCAACATTCTTGATTAAAAAGTTCATTTGAAGATTAAGACCATTGCAATCGTCTTTACATTAAAAGACTGTCTCAAACTTATTTCTGTTTTGGTGAATCAGACTTTTTCTTTTTATACAGATGTATCTTGAAGAAAAAATAGCTTTAAAGTCAACATTTTACCATCATAAACTTCACAAACCGACATGTAGACTCGATAAAGAAAAGAGTGTTATTTCATGTGTAAAGTGAATTTCTAAAGTATTTTTGAAGGCTCATGTGGATTGAACTACTAATATTGTTTCTGTAGAAGGCTACTCCATGGCTTGCAAGCTGTGGTTTTATTATGCCTAATGACTGGTAGCTGAATGATTTTCAAAATGTTGTTTTATTCCAAATAACTATCTATCTTTACATGTTTTGTAAAGATTTCTTTACATTTTTTTTAATCTCCCCTTTGTCTCTGATGAAATAATATAGTATGTGAAGGTTTGCATTTTTGAATAGTATTTTTCTTAAAGAAAAAGTGCCATATGAGATGTGCAGAAGAAGTAAGTGTGGTGGACTTTTTATTTGACGCTCTGTGGTCATCCTCCTCTACCTCCTGGCCACCCTCATTTCCTACCTGGCCTGGGGAGGAAGGTATCMATCTGAAAGAATGACAACCTTGTTCATAGAATCACAGAATGCTTAAGGTTGGAAGTGACCTCCAGAGATCATCTGGAGCTGGGCCYSTTCAGCCTGGAGAAGAGAGGACTGAGGGGGGACCTGATCAGCGTGTATAAATACCTCAAGGGAGGCAGTGAGRAGGAGGGGGCGGCCTCTTTTCAGTGGTGGCCAGCGACAGGACTAGAGGAAACGGCCACAAACTGAGGCACCTTGAGAAAACGCTTTTTGACAGTGAGGGTGACAGAGCCCTGGAACAGGCTGCCCRGAGAGATTGTGGAGTCTCCTTCTTTGGAGATCTTTAAAACCCGCTTGGAYGCAGCCCTGTGCCACGTGCTCTAGGTGACCCTGYGTGAGCAGGGGGTTGGACTGGATGACCTCTGAGGTCCCTTCCAACCTTWRGCATTCAAAGATTCTATGATCTAGTCCAATCCCCCTGCACACGCAGGGTCACCCAGAGCACGTGGCGCAGGGTGACATCCAGGCAGGTTTGGAAGATCTTCAGAGAAGGAGACTCCACAACCTCCCTGGGCAGCCTGTGCCAGGGCTCTGTCACCCTCACAGGAAAGAATTTCCTCCTCACATGAAGATGGAATTGCCTGGGTTTCAACTTACACCCATTGCCTCTTGTCCTGTCAYTGGCCACCACTGAGAAGAGTTTGACCCCTTCTTCCCTACATTCCCTCTTCATGTACATACACATATTGATCAGATCCGCTCTCAACCTTCTCTTCTGCAGAGAAAAAAGGTCCAGCTCACTCAGTCTCTCCTCATATGATAGATATTCCAGTCCTTTAGTCATCTTGGTTGCCCTCCRCTGGGCGCTCACCTAGAAGCTCCACATCTTGTCCTGGGGAGCCCAGAACTGCCCCCAATACTCCAGGAGGGAGCTGGCCTGACGAGGATAAAATGTGATGTCATGAAGAAAAACAAAATGAAAAAAAAAAAAGATTAGGATAAATCCAAATATCCCATTGAATTTATATATGAGAGCTGAGGAAGAAACAGCAAATTGTTCCTGAGGCAGGTACATAGCTTGAAAGAGTAAAACCCTGCACCGACCCAGGCAAATGCGGCAATAAAACAAGGTGGAACTTGAAACTTCCCTGATTACTAGAAAATTCTTCTCATAATGTGCTTTTATTAATGGCTATTAATATGCGATGTGCATAAACAAGATATGCAAATGGTTCAGTGTAACTGGGGTAAAGGTTGTAGTCAGTCTTTTAATTCTTCTCTAAGTTGATTGAGGAAAATTATAGTATAGAACTAGTATATTGAGTTTTGCTCACCTTTGGAATCATGTTTACGGAATGTAAAAATGAAACTGAGCTTTAGAAGTGTTATTGATATTTTAATAAGTGCAAATCAGTTAAACAGCACAARGCATAAACTGTGTGAATGTTTCCTCTCTTCACTTTAAAATTAATAAATTATCACAAGTGCTTCTTATGTTAGCAAGCTGAAGGCCTTGAGTACCAGGGAATTGTGACTATTTTGTTAAAAAGTTATTTCATATTTTTATCTTCACACAGCTGTATAAAAAATGTAGTTGCTACAGTGTTGTACTGCAAATGTTATAGAGTAACTAATTGCAGTAGTGCTAGGAGGTACTTCGAGTTGTGGGGCTTATAGTTTGGTGCGTTGCTGCTGTATAATATGTCTGAGTTTAAAAGTGATCAAGATATATAGCATTCCTACAGAATATTTCTGATTGTATTAGTGGAATAATAGCAGACCCATTTGCCGATATTGGTAATATTTTCTTGTTGTGTCTTGGGGACCATCCTTCTCTTATGTTTATCACCTGTAATAATTTTGTGGAGTAAAATAGTATAGGACTGTAGTAATGTGTTGGAATAAATGAAACAGAAGGAAAAAAGTGAGGAAGAAGCCTGCATTTCCATACACAGCACGTGGGAAAATATTTCATCTCAATAAGGCTCCCTTGWAGCTCTCAGGGATCTTGAGGCAAATACATCTCACCTAGGTGAGAAGTATTYCTCCTAAGATAGAAGTATATAGAAGTAGTATAGAAGTATATAGAGGATACATTTCAATGGAAAATTCTTCTTTATAAGGAACGACTAATAAAATGTTAGTGACTGATTGTAAAATGGTTGCATAGTCCCTGCCCTACACTGAGATACCCAATATGAATGTGGGAAGGTTCAAGGGAAATGGGAAGGAAAGGGGAAGGTAGCGGCGGGTGAGTGCTCCCTTTGGGCTTGGAGGGAGCCAGGAGATGGGAGACCTGGACGAGGGGCTCAAAGGCAGGGASAAGGGGCCGATGTCGGGCTCCGTGGGGCGCAGGGCGGCTCGGGCAGCCCTGGGCAGGGCCGTGCGGGGCCGTCGCGCTGCCGCCCGTCAGTACACGGTGCCCTGGGTGCAGCGCTGCCCGCGCGCCCACAGCGGGGGTTCTATCCCTGTGAGGGGCCTGGCAACAGTCCCGAACAATTAACTTCTCTTAGTTCTGATCGCTACAAGATTAGAAAACTTGGAGATTTGGGGGCAGTTCTATAGTAAGAAAGAATGCCCAGATTACCTTGAAACATCATTCATCCTTGTTTTTTTTTTTTCTTTCGTTTTTTTAATGGCTGCTTTTGCTTGTGAGTGGATATTGCTTTAAACTGGACAAATCCAGAAGGTTGCAGCATAAAAACCTTGAACAAGCACTGAGCAATGGAGAATAGATAGACTAATTCGGTTTTGCAGCTGACCTGGGAGTCACTGCAATAATGTAGCCTAAAATAAAACTGAAAAGTGGATTTGGCAACTCATCTGCAGCTTTAAAGTTTTTCTTTTCCATATCAATGTTGCAGATTTACCTGATTTTTTTTTTCTGGATAGATAGAGATTAGTTTATTTTTAAATGTGATGCTGCTTAGAAAAGACTCAAATGAATCAATAGAGCTCAGAGTTTCAAATGGAGTCATTTGATCTGTGGTTGAATGGATATAAAAAGCAGGGAGGGAAGGTGGGAAATAAAGATATCCTTAGACATGTGACTCAAGTGTTACTGGACCCAATCGCATTTTCCATTAATTTCTCAGAAAATTTGCCCACTCTGGAGGAAAAAAGTTAAGTGTGTTATTTGTGGGGAGGATAAATCAGTTACCAGAGGTGGCTGGTTGGCACTAAAGCCCAGATCAGGAAGGCAGAATGACGATGCAGACCTGGAGTGGGAGCAGAGATGCTGAAGGCACCTGGGTCCTTACAGAGCAGTGTGAGCCTGGAGCCCCGTCTGCTTGGGCAGGGGTGGAGATTCTGACTTACCAGGGGGTGAATTTGCTCCTGCAGCAGCTCCTGAGAACGGCCTGTTTGCTGCCTGATGCTCTTGTTCTCTCTGCAAGCAGAAACTGATTGCTAAGTGTGGATTTTGCACATGGCCTTGAAGTGCAAGCACATGATTCAAAAAAGAGAAATGAACTGAATTTCTTTCAAGAATATTATTACAATATTTTTGATTCCTACTGAGGGCTGCTTCATTGCTTCAGTGCATGGGGGAAGAAGTCCCCCTTTGGCCTGCGTTGCCCTTATGTGAATACAAGACTTGTGCTCTCCCTCTTTCTCTGTGTTCTCTGTTAGCTACCACAGGCTGCTCCCTAGCCAGGAGGGCCTGCCCTGCAGGAACCTCCCTTTGAGATGCTTTGCTTTCCCTAATAAATGGGGCAAAAACTTAAAAAGCAAAAGCTTAAGCTCCCTGYACCTTCACACGGGTGATAATAATAGAACTTCTCTTATTTGGGGGGGGGGACACGCTGTTTTTCAACAGTAATTTGCAAGAAACTGAATTGAGATTAAAAATAACCTGAATATTTTGAAAAAGAAATCCCTAGAAGGCAGATACATGAAACTTGATAAATCCTTTACACCCACCTGCCTGGGCACCACAAGACTCTTGCCTGAATGGGATAGCTGCAGCGATCTGTCTTTGCCGCTAGCAGTTACCTCTTTTCCCTCTTTTGCTGGAAGTGGGAGCCATTCCACAGTTGGAGATGGGAGGTTGACATGTCACTTGAGGCTGAGGGGCCTTCTCTTGTTTATACTGCTGCCCGTGTCTGGCCTGTAACAGTTCTGCTTAGAAAGTATTTGTCTCGAGAGAAGGTAGTTAAGAGTCAACTGGCAAAGATACCCCAAAACCGTTGATTGCTSTTGGGGTATAAAGTACCTCGGTTGCTCTGCTTGCCCTCCACATGTCCAGGAGCCTCTCCCTAAGGCCTGGGAATTGGCACAGGAAGGTTCTGCTGCTTCCCACAGCACAATCCTCTTCATTGGCACATCTGCTGGGGCCAAAGGGGACAAAAACGTGGTTCACGTGGAAGGAGTAAACCTTGTAAGAAAGAAACCTGTCATTATTTGATAGGGATTAAGATCCTCTCAGGATGTTAAATGTTCTTCTAGTACAAATATGCTGTTGTTGAGCTAATGACAGAATTAACCTCATACCTGCTAGTACTGACATAACAACTCACTTTACTGCTCCTCCTGTCTGGAAATGCTTTGCTGTCTGTGTCTTAGGGATCGAAAAAGGCCTGTGCCCTCTGTGAGGTGCAGGGCGATTCCTGCCACGAGCGCTGCCGGGAGGACTGGGAGGCTGCAGGTGTGGCCTGTGACAGACAGATGTGCTGTGTCACAGGAACCCCACCAGAAAATACCCGGAATAAAAAAGTTATCACAGAATTGGTAATGAAAACACCCAGAAAAAGAGAGATACTGTCTTGACAAAAGTATTTTTTTTAATTTCCTGGATATTTTCTCTTTGATTTCCAAAAGCCCATCCTGCACTCACCCTAGGTAAAGGTTTCTAAGATGGACTTAGCCTGCATTTAAAGAACTTTTGCCTTTATGTTTCTCACTTTGAAGTAGCCAAGTTTGCAATTCTTACTGCTAACTACTGCTGATTGAACCATTTTTGAAAGAATCCAATTAAATGAATAAAAAATTACAGACGAGGCCTCACCAAATGTGTTTGCCTGTGGCAAAGAGTCTGAGGCATTCTGGTGATCAGAACTCTTGTCACTGAATCCCAAGTATGAAATCAGAAATTTTGTGATGTCCTTCAGACCTTACCATGTGTAGCTCCTCTATACTCCTTATTGTGCAGTAATTAAAGAGCAACAATTTTTCAATATAATATTAGTATTTTCTAACAAATTTAAAATTGTTTTCAGTCTGGTTTGGTCAGTAGCTTTTGGTGCTTCTCTGGGCTGTGTTTTAGCCAAATTCTTCTATATTATCTCTTCAGCATGTGAGAAATTCCAGGAAAAGAAGTGGACCAGTCTGTGTGCTGGGAGACCATCCCTTTTTGTACATACTTTAATGGAATTACTGGCAAGCAGCCTCTGTTTAGCTGCATCTTAAAAGTATCTGTCTAGGATATAACTTGTTAAGGTGTCAAGATTGATTCTTAAAAAAAGATGGTAGTAAAGATTCCATTGTGATTGTTGGTTTTGTGGTATAGTGTATTTGGGTGATGTTATCCTTATTTTATTTTTTATTTATGCCTGAAGAAAATATTTTGACAAAGAACAAACTTCCTCCAAAATRAGTTTTAAAAATGTGTTTCTCTGTTCAGCATGCAGTGTTGAAAAAGGGATACAGTTAGATAGAGGGGTCTTAGTGGTTAGACACAGTCAGGTTCAGTTTCTTATTCCTGTGTGAATGGATTTCAACCTACAACTTAAACCAAGGGGAACAGTTCCCCTGTGCTTGTTTTCACTGCAAAGGGAGTATTCTGGGATAAAGGCTCATGCCATAAAGCTGGTTCATATTGGGTTAAATTTCTAGTCCATAAACCTGGATGAAGTTGAGCTACCTTGCTGACTGTGGGTGCCACCTCCAGGGTACGTAACTCCAATTTCCATTCTGGCTGTGGTGGGTGATTATGTGCAATAAAAAACATATGCTTGTAGTAAAGCTTATTTTGATGTTGTTAGTACTTGGCTCTTGACTGCAATTCATTCTGTTTCTTCTTTGGCTCAAGTAGCAGTACCAAGTGCTCAGAAGTTCAAGGAGGAGCCCTTGCTCTTCGTGGCTACACAAACACACTTGGGGAGCAGTGGCTCTGTGAACAACTGTTACCCTTCTCCAGATTTCTGCAGTGTCCCGAGCAGGATTCTCTAGGTAAAAGTAGGAGAAATAGTTTTTATTTTGTAAAAATTGCAGCCTGTGGTCCATGGCATTAGTGGTTAGAACCCTGTCTTGGGCAGAACTGTGAGATTTAAGTTGCCACAGGTAGAGAGGGGCAATCAAACCCATGCAGGTGAAGAAGAATCAAACACCTGATAACTTACCTGAGTAGAAACTCCTACCCCAACAGAGCAGCTCTCTTACTGTCTTTTGTCTTGCAAATATCAAAAACAAATACACAATTTTTGAATTGAAAGAAGTGTTTTGCACTGAGTGAAATGGGTCTAATTTGGAAAGATAAAAATGCCCAGTGTTTCTCGATGAAGTGAAGTTTTGAAACGTTACACAGGATTAGGCTGTCAAACCAAAATGAGTTGTCCCCCTGATCCTACTTATGATCGTGTTTTAAGCATTGCTGGCCTRTCTGTCCTTGTAGTGGTTTGGGGGGCCTTGGTAGCAATTAGCAGGGTGCCAGGCAGGTTTCTTGACATTGCTCCGTCTTCACCGTTCTCCTCCTGGCACTTCAGCTCTTCACAGTTGCTGATAAGGCTGCTACAATTGATCTTAATAGCGTCATCTGCCAGCCTTGATGCTTGCCTTCACAGTGCAGTATCGCCTTAAATGAGAGATGTTTTGCCAAAATGTATCAGTTATTTCTGCTTTTGGTGTGGATGCTGCCTGTACCCCAATCAGGATGATGCCCAGTGATATTTTATTTGACAACACAACCCATCCTTTCCTGTTCGCAGTTACACTTGTGACAACCTTTTCACTAGTTAGGTCCCTCTAGTACTTTGAGGATCAATCTTGTTGTTTTTCATCTTTAATTTCATTTTTTAAATCCATTACTGTTTATTAGTAACTCACCTAAGCTGTTGGCACAAGCAGAGAGGGTAGCGATCAATCCTGGTGTTGCTTGAAGGCCAGGTAAGACCTGGCTCTGAGCAGGGCTGGTGCTATGTTAGTTTAGGACTCTTGCCTAAGAGTTACTCTTGCACAGGGCCTCAGGTTCAGATGTCCTCAGGTCCCAGTTTCCATGTGTCTTATCTCCTTCCTCGCACAAGATTAGAGGAGCAACCTCCTTCAGTGGCCGCAGTGAGGGGGCCAGGATCTTTTTTTTGGTGAATCCATTTTGTGTTTCTCCTTGAACTGCAGGTTCCAGGTGGCTCAGAGTGCCCAAGGCCTGTGGTTCTCCTGTAGACATGGGCACCTTGTCTGGAGCTGGTTATGGCTTCTGCAGACACAACAAGCTGCAGAAGTCCAGAGTCCCTTCTCTCATAAACCCATATATTTTAAGAGTAGATTTAGGCAAGCCGAGGACATTATGGCTCTACTCGCTCTTCTGCTGAGTCTGGTGCAGGGYGGCAAACGTGAGCCCTGGGCACCGGCTCCAGAGCCTGGCCAAGGGATTCCCAGCAGGGATTCCCAGCAGGATTCAGGGCATGCGGAAGGTTTTCCTTGGCGCTGTGGCCTTCATCGAATGTGGACGCTGTGTGTTGAGGCTYAGGTGGGTTTCTCCTGTGTGGTGGCCTCTGTGCTTGCTCTGCTGTGATCCTTCCTGGTGGCAGTGCTGGGAATTTGTTTCCTGGGTAAAAAGTGCAAATCAGACCTTTAAAGCCAGCTTTGCTAAACTAAATTGCAAGGACTTATTAAAAAGCCTTTTACCTACTATACCAGCTATTTTTTTTCTATAGTGACTTAAATAATAAATTAGTCTATAGCTCTTTAATTTTCTGATGAATTTCTGATCCAATTAAAGTTTAAAGCACTCCATTTTTATCACTAGAAGAGGCAGGGTCTCTTACAATATTTTCCTTTATTTCTTTTCGTAAAACAGAAGARCACACTTCCTTTTGTTTGTCACTTTCATCTCTTAGATAAAGTTCTATTAATTCATTTTGAATTAGAATAAATGAATTAAAATTCTACATGATAGCAACTGCAGCAAAACACAGTGGAGGTTTTAGTATTTCATGGGCTGTGCTGATTCTTGTAATTTTTGTTAGTCTTTGCTAGAAAAATCTGTTAGGATGATTATCTGGGAGATTGTAATTCTAAGCCAAAACGTGTCTCTTCCAAGCTCTTCAATATTTTAAGGTATCGTATAAAAATACATTCACAGCCCTTGCTCATTTCGTCTATTCTTTCCAGAACTGAAAACTTGGCTTTTATTTTAGTCATTAATTTGAAATTTTATACAGGCAGTTTTACTTTGGAGAAGTAGCTTAGGAATATATGAAAAAGATTTTTCTGTTTCAGAAATATAACCCAAGAGTGTAAAAACAAACAGAAAAACAAAATAATATCCCACACCTGATTTGATGCTGCTTTTGAATTTCTTATTGAACATGGATGCTCCTGCTTCTTCTTGTCATAAATTATGACAATGATGCTGTTAAATGCTTCCTTCCTGAGCAGCCTGCAACATTTGACAGTAACTTAAAATATATAACTCCAAAAGCTAAGTTCATTGTTCCTATCTACCTATATCAAATATAAATATATATATTTTTTAATTTTTAAATATATGCATGGACCTTCATAGTTTACTTGAAGATATTGATATTTTGATTGAAAAAAAAAAAGTGCAGGGCTTGACCCTGGACAAATTTGTGCGTAAAGGTGCATGGACTTTGCTTATGTATCAGGGTCAGGGTGTAGGCCAGTTGAGTGCTGCAAATGGAACCAGGCCTGCAGTCTTCTAGGAGACCCAGGCCCTTGTTAATGAGGAACCATCTCCACGTTCCCTGGATTTGAAGTCCTGAGCCTGGTTGCAAACACAAGTTTTGAGAAGTTCTTTCAATTAATTCAAATCACTATGAATAAATCATTCTTAATAGTTATGGTCAATCCTTTGTCACTCAAAAATGGAGGAATCTTTTTTTTTTTCTCTAATGTAAAATGCAGGAGCTGAAGAAGTTGTGGGGAATACACTGACCTTGGAAATGGGCAGGCTCGGCACACGGCACCTGCGAGGCTGGTGTGAGCACTTGTTTGTCACTCCTTGGGAATCACAGGGCTTGGCTGCTAATGCTCTTCTGAACACTGAAACACACTTTCTAATAATGTCTCAACTATCAGCTTGATTTATATATATATATATTTTTTTTCTTGAGTTGCTGATTTTAAATACTGTATGCTCTGCATCATGGAACGAACAGAGCATGAAATTAAGTGTCATGTATTAACTATGCTGATTTATTTCTTTTCCTCTTGGTAAAGTCATCTTTATGGAGGTACATACACATAGCCAAAAATGTGTGCAGGGAATGCAGAGGAAAGAGGTTGACACACAGGTCTGAAGAAGCTGGTTCTTGTTCAATATACAAGAAAAGATCTGAATACTGAAGACTTTGATATGCATTGAATCTATATAAGGTACACARCAACTGGCATAGTGTTGTGCAGCATTAAAGCTTATGAAGTCATTGCCAACCAAGGGAGGTTTTAGGATGAGTTTGTTAGGAGAAAAAATAAGAAGGCTGCTGGTTTCTTTTCTTTTTTTCTCTTTTTTTTTTTTTCTCTTTTTTTGTTATATAAATTTCATCCTACTATCTGATGGACAGAAATAAAGTATAACATAATATGTCTTCCACCTATCTAGCTTGTTTCTATATTGTTCTACACACTCGTTGTTTCTATGTTCTTAGCTTCTATACACGTATCTTGTAGGTGTGTTYGGGTGGTCATGGTGGTCATGGCCCTGTTCCTTGATATACTGATGGTCTTTAGTATACAGAAGGTCTAGCTTTAGAGGAGGGTAGACATTCACAAATGACTGTTGTGGCAAAGAGGTGGGTTTTGTTTTTATTTTTTTAATAAGCTCTGATCTGGAGATCTGATTAAAGAGCATTTTGGGTGTGATATGCCAAAATAAAGATGATAACAATGCTCTTTATAACTATTGCTTCAAAATGCCAATATTCTTCCAACTTATGCATCCCTTATGAATTGGAAAATTAAACATAATGCTTAGTGGTGCTAAAGTGGCTATGTTTAAAAACAAAACAAAACAAAAGCCCTATTTGCACTGCGGATACAAGTTTGTTGGGCATGTTGCAGCCACTGTAATTCTGAGCACTGGCTRTGGAGAATTGCAGTGTATATTTGCTATGCAGTGATCTGTGCACTGCACAGCGTAATAGCTGCGTTTGCAGCCACATTGCAGTCCGCAGGCGTGCAGGGAAGTGCTGCTTTAGCGCCGTAATTGCTGATAAACTTGGTTATTTAGATCTAGCACAACAGTGTTTAAGCCTTTTAAAAGCAGAGTAGCTGCTGAATTGGAAAGAGCATCCTCTGCACTTGCAATAAACATTCTCCTCGCTTGCGTTCTTCTGAATAGGAACAAATACCTTGTAAAGCTATTGTCAGCTATATGGCATATATTTGTACKTACACACATACAATGTAATGTGTTTTTGTGACGCACAAGAAAAGCCATTAACAACTTACTTTTCAAGGCAAACAGTCTTCAAAAAACTGAAAAGCAAGGCTTAGAAATATCTTTAAATTCAGAATTTAAAAGCAGAAATTCATATAGAAATACTGGTGTTAAAGTCTTGGACCTGTTATTGGGGATTTCTGTGTGATCAGAGACCCTGCTACTTCCACTCATATAACTATTTTAACTTTTTTTCCTTTGATGTATTTGTAAAGCAAATGCATTTATATGCAGATGTAATAAAAAACATCAGTGAACTGGGCTCTTCATTGAAGTTCATTCTGTTGCTTGTTTGGCTTAAGTGGCAGTAATGAGTGGCCTGGAGAAGCTCAAAGAGGATTCATATTTCTGCTGAGAGTCGTTTTATCTAAAACAGAAAAGGTTAATCTAAAGAATGTGCATTGTACTATATATTTAACTCTATATTTTATATATTGTACTATATAAGTATATATTGTACTATATATTTAACTCTATATTTAACTCTATATTTAACTCTATATTTTTGTGCCATTTATTTAACTTCTGTCCAGGCACTGAAGAAGAGAAAGAGAGAGAGAAAAGAGCACATAACAAATTCCCAACATATTTGTCGGTCAGAATTTTAGCTCTGTCGTGTTCCCTGGACCTAAGTTGGTATCTCTGCGCAATGTCCTTTATGTTATCCGATAAAATAGCTCAAATTGCTTCAGTCCTTCAGACTTCTAGTAATAGAAATTTGAAAGCAACTTTGCAAATGTTTGTCTGASAAAATAGTCTGAGTAAATGTGGGAACAAATCCTGGCTGGCAGTACCAAGGGAATCTGCCATGGAGAAAAGCAGCTGAGCTGCCCTTCTCCTTCACCTCCAAGCGTTAGAAAAAGAGCTCTCAATTATCCACTACTGCTCCCAAGGAGGCGGAGGGGGAAGGTACTTTGCATGCACAAAATGGRAACAGATACTTTAAAACTGGTTTTATTCTGTAGACTCAGATCTTTAACAAAATCATGACATAAATCTATACAGCAGTGTTCCCACACCTTTGTATCAGCGGTGTCTAGTGTCTAAAGACAGACATTTATTGTTATTAATAATGGCACATTCATGCAAGGTCATTTGGTCTCCTGGACTATGATGTAAAAAAATATGAAATCCCTTTGAATGTATATTCTGTGTTTTTTGGTATGCTTGTTGGGATGCACTGGGACCCGTTGCCCAGAAAGTTTGTGGCGTCTCCATCCTTGGAGATCCTTGGAAATCATCTGGACACAGTCCTGGGCACTGAGGTTGAGGTGACGCTGTGAGGAGGGCGGTTGGACAAGGTGACCTCCAAAGGTCCCTAACTGGGAACTGTGTTCCTGTAGTTCTGGCCTTTTAGAACTTACCTTTTTTCTATTTTAAAATATATATATGTGAGATTGAGTTATTTGATTAAATGAAATACAGCTTTATACATATGATAATGCTTATTTTATTTTATGTGACTTATGTGTTTTATATTTATGTGTTTATATGACTTAATGTATGCGTTTTATATTTTTAAACTGTTAATCTGTTCAGATAGTATATTACAAAACTGAACTTTCATGAAAGTATTAAATAGTCTTTTTTTTTTTCTTTTAATAAGGAAGTGACATTTCAAATGGTAAGCAGGTGTTCTTCCTACTTGATATAACAGTGAAAGTAGGAGAATTACAGGAAGAAGAAAGGAAAAAAAATAAAAAGAAGCCTAAAAGCCAGAAGTCCTGCAAATTCCCCCCTAGCTTGGAGCTGAGTGGGCTGAGAGCAGCAGCTCTCCCTCCCCTGCAGGGAATCTGCTCTTCCTGGGCCCTATCGGTTTGAGGTCGTGTTTTGCAGCCAAGTCTTGTCGTGCTGTGTTGAGGAGCAGGACTGACCCGAGGATGGTGCTGCGGCCGCTGTGTGTGCGAGGTGGGACGCGCAGGGACGTCCTGCTGAGGCGCTGGAGGCCGGAGCTGTCGCCCCTCCGAGCSGGACACGGCCGCCCTGCGCTCGGGCCCCCAGCAGCGCTCGGGGTGGGCCTGTCTCCGTGGTCTGCTTGAGGGCTGGTACTTGGCAGGGGCCGTTCTTGCTTGTTGGTGACCCGGGTTTCTGTGGTGAGTTTCCCACATTTGTGTAGATGAAGGAGCTCCGGCTGCCCGGGCCCCCTTAGCTTTTGGGTGTTGGGGAGGAGGCTGTCGCTAAGTTTAACTTTACATATAGTCTAGAGAGAGCACTGGGGTTTGGCTCAGGATAATGACCGCAATATAGAAAGTCATTGAAGGAGCCGTTATTCAATATCGCTCTTTCCCTAGTTGTAATACTGATTATAGTCATGTATCTCTCTCAAGTTTGCCGCAGCGTTTAATAGTAAACTCGCCAGCCCTCCGACTGTCCATTTCTGCAGCTGCTCTGGCTGTTGTGTGAGAATAGCCGTATTTTAAGTCCTGATTTACATTATAATGTGATYTGCTGTGAAATGGGAGCCCCTCAAATGGGCCCTGCGTGGGGATCGGTCGTTCCGTGGTGCCAGGTTTCCCCACGTCCAACTTTCCCCAGGACTGCAGCTCTTGTCTGTTACGCAGTTCACAGGTCTCCAGCCAGGAGCTGGAGTTCACGCTGCGCTCTTCGCATTAGGGCTAGTCACTTCTCCAGGTTCTCTCTGCTGCATCTGATCTGCACCCTGTTCTTCATCGGTGTGATGAAGAACAGAAGCAGGGTGACATTTTCCCAAGTGTAATCTTCATCTGTAAACTCACTGTGTTTGTTACAAGCCCCTAAGATGTAAAATCCAGAGCCTCCTGTGCCAGCTAGACCATGGTTATTATGAGCAAAACCATGGTTATTATGAGCAGAATTATGCTTTCATATATTTATCTAGAAAGCTTATTAGTAGATAACAAAGATTATGAATCAGTAATTAGCCTTACTAATTCTGAGCTGACTTAAAACACAAGACTCACAACAACTTGAGAAAAAACTGTGCTCTGCTGTGCATTTTGGGTTTTYCTGGTGATGACTTGTGATCAAGAGCTACAGAGAGCCAATAATAGGAAACTGCAGCCCTGAAATTAGACCTTTCACCTTTGAGAAGTTAATGTTAACTTGGTAGCTTTAACCAGTGGCTTTTTGCTGGTTGTGACAAAGCAGATGGAAGAAGCTGTTGCTTCACAATGAAAGTCGTTCCAGAAGGGATCTTCCTGTTATTCAAGTAAGATGATAAAATGTTTTTGTGACGCAAGGAATATATCTACAATGCAGAATGATGTTAGAGAGCCTTTCCCTGTGTGTGATTCCTGCATAATGCGTTTGCATAGCTGAGTCTCATGCAGTGTGCTGGTGATCACTGATCATCTACCAGTAAGAACAGCTCCCGTACGACATTATTTTGATGCCTTATGTGATTTTGTTTAAGTCAGATTTCTGAAATGTGTGGACTAAGTATCATTGATTCTCTTATTTTGTGTTTCCAGTCTGGCACTGTGAAGCTGACCAAGCCAGTAGCTTTGTGGAGCCAGCAGGATGTCTGCAAGTGGTTGAAGAAACACTGCCCAAATCAGTATCAAATCTACAGTGAGTCATTCAAACAGCATGACATAACAGGTAAAGTATGCAATATCAGAAATATTTTACTTACTTAAACTGGGGCGAGACGTGTTTTATATTGTAGTATAAACTGTGACTGTACACTGAGGGCTTTTTGTTAACTTGTATGACTCAAGAATTGCTTGGGGAAGTGGGAATATAGCAGCTTGCATTGGCTGTAGTGAGGGGGTGATTGTTCACAGCTTTACATCTGAAAACAATAGCAGATTATTAAAGGTTAATGTAATGAGGAAAGAACAAGCCATAGTATGTATGTGGAAAAGAGTTGAATCTGAGACTATCTAATCATGTGTTTTTTATTTTGTACTGTTAAAAACCTGGCGTTAACTTTTGAAATATTCATTCCAAATCAAAACAAAGGCCAAAAATTAAGAAAAGGCTTGTGAGGAAAAAATGTAAATGGGGCTTTTCTTTCCCCTTATTTTTGAGAGATGTTTCACCTTGAAGAGGTCAAATTCTCTTTTGAGATTATTGGTTTTTAATTCAACTTTTAGGATGCAAAGGAAGCCCGACTGAGATCCTCTCTAGGAGTGAAGCAGCACCAACGTATCAGACTAATTTCTGACATATTTGTCTAGCTTGTTCTAGCAAATTTGCAATGGAGATTTTTACATCTCTATTCCAGTGTCTTATGATCCTTCAAGTTATTATTCCCTAATGAGAGGCTGAACTGTTATTTCTTGCCAGTGAAGTTGACTTCTATCCCAAGTGTAGCTGGAGTAGAGACCATCTTCTCTCTCGCAACCTTATCAACCTTATCAGTATTGAATTGGGGTTGTCCCATTTACAATTTTCCTTTCCTACTCTAAAAAATATTTCCTTCTTTGTTAGTTTGTCCCCAAAATAGTGCCAACTCTCAACACTCAATTCTTGTCTTAACATAATAAGTAACTTGATTAATACAAACATAATTTGGGAGTGAAATAGCATTTTTACTTGTATCGCAGGCATTAATTAATCTGTAAAAAATATTACATGGAAAATTAATTTGTCCTTTGAAGTAATGTTATGCAGGACTGGTATGCAAATTTTCCAGTGGCTCCTGTTGCTCTTCGTTCCTTTCTGCAAATATATGAGTGAATGCCAACATGGCAAACTAAACTATTGACCTTCATTTTAAGTGTGTATGTATATGCAAGAGAGGTGCTTTTTATTGGGGTCATAAGAGTTGAAAATAATGCCTGGCCATTGGACCTGCTTCTTCTGGTTTTTCATCTGTATCTCAGYGTCGTAAATGTAATCCATAAGAGTGGAGTCTGTACCCACGTGTACAGAACTGACTGTCTCAGGTTACCTCAGGTTATTAAATAGAAATTAAGTTTTTTTCACTTTTTCTGCTACTGTGTTACATGTTTTCTCTTTGTGGAATTTGAGCACCGTGAGAAGAGGTTGAAAGGAAGGGAAAAAAAAGTCTTTTTTTCCATTTAATTTAAACATACACGGAAATCCTATAGCTTCTTTGTAGATGTGCAAAACTTGAAACTTAATAGACCTTTGTGAGGCAGGAGGATCTTTGATACTTTGCACAGAAGAGACAAAGGAGGATTTTAGTGTAAGTGTTAGAAAGCAAGTATGCAGTAAAGAAAATGGCTTCAATTCAGTGACTGCAGAAGAAAAGAAGAAATATGATCAATATGTTTAAAGACTTGAAGAAAGTACACTGATTCTGAATGAAATCGGTCACTCAGGAGGATGTTTTTACTGCTGTTGGTCCCTGTGATCTCAATTATTATCTCAAACCCAACTGGAAGAACAGTGAATTTGTGGCTCAAAAATGTGAATCGTGAAAAGAGCAAGAAAACTGTTCTATTTGACTAGCRTAAAGATTAAGCCCTGGAAGTGGGCTTAATTTCTAATACACTTTAATATGACTGTGGAAAAGTGATGTTATTGTTMAAAATTTCTCTGGAATTTTAATGACTATACAAGCTTCTTTAATATGGAAAATATGATGGAAAGGAAGTGAAAATGACAAGAAAATGTTATTCAAACCTTGAAGATAAAAATCTGAGATATGGTCATGAGACAGGAATTATAGTGGGCAGGGTCAATGGCAGAATTAGCTAAGGGTCTTTGTACAGATTTTTTTCTTATAGATCACTCCAGACAAATGACCAGCTGTAGGTGCATAATAAAAAGATGCTTCCGCTGTTGTTGAACTCGGCGGCAAAGGAGCAAGAGCTCCATGTTGTCCATGTCCTCGAGGAGGTGACAGGACAGAGGGGACGCTCATCAGGAATGCAGGTGACATTGAAATGTAGGGAGCCTCGTGGGCCAGGCTGCTGGTTCCAAGGACCCCAGGCAGGCTAGAGGAGCGTCTGAACCTTGTGCAATTCAGCGAGGACAAATGATGATCCTGCCTTTTGTCCCCCTCCTAGGGAGGGGAGAACCTGTTGCACTGCTCTAAGCATGAGGAACAGCTTTGCTGAAAAGGAATTGTCTTTAAGCACTGGCAAAGGTTAACAGAAGGAGCAGAGCCAGTAGGTAAAGGAGAGTCCTTGTCCCCCTTTTTCTCTGCACTTGTTAGACCACAGTTTTTGGATCCTCCACATGAGGGAAAACTAGAACAAGCTCAACTGAGTGTCATCTACATAGCTGGGGTTGGAGCACTTGTCCTGTGAAGAGGGGTGAGGGATCTGAGCTTTTTCAGCCTGGAGAAGAGATGACACTGGGAGGCGGGCAGGTGACTAACAGCAGCCTCCAGTACGTGCAAGGACATTACCAAGAAAATGGACCTGAGCAYAGTGATTCATGGTGGGAAGATGAAAGACAACAGGCATGAAGTTGGAACAGGTGAGGTGGGCTTGAATTCACCAGACAGCAGCACTTTTYAACGGCAGGGAAATTCTTTTTGAGATACAAGTTGTTCTTTAACAGTCTCGTCTTCCACCACTAAGATAACCTAAGATTTTCTTGTGTTCAGCATTAGCAGGARCAAGACTGGACAAGCAAGAGTGACCAAGGAGTAACTCTTTTGGGGAAAAGGCCTATTGAAAAAATAATAAAGTTAAGATGCTTGTGAAAGTRCTTGTTGGTGTACGATTTGTTGGAAGGAAGGCAGAGAAACCCTGCTTCACCTCTTGTTTTTTACACCATGTTCCCTAGTGTGCTAATGCGTGTCTGCAGAGCATAAGGCTTTAATGCTGTGATCATTAAACAAACCTCATTCTGTCAAAGTAATACCCAGGAGATACCTTGGTCCGAGCGAAGGAATTTGATAGGAGGTACTTGAAAGGACTCAAGCCTTTTTAAATTAAAGTTTTAAGGAGAAAAGGAACAGGACTCAAGATAACCTCTTTTTAGTTTTAGAAGGGACCAGAACCTATGAATATTCATTATAACACCAAATGACATTTCAGGAAATGAAATCTGTGAAAACCTGCTGCAAAAAGCCTTAAAATCTGACTAATTCTGTTGCCTCCAAAGATGCTTGCATTGCATCAGCTGTATTGCCCTATCCTTTTATGGTATACACGTTAAAGTTTTGCTTTTAAATCTGAATTGCTTTAAATTGTTTAATAATATACTTGCAGAATATTGGGGTTAACTTGCCATTATAAGCTTAAGTACCCATGTTGCATAAGATCTCAGTGAAAAGACAGTGTTGTGGTTTAAGGTAGTATGTTGGAATTTGGAGAATCCTTGGCTTCATTTCAGGTTGCTCTCATCTCCCTATACAGCATATTGAAACCTCACTATTTAGGTTACTTTTGCTTTTCAAAGTGCTGCATGGATGTATAGGAATTATTAGAGTTCTGCTTGCCATGGTTTGCTCTGTTGTGCCCTAAGTCTTTGGCAGGCTTTGAGCATTCCTCAGCATTCTCATTTGTCTCAGAAAGCATCTCATTCACAAAAGAATAAGAAGAAAAGAAAAGAAAAGAAAAGAAAAGAAAAGAAAAGAAAAGAAAAGAAAAGAAAAGAAAAGAAAAGAAAAGAAAAGAAAAGAAAAGAAAAGAANAAGGAAAGGAAAGGAAAGGAAAGGAAAGGAAAGGAAAGGAAAGGAAAGGAAAGGAAAGGAAAGGAAAGGAAAGGAAAGGAAAGGAAAGGAAAGGAGGGTTTTTTAATAGAAACAAAAAGAAACTTTATTGTGTCCAAATGGCAAGTATTTCAGATAAGACCTGAGTTATCTCACTTGTTTTGCATGTGCCACTGCTCTTCACAGTAGCTCTCTCCTCCCGGCAGCACCGATCTGAGAGGGCGTTTGCAGAAGACACTTCCAGACATCTCTGGAAGACCCTTCCCTTGGCTGTGGTGCAGAGGCTGAGCCAGCCCTGCCCACGTCCCTCCTTTGTGCCTCTTTTGCCCACTCTTTCTGTGAGGTCTTGGCTGGGGGGATGTCAAGCCAATCCAGTGTATGTCCATCTATCATTAAAACCAAAAAGCACTGTGTCACATGGGGCAGAGCTTTATTCTGCATCCCCAATTCACTCTTATTTGGAACATTCTTTGTAGAGCTGTTCACCAGCACAGAATAGGGGTTAACCTTCTGGGAAGCAGCTCTGCAGAGASGGAYCTGGGAGTCCTGGTTGACACCAAGTTAACCATGAGTCAGCAGTGTGCCCTYGTGGCSAAGAASGCCAATGGGCTCCTGACTGCAWCAGGAGGATGTTGCCAGCAGGTCGAGGGAGGTGATCCTGCCCCCCTACTCAGCTCTGGTGAGGCCGCACCTGGAGTACTGKGKGCAGTTCTGGGCTCCCCAGTATAAGAAGGATGTGGAGCTTCTCGAGAGGGTCCAGTGGAGAGCAACAAAGATGACTAAGGGACTGGAGCATCTCTCGTATGAGGAAAGACTAAGCAAGCTTGGCCTGTTTAGCCTAGAAAAGAGAAGACTGAGAGGGGACTGATCTGATCAATAGGTGTAAGTACCTGAGAGGAGAATGTAGGGAGGAATGGCGCCAAGCTCTTCTCAGTGGTGGCCAGTGGCAGGACAAGGGGCAATGAGTATAAGTTGAAACACAGGCAGTTCCGTCTCCATGTGAGGAAGAACTTCTTTCTTGTGAGGGAGCCCAGGGAGGYTGTGGAGTCTCCTTCTCYGGAGGTCTCCAAACCCRCCTGGATGCCGCCCTGTGCCCCGTGCTCTGGGTGTCCCTGCTGGAGCAGGAGGCTGGACTAGATGATCTCTAGAGGTCCCTTCCAACCTCAACTGCTTTGTGATTCTGTGATGCTTGTGTTAAAGGCAGAAATTTCCGTTCCTGCTTTCTAACTTTTCAAATGTGAACATATGAGAGTGATGGGGAAAGGCTTCTCTTTGCATAATATGTAAAAAACCTGTAATTGTTCCTTTTCCATTGAGAAATGTCAGGAAAGTTCCAACAGAACCTTGTGTTACGATAGTATAAAATGGAAGGACGTTGGATGAGCCAAATGCGTGGAAGGTGTGAATATTTTCTTCATTACTGAAGAGAAATAAAATGTAGCATGGAAGTGATCTCTGTCCTGTGCCAGCAGTGGTGCTTGTGTCTGGCTTTCCAGTCAGATTGGGGCACATGCAGYGTGTGGTGACCTCCCATGATTTTATTTAACAAATGATGGGATTAGACATTCCCCACTGGCTTGTACGTCATTTGTTAAATAAAATAATGTGTGAGAAATGGCATTATCATCTATTCAGCCGAATGTAAAAGGGAACTGCCGAAGGTGTCGGAGACATTTTTGGCCTTGCTTGCCAGCGCCGCGTTCGTGTYGCTGCTTCTGCATCTGCTGAATTTGTGATGAGCGGTTTCCATTCTCGTCCTCCATCCTCTGACGTGAGAACTGCTGTGCGAGTAGTGAGTGAAAGTTTAACACTCTTCCCTGGCTTGATACTCCTTGGGCCTGGCTGTCTGGCTTTGACAAGGCCCGTTCCACATCTCCGTCGTGTTCTGCCCACTTGGGAGTACCTGGAAAGTTCTCGGTTTCCATACCTGGTTCCCATGCAGCGCACGCAGAGGTGCCTCACACTCCAGCTTTCCCTTTACCCCACCTCTGTATATGGATTCAGTAAAAGCCATCGCTGCCAGATCAGCCATAGCTTTGGCTTCTACACGGTACRTAACAGAATCCAATTTGTCTTTGATCTGAAGAGTGTAATTTGTGCCCTGTAGCTTCACGTTTGAATGCCTGGTCGCTTTGGCTTTAGGTAAGTTCTCCTGTGCTGCTGGAGTGTATGTTCCTGGGGGACAGGAGCACGAGGGACGTGGCTCCCCGCTTGACACAGTGTTTTCTAGACTTTCACCTCAGTACTTACTCTTCAGGTGCTGTCAGATGGTAGGGAATTAATGGTTTGTAATTACCTGCGATAATAATGTAATTATTCCTTCCCAGGAACACTTCTTTTAAAAAAGAAAACATTTTAAATTTAATCTTATTTTAGTCAATGTGTAGCAACTAGAGATCATAGCATCTTATATCCTTCTCCTAGAGAAATGTGGCTTTTGGTGCAGGTTTTTGTAAACCTGCCTCCCCACAGTCCCGGAGGGAACCCAGATGCCCCTTGGTGTCACCCAAAGCTCAGCCCCGGAGCCTCTCCCCTCAGCAGCCGCCTTCAAACTCAATTTCTGTTCCTTCGTCAGAGGGCAGCTCAAAACGGGAATTAGGGTAAGATATGGAAAGCCCTATCAAAGTCTTAGCAAAGCCTATTTCAGGCATTTTCAAACCATATTGGGAAGCTCTGTGGTACTTCCTGGCTTGCTGATAAGGCTGCCAGTGTCTGCAGGAGCTGAATACTGACTGTGATCTAGTGACAGAGCCAAACTGCCTAGAAATCACTGACTGAGCTGTGGGACATTTACCTCATTATATCTTAGGTGACTCAGGTGTCCAACTTGTGGTTCAGAAGACCAATAAGAGAATGAATTGCTGAAATAAGCAGTGGAGGGAAGCGAGATGCCTCCAGACAGGTTAATTTAGTACACTAAATGTAATCTAAAGAAATGAAAAGCCCTGTTTTATGTTGGCCTTGCAGCTTCTCCCCATTTTCTTTGCCTTGGAAAACATAAAAAAGCCTTGGAAATCATAAAAACGAAAACATAAAAAACACTAAAAAAAATAGAAAAAAAAACCATAAAATTTGCTTTGGAGCAAATTTTTCATCAGCAGATGTTTCTTTCTTGCTTTAGCTAAAATATATAAGTTACTACATATATTAATTATATAAATCATACATTAAATACATTAACTATTATTAACCATATTAATAGTTCTAATATTTGGCCAAATACTGAAGCTCGATCTTCTTGGTGTATTGTCTTATTATTGGAACTTTCATTTCCCCCCTGGTTTTGGAGCCCTTTCTAACTGGCAGTGATGACCGTATTTCTTTCCTCCTTGAGTCCCTGCCTGTGTGATCATATTCTCTAGAAGCTAAACAGTTATTACTCGGAATCTCAAATGGAAATGTGGGAAATAGGAATTTCCATGGGAAATGGGTTAATATTGATGAGCAACTTCAATATGGAGCAACTTCAGTATGGAACAACTTCAATACGGAAGAACTAACAGATTGGAATATTTTTGTTAAAACAACACATTCCTTGGTTTAAACACATTCCTTGGAGTCCTGGGTTTAAAGTGGGCATTTATGTATAGGCTCGGCTCTGAATAGTGCCCATTTAAAGGGCAGTGCCCCGAGCAGAGCTGCCTTAAGCTGTTCTACTTGGTTGCTCCCTTAGAGCTCCCGCTGCCGAGCCTGGAACTTGTGTTTTGCTGGGCAGAGCTGGCGCTTGCACCGCCCTGCTGTGATTCACTGCAAGGGGAGCAGCTTCAGGTGTTTCAATTCCCATTCCCTTGGGAAGGAGGGCTGCAATGGGAGGTTTGGGAAGAAGTGCTGGTGTCTGGGAAGAGGTATTTGCTGCCTCGTTCTGCAGACCTGCACCGGATTTAGGGCTGAGTTTGGAGGGTAAGGAAAACTTGGGTAGGGGAGCTGCTTCCCTGATTAAGTGGAGGAGCTGCTAGAGGGCATTAAAATCCTCCACTTTGAAGAAGCAGTGAATTAATTTGCTGCGTAGTGGGTGGGTGTTTGCGATATCAGTGAGCAGCTAGAGCTAATTCTTTTTATTTTAGCTCGTTATTTGCCAGCATGTGCTATTCATGATATGGGGATTTAGCCTTAATGTAATCTTATTATTTGGCAGTATTCCTCAATCTAATAACGTGGCTAACAATGATAAAACATAGAAGGAAACTCTTAGAGCAACCCCAAAATGCCAGACCTGGAGGAAGACACCTCCAAGGGCTGAGTTTGTGTTTTATGGCACAAATAGGCAAATAGATATTTAATCCAGTCATTTTTTTCTGCCTGCAATTTGTTATTTTCCTTCTTTCACCCCAGTTTTTAACCATAGTCTGATCTGGCTGCCCCTGAGCAGAAGCYGTCAACCATTTATGCTGTGGCTCCTGCTGGTCTCTGCTATTTATATGCAGTTTGTCAAACCAATTGTCTCTTATTCTATATTTCTGACAAATGGATGAATTCACATCCTCAATGTTACCCCTTTTCATGGCCCCATATTTTCGGCTATTTCCTTCCTTCTTTCCCGTGGACAGTTTCTCGGGGTTCTCATGCAATTTCCCCCCAAAGTAGACTGTGTTCTGCCCYCTGAACCCCCCTGGTTAGTGAGTGAGAGGGTTTAGCAGTTTCTTGCTTCCAGAGCTTTCTAAGCATGATTAGATGGATGGAAAAAGTGGAAATGAGAGGAGAGTTTCATTTTCACCTTTTTCTTTTGCAAAACTTGCAAGGTTCTAACACAGACTGGAGAGACCTGATCCTGTCTCTCTGCCTAATGGGATAGAAATGTTTTCATACTGTGGTCGAGTTCCAGGAGCTCAGGATGTACGGTGATGTACGGTGCAATAATTCCCAGTTCCTCAGGGGGGAGCTTACACACCAGCTAACTAACCGATTTCCAGGCTCTGGTTTTCCGGCGGGCTGTATTTGCAGCAGTGCTCCCACTTTATAGCACTGTGTTGGGAACCTGCTTCCCAGGCTCAAGCACGCTGTAGTGGCAGCTGTGAGTCACCACGGTGGGTTTCATCGCTGCAGAATATCCACATTTGTGCAGCCTTTGGTCTATGACAGCTCAGGACTGTGCAAACCAAGCCAGCATCTACTCGGTTTCAGTCTCTTCCAGTTTGTAGGCCGTTGCCATTTCCATTTTTTTTGCCATTTCTTCGTGTCCCTCTTTGAAAATTAGTCAGTATGTGGAAATTTCAGCCCAGCCAGCTGAACTTACACAGAGAACAAAGAGACTAAAGGAAGAACCACTCCTTTCTTCTCTCCCTCCTGTATATTATAATAATAAAACCCAAAACTGCTTTTTTTTTTTTTTTTTCTTTTTTTTTTTTTTTTTTTTTTTTTCCCTGCTGGAGCAGCTGGCCTCTGGAAGTCAGGATTTGGCAAGGGAATAGCCTTTGGTGAAGAAAAATACCTCCCGGCAACCAGTGAAAAATATTTGTTGATTTGATAGAGTTAATTGAACAGGTTGGAGGCTCCGGTGCAGGGCGCTTGACACCGAGTTTTGTCCTTGTTGTGGCGGGAGGGCACAAATACAGGGCACGGTGTGACGATCCCCGTGCCCACGTGTGGCCCTTTGTGTGGAGTGAGAGGGGCTGCCCCCTGGCCAGACCCCACTGCCCTATGGCCAGGCCCCACTGCCCCCTGACCAGACCCCACTGCCCTCTGGCCAGACCCCACTGCCCTATGGCCAGGCCCCACTGCCCCCTGACCAGACCCCACTGCCCTATGGCCAGGCCCCACTGCCCTCAGCCCTTCCCGCTGCAGGCGCTGCCCACCCTCTGTGAGGCGCTTGGCCGGTTCCTCACATCCCAGGGTGGTCATCGGTGCTGAACCGGTGCAGGAGAAGGTGCCTGCAGTCACTTCTTAGTGCACCAGGCCGGACTGTGGCTTGCCCAAGAGTGCTGGAAATGGCCTTTGCACTGCGTTTGCTGCTCGGAACAGATTCCCTGCACACATAAAGGCAAGCCTGTGCAAAGAAGTAGGTTCTTAGTAAGTTATTTTTATCTGAAGCATGGACACTTGGATTAAATCATGAACCTTCTCATGCAGTCACATGCCTTTGCTGCAGTCCCGAAAACACCATRTTTTCATAAAATGAAGCCATTAACCTTACTGAGCCCAAACATATTTGTCACARGTGCATTCTGGTATGCAGCAATCAGCATTAAGTGGTTAACCTCAAATAAAACTCGGGGCATTCCTGTTGTGAGGGCTGATTCCTGATGACGGTGACTCTCTGACGTCATCCAGCGGGTGAAGACCCACGTTGGAGAGCCCAGCGTTGGTGCTGGACATCAAGCGTCTTCTTCTCACCGAGTCTGTGTCGGTACTGTGTGTTCAGGAACACCCCAGTACATGTTTACAACCAAAGCAGGGTTAAGSGCTACCAAACACATCAGGACAAAATGTATCCATCAAGTCTCAGAAGGGCTTTCTTCTCGGCAGGGACCTCATGCTGCTCCCCAAGAGCTTGGCAGGAGGTAGGGAGCAAATCCTGCCCCACAGGTGGGTGAGAGAAGCTCCTCGGATAGAAGGAAACGTCACTTCTTAATCAGTGACCTGAAAGAGGGAAAACAAAACACTCTCCCAAAGGGAATTTGAGGTTTTGTTCTGTTTTACAAAATGCATAACAACTGTACAAAGCAAATATGTATCTTTTTTGGCAGCAAACCGTAGGTTTAAGATGGGCTATCAATGTAATCCCAGACCTGTCAAGAGTATAGACAGGGCACCTGCTTTCCACAGGGCCTTGTGAGATTATGCTGTGATTAGAGGAAGATTTTTTATGAATTGTTTGATTCCCCCAGACAAGTTTATGTATGAAAACCCCAGCTAGTTTTTTTTTCTGTAGATTCTGTTGTGTGCTATGAATTGCAGAATTAAAATGACATCCCAGTCCTCAGTGCAAATGGATAAATTGCCAAAGGTTTTCATTTGTGTTGACTTTATAATGTTGAATGTACATTTTTAAATGTATATTTTGCATAGGTTACAGAGATATTTTTAGTCTTGCAGCATGTGTTCTTGATCTAAATATAACAGTACCTGAAGAAAACTGGAACATCATAAGTTTATTCAAAAAAATCAGTACCAAATGCATGATGCTCCCAAATGGCTTATGAGGAAATGTTTGTTACAGGTTCCATTTTTTTCTATTTACACTCTTAAGTGTAAACATCCTCTGGAAAAGTGCCAACAATGTGAAAATCTGTTTGGAGTGTTTCACATATATGAAAGTGCTGTAGCCCTGTCCCTTGGCAGGTGCTGGTTAAATCGCAGTGCTAAAATGCTTATCCCCTTTGGTTTGTAAACATTACATGCAAGAAAGTAAAACTTGTCACATATTGGTTTATCAAAAATAAACAACAGACTGATTGTGATGAATGTCACCTGTAAGCTTTATATTAAGCTAATCTGCTTCACAATTTACTGTTTACAGATGTATACTCCCCGGTGTCACATATTCAAGCTTGAATCATATTGACTCTTTCCAAGACAGTCTCATGGAGGAAGTTTTTTCTCTTCAAAAATGGTCTTTAGGTTCTTTCTCCTTTAATTACACTCAACACAAGGAGCTACAGACCTGTTAGCCTGCTGCCAATTCTGCTAAATTAATGGAACAGTTAATTTGTGTTTCTGTCAACACGGAATTGCATTGTGTGGTTAATACCAGTCATCTTGATGTCCAACCTGTCAAACTAACCTAATGTTTCTTTTTTTTTTGGTCTTTCCTTTTTCTTTTCCTTTGGCGAGCTTGCAAGTAGAGTAGTTAACATCTCCTGTGTAGAACATAACACACTTTGATTTCTCACTGCCCTTGGAAGGCATGCAGCTTAGGATCCCATCACATCTTAATTAAACATTTGGCTTTTAAATCCATATGCTGTGCGAGGGGCTCAGGCTGGTTCGCTGACAGATGCCTGCGTGCGGTAATGAAAAGGGCCGTTATTTGTGCTCCTGGGGCTGGCTGCCCGTGCAGCGTTGTGAGGCTTTTGTCTTGGTTACCTGCATTTTGCAGTTAGGTGTGGTTGCCAGCCAAAGCAGGTCAGGTTAATAGTACTGCATGAAATAAATAATGGCGCTAACAAAATTTGTTTTGTCGTAGCCAAGTGTAGTGTAATATATGAGAAATCTTTGCATCACRCCAAAAAATAGCCTGTTTCCTCTTGGAGAGCAACATCTCAAAGAAGGAAATGAGTTAAGAGTTCTTGTGAATAGCCGTGTCCCGTGTGCTCTAAATGCAAAGCTAAGAGCTAATTTTATCCCTGATTATCTAGTGAATGGCAGGGGCTGTTGTGACATAAACAGGTCAGGTCCCTGAAGACCTCTGCTAGGATAGTGTGTGCRGCTGTGATGCAGCTTTAATTCCAAGAACAGGGTAGAAATAGATGGGAATGTGGACCCCGACTCCTTCAGTGCCAAGAGCCTTGTGTTGYGGTGTTGGAGGAGATGAAGCTGCTGCAGGAGATGAAGGAAAGTCCATAGGTGACTTGATGACTGCAGCAGGAGTACAGCAAATGTTCCAAAGCTGAAGTTGGAAGCTTGGACAACTAAGAAAACAAATCCTGGCTTTTTTGGTCATTCAGCAGTTGAAATTGTGGATACTGATGGGAATGAATGTGTAAAAGGGAAGGAAGATGGGAGGAAAGATGCCTGGTGAGATGCTGCACACAGCACTCTGGCTGCCCAGTCACAGGGATCCTTTGCAGAAATATCTGGACTCTCTATGTACTTTCCAACAACACCAAATCGTGTGGATTTGGAAAGGGAGGGTTGTCTCTGTGCTTTGGGTTTTTTTGCTGCTTAAGAATCTAGTCCTTCAGAAGCAGAAGCCCCTGGGAAGCTCAAATGAGCCTTGAACTATGCATGCCACATAGTGTGAGAAACTAATTAGCAAAGCTACAGATAAAATAATCTGCCTAGTTACCAGCTGTTGTTCTTGTTATCTACAAGTGTTTTACCCTCCTTGCTCCATCAGTAGGTCAGGCTAGATGCAGGTAAAGCTGCATGTAGGGTAGCTGTATGTAGGGTCTTCTTATTCACATCAGAGGTCTGTGTGAACAGTCCTGCCTGCTGCTAGATGCACCCTTCTCCAAAACCCACATTTGGGGTAAGTAGCTCTGCTTAGGGAGCTGTGGGGCAGAGTGAGTCTGTAATTTGGGTGGGCAATGTGTGTTCTCCCATCAGCTCTCGTAGGGCTTGAAACTGTTGTATTTTTCTGTGTGTGATCAGAGAGCATGTAGGTTAGTGTCATATATTATGAAAAGGCCAACTCCGAGATTTAAAACCCTCCTCTATCTTCAGTGAGAATCCCCTTGTGACTTGAATTTTGCAAGTGTCCCGAACATCCACAAAGCCGCGGTCTGCCACAACCTCTTCCACATATGTCCCGAGTCCAGTGGGAGGCTGGAACAGGCTCCTGCACCCGCCGTTCTCTTTGTTCTGCTCTTCTCTAGCACTTCTGCCCAAGCCTCCCCACACAGCCTATTAATGCCATCTGCTTGGAGTGTCTCTTTACATATTCTTTCTAGACCAGATAAACATTTGCTGCTGAAGCCACCTGTGATGCTCTCCTAATGGAGCAGGCACCCAAACCTGCGGCATGTGGGGCCTTCTGTGGGGCCCTGGAGATCCCTCATCTAACCCTGCCCGACCAGGATGGCTCTTGGAACTGCAAAGAGGAAACCTCAGATCAGCCCAAAAGGAAGCCGAGTTCACACTAGTAGATTTGTCCCACTTTTGGCCAAGAATATRTTCTGCCTTTGCAAATTACATTTTTTTTATGCCTGGTGCTTCTTTGGCTGTAAATAGGTTACTGTGTGCCAGGAGCTCCCTCAGAGATCCTGAGGGAAAGAGATGGTCCAGTTAGGGTGTTATCTCTGGTGTCCATCCACGAAAGTAATTTAAGGTCAGTAGGTTTCCAAGAGATTTTATGTTTGTATGTGAATTTTCTTTAATAAAAGCAGAAGTAATCACCTGTTCAGGCAGGATCTTAGTGTGGCCATTGTTGATTTCCTCTGAATAGGGTCTAACTCTCTGTGTCCTCTTATTTCTAATGAGAAAACTTAATGGTAAAAACCTCAAATAGAGATCATAGAAACACATTTCTGAAGTTCCTCTTTAACGGGTGACAAGTTTGATTTAAGGGCCAATCAAAGGGGACAAGGAAGCTGTTGAGCTGGAGTGAGGGATTAAATTGCTCTGCCTGGAACCGCATCTTTTAGCTGTGGCAACAGCCCAGGTGCTACGAGTTCTGCAAGAGACACGGTGCATGGGGCAGCACTGGCGCTGTGCACAGGCTGTGCTACAGCCCTGACCCTGATCTGTTTCAAAGTGGACTTCGAAATCTCAGATCCCTTAGGTGTTCCTCAGTTAAGACTCTGATTGAGCAAGGCAGAACACTCCAAAAAGATGGGAAGGGTTCCTGCATTCCTGTGTAACTTCCTTGCAGTCTGGCTATTCCCAGCCCTGAGGGTGCTGTCAAAAAATGACAATGCCCTTAGAGCTGTGGATGTTTTTTTTAAGTGACCAAGCTAAATGTTAAACTAGTATGTGAATTGTTCAAGGAAAAACCCTCATGTTGTATCATCTGAGTACAATTTCCTTCAGCTCTGATATCACAAGTTGTAAGATCTATTGCAGGGTGACGCAGCTTTGCCTGAGAACTGCTCTCAGACTAGGTTGAGCTGCATAAAGTGCTCATGAGGGATCTTTTCCCTGGGCTTTGAGATGCTGGAATGGAGGAGTACAGTTTGTAATGCATGTGTGCAAAGCTCCAGCAAACTACAGCTTTATCTCATAACATGGAATTGCATCAACTTCCATGCTGCTCAGGAGCAGGGTGAAATTCAGAGGAGCCATCCCTGCTGCCTGCGGTGTTAGAGATGTGCAAGGTGGTTTCTGATCTTCTGCACGGACCTGTCACTAGAGAGCAATGAAGGATTCATTTTTGCCAGTGAAATTCATGGCGAGTGATTGACAGTAGAGGAAGTTCCCAAAGTCTTGTTTCAGCTGCGGATGAAAGACCATTTGAAAAATGGTAAACCCATGTTTTAGCTTGGTCCTGTCAGACTTGAACTATTCAAACTCTCCCTAGCCTCCCTAGTCCATTTTAACTACCTTTTTCCGTGTTCATATTTTTGGCTTTTATTTGAACAATTGTTGCCTTGCTCCCTAAATTCCAGTAGTGGAAACCTGAAAAGTCCAGCAGAGAGAAAGAGCTTTCTTCTCTTGCTTTGCTCTATTTGGATCCACAGGGCACTGCATGGCTTGGAGGAGCAATTGTGGATGAAGACTCTCTGTCCTTTAGCCTGAGGTTGGACCATGCACAGTCTCTTGAAACGATACATTGAATTGTTGCAGCCAGAAATAGTGTAGAAGGTCCAACACGGGCAAATTTGGGTAGTTGTTCATGAAGTTGGTGCGTCGGCACAAAGGCAATTCACTTCTTTCTTTCAAACTAGAAATTTTGAACAGCGTTTCTTCTTCCCAATAATTATTTATTGACAAACAAGGAGGTCTATGAAAAATCAGTCCGATGCAAAATAAGTTGATGCAGAARTTTTCAACCCCAGTGTCTGTGGTTCAGCAACACTCAATGACTGCAAAAGGTGTCARGCAGCCACAATCATAGTTATCAATACAGGTGCCATATATATGCACTGAAMCATACGTTTGGGCTCCTTGGCCATGGATGTAATGCCTAACTGTCGTGAGCCTGYGTACCAGCTGTTTTACACCTATGGAAAGGGAAGGTCTTTTTAGAGTGGCTGCTGTTTKGGCAATCAAGTGTATACTTTTATGGAAGCTTTCACTTTGTTTCCTCATCTTATCAGTTTGTATATAAATGAATAATACATTGTTGTGCCTATATAAAAGAGAGATCAGTAGGTTTTATCTTCTGCTCCTAATCTGTTGTAGCATCTCTGCATGTTGTCAGCGTTGTGGATTCTGTCTCTCAAACTGTAATACACTCCAGTATGCTGGGGGTGTCTTCAAACTAGCAAGGCAGGTGTGGTTAGGAGCATGCTACCTTGGCCTGGATGCCCATATAGCCTAGAATGCTCTTTCTGGCCAAAAGTCTGTGCGCAGGGAAGCGTGGGAGCACAGGACAAGCATCCGGCGTAGTGTGTCCTAAGGTCCTCCTGCCCCTCGCAATTGGACTTCCTTGGAGTCCCTGGTTGGACTTCCCCAATAGCGCTGGTGTTTTGGAGAAGCCAGTGCATGAGCACATAGTCCAAGGCTCTGGGTGATGTGTGAGGGAAGGACGGGTTTGTAATCACGCTGATTCAATATTTGAGTAGAAAACTGTGTTGTCCAGGTTACTGGGTGATACTTTCTACGGCCATAAAGCACCACCAAAGCGAGGACCACAAATCCCTYTGTGGGTTTATCTGAGGTTTTGCTCATGATCAGACTCACAGTGTTGATAGAGACCSTTCTGTGGACAGCTCTGGAAATGCAAACCCAACAAGGTGCAAGGTCTGCTTACCTGGCCGCCGCCTTCAGCGCTGACCTGCCGCGGCACCAACTCTGAGAACCTGCAGGGCCTTTTACACGGAATTTGATGGCAAAAGTCTGGCGTTCATTTCCCTGGCAGGTTGGTTTATTCACCAGGTGTGCTTCAGCGCCGACTGTTTGTTTATTTGTGCCTTCCCTTTATTAGAGCACGAGGTAATTGTCAGGAAAACAACAATTACCGCACCGGAGCGTTTACTGCTTGTTCTGGGACTCCAGATGTCAGCATGTAACTTCCAGGAAGAGAAGGAAACTGGATTTCTTTGTAGTCACAGCARCCTCTTGCAAGTTGGAATAGTCAGAGTGGAATGTGGCTCTTTGCATCCCATGGAAGGGAGGTGTTCAGGAGTGAACAGGTATTTGTGYGCTTCTCATGTAAGCAACATCTACTGAATCCCGTACAGTCTATTGCTGCCTTGCAAAAAATTGCTAGGAATTGCTACACCAATATGATCATCCATCTGGCAGGAACAAAAAATGCTGCAAAACTGCAGTGCTATTAACACCTTTGTATGGGAAAAACCTCGGATGTGTCGGATCCGTTTTATACCTCAATGAATTGCCCACATTAGAAGAATGGTATAAACAATTGTAATTTGAAGCAGATTCGCTCGTACAAACCTGCAATTATATTTGGTAGTGAGACTACGCAGGAAGCAGTATCTTTTGATAGCGTCTCTCAAATATATGGARAAAGGTTTTAAAAAAATGCTTGGTTTCCCCAAGCATTTAAGGCATCTAGACTGCTACAGAATTAAAAAAAAACTCCAAAACCACAGCTTTCTTTTTTACAGTCGATGGCTTTCTCTAAGCAGAGAAAATTTGCCAAATCTAATGAGCCCGGGCAAGAATCATACTGAATTCACAGATTCACAGATTCACAGAATATTTAAGGTTGGAAGGGACCTCTACAGATCATCTAGTCCAACCTTCCTGCTCAAGCAGGCACACCTACAGCATGTGGCACAGGGTGGCATCCAGGCAAGTTTTGAAGACCTCCAGAGAAGGAGACTCCACAACCTCCCTGGGCAGCCTGTTCCACTGCTCTGTCACCCTAACAGTAAAGAAGTTGCTCCTCACCTGGAGACGGAACTTCTTATGCTTCAGCTTGTGGCCATTACCCCTCGTCCTATCGCTGGCCACCAGTGAGAACAGCCTGTCCCCTTCCTCCCTGCATTCTCCCTTCCTGAACTTATACATATTAATCATATCCCCTCTGAGCCGTCTCTTCTCCAGAGAAAACAGGCCCAGCTCACTCAGCCTCTCTTCATACGAGAGATGTTCCATTCCCTTAATCATCCTGSTTGCCCTTCTCTGGACCCTCTTGTTTTTGCATTCCTTTTGTTTTGCATAAACCACAGTGACCAGCCATGGGAATTCTGCCCTGCAGGAGGCTGTGGAAAAGCTCTGGACGTGGCTGCAGCGACGGTGGCCCAACATGGACAGCCCCAAGCATCAAATCAGTGTGCATCTGCTTTGGGCTGTTTTACACAAACAGGCCTCATACCCATATATTTGATCAACAATAATTGGCAAACCCYATGGAAAATGGAATGAATTTGCCCTCAGCAAAGTAGGTGTGGGTGCTCTTGTGTCCTCTGCAATTCCTGCAAGCCTATCAAGTTTTCCAAGGAATTGCTCCTAAACCATACAGCTGGCAAAGCAGAATCTGCTTGCTAACTGCTCTGTTCTGTTCTGCTCCAGGTGCATCTGGGAAAGATTCGTCTCTAGTGGTAGATACAGATATTAGATACAGATCTAGATTATAGATCTTAATACAGATATTAGATAGTTATAGTGCCTGCTACTGTCCTGGCCAGTTTTAGCTTGTGGGGAGCTAAGCTCCGGGTGCTCCCCGTGCTGTGCTCAGGCGCCGGCAGCGCCGCGTGGAGCTGGCTCTGGGTGAGCGGAGCTGCCGCTTCGCCCGTGTCGGACAGCGGCCTCGCAGACCGACAAGGACGTGGGCACCACCAGGGCTCCCTTCAGTGCCTTTGGGAAAGGGCACAGCTGTGGTTAAACTGCAGTTGCTGCGTTGCCAACTGTTGACCAAAATACAAGGAGAGCGATGCTATAACCTAAAAATCCTCTGTGGGTCTTTGCTAGATAAGGCCCCTTGCCTTCAGAGCGGGCATGGTGTGAATAAGGTAACTCCTACCCAAAGCCCAGGTGCTGCTGACCTACCAACCAGGAGGAGTCACTTGAAAACAGAAATCTGGACTGTAGATCCCATTCCACCTGATGCRCTTCCAACTCCTGTAAGAATTTAGGGCCATGTAGAAACTGAACTTAATGGGAGGAGGAGTCATGTGTGAGGGTTGTCATCCTGCCGCCACCGCTGGACCGAGCGTAACAGCTACGCTAGAGACGATACCAGTTCTTTAGCCCTCTTTTAGAGTGCTAAGAAAGCTTAGGAAGAATTGCACTTACTTGCTTTTCCACTTCAGTGTTTTTTTTCACCACACTGAAGAAATGCTAAGGAAGGATTAATAAAATCAGTCAAACCAAACAGCAACATCAGCTGACTAAGAGTTTTTTAAGTGGCACTGATGAAAACTTTGGTGCTTTATTTTTYGTTGTTCTATCAGTGCTGGAAGATAGAGGGAAACTTATGTGCTGGAGAAGCAATTTAGCCTCCTTAAGCTAACATCATTGTAGCTTTGCACAGCATTATGACTCTACAATAAAAATGTTTTAATGTGAACAACTTTCATCATGGAGTATATTGAGTTTCTTATTAAAAATAATAATGTTCTGAAATTTCATTGCCTTTCTCATTTGAAGGCTCTTTATTCTTGTCTGTCTTGACAAGAGGTCTGTCTTGAGGCATTGCTGCCTAACATCCAGACAAGCGTCTGAACAAATTCAGAACAAGTACTATGTGAAAATAACTTTGTAATAAACGGCTCRTTAAAAATGAGGGTATAAAGTGTGATTGAGAGCCTGAACTTCTGTTATGATCGACACTTTTTATGCATTCACATGCAAGCAGAGAGGGGTACGTGAGGCTGTGAAGTGTGCAGCGTTGTGCTTTATCACAGTAAAATTTTCCTGTCTGAAAACATGCGTTTCCCACAAGCTTCTCCTGGTCTTGAAGTATCTCTCTCTTTTTTTAATCACTTCATCCTCTAGCAGCTGTTCCACGTAGCTGAAGTGATCCGATTCTCCGCTGAAGTGCCGCTCTCTCTTGCCTTCAGAAAACTGGCTTGCAATGCAGCCGTCGGTCATAGCAGCAAATATTGCTCTTAACAGCCTCGATAGCTGAGTGCCGAGCTCTCCTTCTCTGGGACTTCTTAAGGTGCATTTGAATTGTTTCTTTTTAAAGAAAGTGTTTAGTGAAGGGTTCCCACTTAGAGTGGGAAGGGCCACGAGCAGAATTCCCAGTAACAGCCTTGCACCACTCAGCAACTTAACAGTAGAGACCCATTGGGAAGTAGCTGGTTTCCACCGTGGGAGAAGTTACTCTGCAGAGGTGTCCGGCCTGCAGGGTGGCAGATGCAGGAAGGTGGCATTTCCTTTTAGCAAGTGGCCCCAGGTCTGGAGTGCCGTCGTATCCCACTGGTTCTTGTGGTTTGGTGAAGGCCAAAAGCAGGGGGACACCCTGTAAAGAATCCTTAAAAGCATCGGAATGTTGTCAGTCTTCCTTTGCTTCTCAGGAGTTCTCATTTAAAGCTGTTCCTGTGGAGGCTGGGCCAGCAGGCTCTTGTATTGCAGGCTGCAGAACGTCCCTCACCACTTCTGCAGCGTATCTTGATGGGGCTGCAGGTTTAGCACTGGCTTTCCGAGGTCAGGGCTGCAGAAGCCATTAAAGGTGCTCCAAAGAAGTACTAGTGGTTTGGCACAGACATGTCCTACAACTAGTTTAATGATCCTAATAAAACAGGCAGAATATATGTTTAGGAATCCTTGGGAGGGCGTCTGAGTTGTGCAAGGCAGTAAGCAGCATGTTTTCCTTTGGGAATAGCCCAAAATGGGTCTTGAGGTTACTGCTTTGGGGCTTTTTTTCACACATTGTCTCTTCACAGGATGTTATAAAACCAATATTTCCAGAAGTGTGATGTACCTTTCATCAAATATAGCATCTTAGTCATTTACTTTTCTCTTTTTCCTCTTGATTTTCAGTGTTTTAAATGGTAGAAACTGCTTCTTATGTTGGTTAAGGAGGAGGTGAGATAGGAGGATGTATCAAACACTTAAAGCAAATTAAAGCAAAATTAAATCTAAGTAAAACTTCCATAATCACAAAAACTGACCCAGAAATCTACTTTACCTTTGTTCTTTCTTCGCTTCCACTGTTAAGAGAATAACAGTGAATGATCTATCTATCTACCTATCTATTTACAAAACATATAAATGAAAAATTATTTATATAGGGATAARAGAATAACTGAGTTATTTAATAGGTTAGAGCAGGGAGGAAGTAGCTGTGGGAATCCTTTCCAACTGCCCTGATTTGTACCAGGGAGGAAACTAGCATTTACAAGGAGAAAGTAATTTTATATGTTCTGTGAATCTCCGATGYTCAAGAAACCCCCCTATGATCTTAGTTTTCAGGAAGAAACAAGGAATCCRGTGAGTCCTCCTTTTTCTAGGATTGGATGCATCCCTATGCAGCAGATGTCCTGTGTTAGTAGACGTGGCTGGGCTTTGCCAGCAGAAGTGGTGACTCTCTGGTATTTGTGTGTTGATAACTGTGACATTGTCATTCATATCTGCTGTGTTGAGGCTGAGGGGCTCATGTCCACACTCATGTCCAGACTTATACCCTTTGAAACATGGCTGTTGTTTGTGACCAGCCCCAGCCTGTGTTTGCTGCTGAACTGAAAATTTCCAGGAAAGTGTTAATTGGTCCAGGCTGGAGTCATCCCAGGAACCTTTATAATAAGTACATAATTGTTTTCTGGTATCTGGACAACCTGGACATTGGTTAATTTTCTGGTAGGGACACAGGCAAAAAATTCACATTCTTGGAACGAGCCGTGACTCCTTTCATAGCATGCAACATCACAGTGAAGTTGAAAGGTCTGAATAAGATTTCGGAGTCAAAAAAAGTGTGTTTTACATGCTTAGTATCTCTCATCCTTCTGCCCCTTTGACCTTACAAGACATAGCACTTTCTTTATAGAAATCTGATGTCTGGATACTCCTACTGAGGGAGACAGTACGTGGTTTACACTATTACATGAACAGTTTTGATTAAGATTCTAATCAGATTTTTTTTACCTTGTCTAAAAAGCTTAGACAGCAGTCAAATATATTTAATATAACAATAATGTAAGACGTGCTAATTGTGAACTGGCTGATTACTGAGGTACAGGCAGCCAGGTTTTTACTGCTGCTCTGCATCTTCCAAGAATGGAACCGTGGAATCCTTGAGGTTGGGAGGAATCTCTGGAGAGCCTCTAGCCCAACCTCCCTGCTCGGGAAGGGTTGACCGGAGCAGGTTATTCAGGACCTTGTCCAGTTGACTTCTAAATATCTCCAAGGATATAAACCCCAGAGCCTCTCTGCATGACCTGTTACAGCATTCAAACACCTCACAGTAAACATATTTGTTCTTGAGTTTAAGTGAAATCTCCCGTATTGCATTTTGTGGTTATTGCCTCTCACCCTGTCTCTGGGCATCACTGGGAAGAATGGCACCATCCTTCTTCTCATCGGCTCTTTAAATGCACCAGTAAAGTCCTCCTGAGCTTCCCCATGCCCAAGGTGAACAGTCCCAGCTCTCTCAGCCTCTCCTCAGAAGAGAGATGCTGTTATCCATTTGCCTTTTTTACTACAAGGACATATTGCCAGGTTGAGTTCGGTTGCTGTCCACCAGGAGCACCAGGTCATGAAAAATACTTGCTGTAACACTGTAAATGAGCCTTAAATGATCTCCCAGGTTATGATTTAAATAGCACTTAGGTGATCTGAGCAGATACAGGGTCTTGGACTTATGAATGGGAGAGCCTGCGCCTCCCTGTATGCTGCAAAAGAGCCTAGGCCTGCCCACCCTCAAAGGTCACCAGGAGATTCCTTGGGAGCAGGCCAGGACTAGCGTGGTGTGGCGGAGCCTCCCGTTCCCCGCGCCGAAGGAGCAGGATCCGCGCCATAAGAAGCAGGATACTGGCCTCTGCGGCAKTGACAGGGTTTCCTACGCCAGTGCTCGCGTGGCCAGCCCACAACGTGAAGCCTGTTCCTTAACCGGAGGAGCTTTGCAGGGAGCAAAACCTGCAGAAAACAAGTGGTCAAATAGGAAGAAAACAATGAAGAATAATGAGGGAACAACAGGCATAAAATGTATACTGAAAGGGACTCAAAGGAGAGTTTTAAAGAGAAAATGTAAGTGAATTGAGCAGAGTATTTACTGATGTGGGTGTTTGGTTTAGTGTTTTAATTGTACACTGGAAGATGAACTAAGTAGTCCTGGAGCATTTGTTGATGCTACTGGGGTTTGTATTGCTGCTGTTTAGATTTATTCTGTGAATTTTCTGGCATATTGCAAGGTTCTGCATCTGAGGAATGGCTGTTAACCCCTAAGTTCTTCTAGTTTGCCAAGACAAGAAATTGATTTTCATGCATAAGCACAAAGACTTTTAAAATTAAACCTAAAATGTAGGTTTACATTTTAATTCYCTTGTACTGAGGACTGAGTGTGTTCTAATGGGCGGCCATGGAGGTAAATAAACAGTTTAGCACTTGCCTGAGAACCACATTCTTGGCTCAGCGGTAGTACTCAGAAAATGTTCCCTGCATCCTTACGGCTTAGGAAGGTTTGGCCAGGCTGCAAATGTGGTTACCCAGAATCACAGAATGGTTAAGGTTGGAAGGGACCTCTAGAGATCATCTAGTTCTTGTCTTCTGCTCGGTGCCTGCACCAGTGGCGAGGTGGTTCTGTGTGTTTGTGCCTGAGCTCTGGTGCAAGCGGAGCCTTTTCCTTTGAAACACACAGAATGGTCCCTCTTTGCACCAGGAATTAGACTTAATCAGTGTCCCACTGACATCTAACACGTAGCCCACGAGTAAAAGCACTGTGCTTGGGCAGGGCATCACCTGGTTTCAGGTAGCCAGTCTTTGGACTTATCAGGGTTGTAGGAAATGTCTGTGATGATGRCAGTTTGCTGTTTTATTCCTCTCTATAAATTACTACATCCAAACAATCGATATGGACTTTAATACACTCACTAGCCACAGTTGTTGCTTTTTCTCTCAGCCAATTCTAGTAGCTGACTAATACCCATTGAATTCAGTGCTCCCTTTGCAGAAAAGTGAAAAGCAGATCGTGTCGTGAAAAGCAGATCGTGTCGTGTGTGCCTCTTGGTACCCGCTCCGTTAAAGGCCTAACCAGGGTGTGCAAGGCAGCGCTTTCGTGGTTGCTGGTAGGAGGCAATGTAGAGAAGAATTTGTTTTATAACAGAAAGAAACCCTGCTTAAATGATCAGAAAGACAACAGAGCAGAAAATAATTTTTCAGGTTTTCATTAGTCCTGGTTTTCTTTGGATTCATTTCTTTATCTTCTTCCCTTACTTTTTCCTACCCGTTTCTGAAGGCCTTTTTGGAGCATTTGGTTTCATGCAGGAGTAAACAAGCTCCCGTGCTGCTGGCTCGCTCGGCTTTCATCCCGGTAACCTACGCTCGCCTCGGTTGTTTCTTCCAGAAATTTCATTTGCAGGCTGAAAGGAATTGCGAGTCACACATTTCACTGCTAATTTGCTCTGATCATGAATTATTCTCATTATCGAACTCTTGTGCCTGTTTTCTCGTTTTAATTAGTTTGYGGTTACCTTGCAGCACTTGCTTCTTGTTTTGCCCGTTCCCCCTAGATCAAAGCACGTTCGGAAGGGGGGAATTACTGTTTGCAGTGTTGTTGAGGCTCCTCTCACAAGCAGCTCAAAGTCTTTCTAAAGTCACTGGGARCCATCCACGGACTTTAAGCTCAGCTGTAGCTCAAATTAGCTGGCTCTACTTATGCTAAGCATCCCTAAACCATGGGGTTTTAGAAGCTGAGAGAGTATTTTGGGCAAGTATTGCTATTATTTCTTGCTTTGCTCCCAGGCTCTTTGCTGAGCATCTGCTGCCGAGTAGGCAGAGAGGGAGCTGGAGGCACCAGTGTGGCCACTCCTGCGCTTGAGAACAGATCCGATTATGGACTCTGGTGTCTAACACAGGATTTAGGTGGGATGCTTTAGACTGCAAACTGAAATCCTAAACCATAATCCAAAATAGTCCCTCGAGTGACTGCGGAAGAAGCCTGGAGGTGCTGTTTGCTGTGTTTCCCTTTTTATTTTAGCTGTAAAATTCCCGGCAGTGCCCGGAGTTGCTTCTTTAGGTGTGTCCAAAGTTGTCTCAGCCTCAGCAGATGAGCGACTCTGTCCTGTTTAACCTGACAGTGATTCAGATGCCCTSGAAAACTCCCGCTGGCTTTGGGCTGTGCAGCTGAGCCCCGGGCCCCTCTGCCCTGGCCCTGCCGTCCTGCTGCCTCCTCCTGTTCTTGGGAACACGAGGCCTACAGGGCACCTGATCTGCAGAACCTGAGGCAGGCGGCAGTGCTTAATCTATGAGCATACTGCTTTTAATTTTACATTTTGATTAACATTAATTATTAACTTCATGAGTATTAACAGAAAAGCCTTCTCAGTTTCATTCTTTATTATAAAACAATGACGAGCCAGGGCAGGCATGGAAGAAGGCAGCACTTGAAGCTGCTTGCAGGTGACAGCGTGGAGGAGAAGGGATCTGGGGATGCAGATGTGGGTACTCGGGTTATTGATTGGGTTAATTAGCAACAAATTAGAGCGGGCCATGATATCCAATGGCAGTTTCTGCCTCTTGGTTCAGGGCAGTGAGGCTCTGGGCTGTAGTCTGTACCTGAGTGAATCTGCCGGTCTTGTGCAGGTTGGTGAGATTAGGATGACCTCTGTGTGTGGTGAAACACTTGTTCTTTCTCACTTCAACGGCAGCTTTTTTGAATTCGTRTCTGCATTTCCTGGGGCATGCTCCTCTTTACTGGATGCACACTCTGGTTCTTTCTCTAAAACCCTAGAATCTCTACTACTAATAATCTACTTTGGAAATGTCAGAAGTCAAGAATTTCTGCCGTAGTTTCCAGAACTTCCCGGTTCCATTTGGGTTGGGCACATCAGGAATGACTTTGAGTGTGTGCTCTACTTTGTATGCCCATATTTGTCTTTTACTTGTGGTATTAAATTATCCTTTTCTGCTGGTTGAAAAGGAATTTTTCTGAGGTCTGCAGCTAGTAGTTACAGGAAAGGCTCCTGTCTGAGTTTTCTGTAAAGAGTTCAGTCAGTTCTAACGCTTTCCAAACTGGCTTGCCCTTTCCTCATCTGTTCYGTGTAAAAGCTACTCATTATAATATATGAATGTGTGTTTACTCCTGAATAAATTAACAGGAGCTTTACCAGCAGGCATGATCTAATGTGATTTTTTTTTTTTTGTAATTAATAAAGAAATGGGATATCTAATGCATAATGGGCTGCATACTGAGCAGCATCCTACGAACTGGGAATCAGYGTGTCCTGCTGACGACAGACAAAATCCAAGGGGTTGATAGATTGACTCTCTCCATCACAAACAAAGAAGACCTTGAAGGTTGTTTATTTACATAGGGGGACCATAAATCTCCCACACTGGTACTAGCAAACAGTAGTCCTGGATTTTGTTTTATTCTTTTTTTTTTTTTAGTAGGATGTGCAATAAAATGGAAGTCTGTTATTATGCATCTTTATATTTTTATATGTAGTTGTAGATAATATACAATTTTGTGTGGCCAGGAAGTAGGTTGGCAAAGGTATGTACAACAGGCAGTGTGCATTTTATAGGCTGCCTGCTGAAGGTCTGCATTTATCCTTAATTTACTTTGTGGGTCCTGTTGGGTCCTTCCTGAGAGCACTAAAAATGGTTGTCTTGCATTTTACAGCACATCTGAAAAGTGCTGTAATATGATTTGTGCCTGAATTTATATTTCAGGTGGGATTTCAAGTTATTACTTATTTCCTCCTATTAAAATCATCAAGTCCCGAATACATTCAACTGAAAAACAGGACTCTCTAACAGTCTTTTACCCAAGACTTGTAAGGAATCAATATAGTTCCCATCAGTAGAGTAAATTACTTACTGWACCGCTTCCAGTAATCATGATGCACAATTTCTTGTTAACCCTTTCCCTTCTCTGCACAGAACCAGATTGTCTTAGAATAAAGTAACTTCAAAATACATCACTGACCTTTTAGACTGTGGGGTAATTAATTAGAAGGGTGAGAACTCGGGTTGCTGTATACGAGGATATTTGGTGGCCCCAGATGGGTAGTGCAAGATGAAATTCTTTGATGAAAATGAGTGGCTGAATCCAAGAGCAGGCATTGCCAGCTGCTTTTTGTCATGGTRAAAGTTGATAGTCGGGAGATTCCCACTGCCAGAGCAGGAGTTTTGTCTTAAAGATCTTAGTGTAGCCAAGATCTTTAGTAACCAAGATGATTAAGGGACTGGAGCATCTGTCTTATGAGGAAAGATTAAGGGAGCTGGGCCTGCTAAGCCTGGAGATGCCTGAGAGGGGATCTGATGAATATGTGTAAATACCTGAAGGGTGAATGTAGGGAGGAAGGGGCCAAGCTCTTCTCAGTGGTGGCCAGTGACAGGACAAGGGGCAATGGGTACAAGTTGAAACACAGGAAGTTCCATCTCCRTGTGAGGAGGAACTTCTTCCCCGTGAGGGTGACAGAGCCCTGGMACAGGCTGCCCAGGGAGGTTGTGGAGTCTCCTTCTCTGGAGGTCTCCAAACCCKCCTGGATGCCGCCCTGTGCCCCGTGCTCTGGGTGTCCCTGCTGGAGCAGGAGGGTTGGACTAGATGATCTCTAGAGGTCCCTTCTACCCTCAACCATCCTGTGATTCTGTGACCCTGCAGGATACCTAGTCACTTCTGAGATCCCTGGCTGGGACAAGTTGTCTAGTGGGGAAGGAGCAGGGACACACCACTGATTTTAAGAAGTTCTTATACCTTAAAAATGTAGTCTCTAAAATTAATATTTAGGGCCCACACTTCCATAGCTCATTGTCTTTCAGGATTTTACCTGAATTCAACGTTATCACAGGGTTGCTGATTTCTTTAAACAGTGTAAATCCAGCAACCAGCTGAGTGAGCTGCAGGGGAGCAGCAGGAAATTGCTACCTTGAAACGGACTTGGGAAGAGCCAGGTGAACCTAAGAGTGCAGCCAAACAGATCTGCTGTGGTGCTTCACACACAGGGACCACTGAGGAGTAGAAGATACCCTGGTTCACAGGATTGGGGCCAGAATTTAAAAAAAAAAAAAAGAGAGAGGACAGCCTCTTGTATGGAGAGAATTGGGAACGGTCCAGCTAAGGTGAAAGGAGTTTCCTCCAAACTAAGTAATTTAAGGAGCTTCACACATTTATTACCAAACTCTTAATAGAGTTGGTCGGAAACAGGCAATTTCAGAAGCAAAGCTTTATCTTTGTTGTTGCTAATTTTGAATTTGGAAAAGCAGCCAAGTTAATGACTGTATTGAAATCTTTGTGTTTCATACTGTGTTCATGCTTCCAGTTAAGAAGGTTGGAGGAGGATCAGAAAGGTGTTAGAAAAGAAGTGAGACTTGAGAGGGATTTGGCAGAAATAAACTGGTTTTATTGTAGACTTATTGTCAGCAGTAACAATAGTCATCACTTCCTCTGTCCAGAAGTACAAACAGACATGAGGTGGAGATGGAGGATGTAAGTAATAGTCAGAAAGTGCCACTGTTTACATAGCTGCTCTCTTGAGTTTAGCCAGACATTAATTGACCAATATGACGATATGTTTCCCTAAAAAAAAAAAAAATTGGCCTCGTACAGATCCAACAAATCATGAACGATAAAAAGCAATTGAGTCAAGTTATTCTGGTTGGATGATGTTAACAAATAAAGGTGAGTCCAAAGCTCTTTTGGTGTGTGAATGAGTCTCAGGTGCTTTCTGTCCTCTGCAGTGCTTTGCAGTGCAGGAACTTTGGTGCCATAGGCCTCTCCCATTCCCGTAGCTTTCCAGAAAGACATTCCTGCGGCTCCGTGGAGGCTTGCTGCAGTTGCTAACAGGATGGGAAAGCACAAGAATGCTGGCACTGGTGTTAGAGAGCTTCCTGAACTGATCATCTCTGATATTCATCCAGGTTAAACAGGCTTCTTTGCTCCTTCTGTTCCCTATAATTAGCAGCTATTGTTCCCTCCACGTTATTTTTGAATCTGTTTCTTATTTAGTGTTTTGTGGTGCCTGTGTGAAGTCCTCAGTTGAGGGCTGCTCTTTGTATCAAGAGCGAAAGTATCAGGCAGCTACAGACCGYGCTGTGGGGACTAGTGGTCCTTGGCTTATGCTGGCAGCTGCTGTTGTCACAGGTAGATCAGTGAAGTGTTTGCTCCGGTGGTGAGTCCCATGAAAAGTGAATCCCGTTTTTGCATTTGAGGCGCCTGAGTCTTCCCTGATTCCTGAGGTRATAGGTAGCTAAAGCAGAGCCAAGAGGGTGCTAATGCAAACAGCAGTTTGCCCTCTGTCTGCACTGGTCTTAGATAAGAGATTTGTCAGGGCCGATGTGTCTGGTTTGACCAGTGATGAGTCAGGAATGCAAGAGAGAGACTTGCTCTTAAATTCCAGTGTAGGAAAAATCTAAGACTGCAGAAGATCTCTGGGTTATCCAGAACAGCCATGCAAGGTCATATCAAGTTTCTCCCGAAAATTGACTTGATTTCTGTTTTTTGCTACTTTTTTTTAGAAGATGTTTCTAAATGCAACTTCTTCAATTGCACTCTGATCTACTTGTTCTCACTTTAACTTTGTTCTTCAGTTTAAAAGCTTTTCTCTTTCCCTTTTGCTCTTCTCCCTTGACTGCCATCGTGAGGTCATTTCCATTCTGTGATTGATTTCATATCTTTTTCTAAATTTCTCTCGTAAAATAAGTTCACCATTCCTCTATGGCTCCCATAGTCCTCCCATAGTCCACTRTGAAGTCATAGTCTCTCTCTGTGCCTGTTCTTACTTGAATTCAGGAAGAGCACCTGAACAATGATGTCACCGTCTGTCTGCCATGGAAACTTCTTCCTTAGTAAGTCCAAGGAAGGTTGTTTTTGCACTGACGTGAGGAGAAGCCAACATCAACCTGTATGGACAGGAGGAAAGTTGTGAGCAGACTATTTCAGGTAGAAAAAAATGAGTGAACTAAAAGTATGAGTAAGTCTGCAGAAGAGAATAATATGAACTAATATGTTTTAAATTGTTCTACTCTAAAACTGGAGAAGAATGTTCTTATCACTTATGTAAGATTTATGTCATAAAAAAATGAAAAAAATAGAATGGTGCTTGTAGCATATGAATATTTTTTCATGTTTTTATCTTGCATTATTTAAGATCCTGGTGAACCCCATGTTCCTGCTTTCTAGGTTTATTGTCTGAGTCCATCCAGAAATATGATTGAGGTGTATGATTGAGTTTTACAAAATCATGCAAGCAACGAATAARCTGATTGTGGAATTGTTCACCAGATATTGAAATGCAAGAACTAGGAAGCTCTCCATGCAATTGGGAAGAGATCAGTATAAAAATGGGCAGTGAGCTGCCAGAACAAGAGATTGCAGAGGCAGACAGTAACAGCAGAATCGAAATGACTAATTCATGGACATCAGGACAATAAGGCRATGCTTAGTGCAGGTGTAGCTGTAGTGTCGGTGTCTGTAGATGCTGAGATGCTGCAGGGTCAGGGGCTTCAGGGAGCAGCCCTCCCAGGAGCTCTGCCTAAATCCCACCCCACTGTCACTCTGAGGACCCACCTGCTTGGGCTCTTGGCCGGGCCCAGTAGAACATTTTTGATGTCCATGTGTTCTCAGGTCTGTTCTTTCTTCTTCAGATAGATTCTGTGTCTCATGGTAAATACCCTCATATCTTGTCTTGATATTAGTGTTGTACTCAGGAGACAAAATCACTTTTCCTGGACATGTTACACAAATGCATCGCTTTTTCCCACAGGTAATTTGTACTCTTCATCAACTCTAAATGAATCATACTTTCTTTCCTTCAGAGTTTTGTATAAGACTAACCTGTTTTGTATAAGACTATCTACTCCCTTTTCCTTTAATTTCTTCAGTTCTTCCACACTTCTGATAAATCCTTTTCTATTTTTCTATTTATCTATTCATCTCCATTGCAAGAATTCTTTCAAGACTTCTTGCACGCTGTTCCTCTAGATGTCTGWCCAATGGGTCAATGTGGCTTCATAGGCTTGGAAAAAAGGTGAGCAGTAGCTCTAACAGTGGGGGGAGATATAAGGATTTTGAGTAGGTGCAACAGACCCTGCTACATTCCTTGCTCTAGGGCCAATGCCAGCCTTGTTGAAGCAGTGCTCATGCTCTCTTTAATGTTCTATGGCATGTGCTGTTTCTCCATCCATTCAAATTTTCTTCTAATCCCCACTTGATCAAATGAGATCTGCAACAGCTAAGTGGTATTAGAAAAAATTAGGCCATCAATTGGTTATTGGCCTGGAATGGAGTTTGTATTCTCTCATCTCTGCCCTCGGGGCGTCTCAGCACGTTCTGTGGCTGATCCTTTGTGAACATGAGAGGGCTGGGTTGTAGGTGCTAAAAGATGACTGTGGATACTGACTGAGATCTCTTGGAGAAAATAGTTTCCTGCCTCACAGTAAACTAGAAATAGTGCCTAGATGTTTGTGAATACCCTGCTATTTATTATCTGCTGCTCTCTGCTTGTTCTGCTATCCCACTATCTACTAGCTGCTATTTTTATGGTTCTTTTAGTCAAGGTGCTTTTGAAAAAAAATATCTCCCAGGCTTCTTTTATGTATAGAGCTGCCACATCTGTGTATGGAAGCCTTTAAAGAAGGAAGTAGCACCGGTTCTTTAATGTTGGTGAATTTTACTGAGAGAGAAGTAAAGTTCCCTTATTTGCATTGTAAGAAAGATCAGAGTGCCCTCTGGAAACCCTGTTTGTTATGTGCACTGCACTGGATGGTGCCTTCTCTCCAGCATGCTCTGAGAATCAGAAATCTATTCCCAATTTTTACTGAATAGCTGAGGGGTCTTTTCGGTTTTTGTTTGTTGTTGTTCCAGCTTGCTGGAATTACTGTCTTTTGCATATGCTTCCTAATTTCCTTCATTAATCTCYTTTTTTCAAAGAAAATAGATTCTAATTGTGTATTTTTGTTACATGCTCGATCAGGCAACCATGTTTTTGAGCAGGCCGAGTTATAGAATCAGAATTACGGAAGAGCTGAGTTGGGAAGGCGACTCTGGAGATTGTCTAGCCCGACCCCACACTCTGCCCCAAGCAGGGGCTATCGGAGCAGGTTACTCAGGACTCTGTCTAGGTGACTTTTGAGTAACTCAATAGATGGAGACTCCACAACCTCTCTGGGCAACCTTTTCCRGTTTTCAATAACCCTTCAATAGTTTATATTCTATATAATCAATTAATTTGTGTACATAAACAATTATATATAATCAATTAAGTAACCCAAACTTTTTAGTAATAAATGCCAACCCTTTTGGGTATGTGCAGTAAAGAAAGCAAGTCAGTGAGGCACCTGAAATGACTAGCTGGTTGTGGAAACCTTGTGGAAGAGAGCATGGGAAGGACTGAATTTTCTTATTTCAAGTCACTCTATTGCATTTGCAATAGAGTGATATCCTGTATTGCAGGTGTTTGCCTTCTTGCCTCCTCACTGCCTTAACATGTTATATTAGATTTGGTGCACTAAAGAGCTAACTTAAATCAGCTTCTAAAGTWGCTGCAAATAGTGTGAGTCACTGACAGACTTTTTTTCCCAATGACATTGTGCTTTGAGTCAACGCCTCGTGCTGGGAATTGGGAAGAGCCATGTCTGTACTGTGCACACTCAGCTTCCAAAGGAAGTGGTTGGGGTGTCACACCTAACTGCATCTGAAATGAAAAAGTGCCCCGAACAAATAAAGAGTAGAGGCTCTACGCTTGGCCAAGAAGTGGCTGGAGCTCGATGAATCATGGAATCACAGAATGGTTGAGGTTGGAAGGGACCTCTAGAGATCATCTAGTCCAATCCCCCTGCTCCAGCAGGGACACGYACAGCACGGGGCACAGGGCGGCATCCAGGTGGGTTTGGAGACCTCCAGAGAAGGAGACTTCACAGCCTCCCTGGGCAGCCTGTKCCRSKGCTCTGKCACCCTCACAAGAAAGAAGTTCCTCCTCGCATGGAGATGGAACTTCCTGTGTTTCAACTTGTACCCATTGCCCTTTGTCCTGTCACTGGCCACCACTGAGAAGAGTTTGGCCCCTTCCT
>NW_020455492.1:325596-330319 GCF_003342845.1 Nothoprocta perdicaria | reverse complement strand
TGACCTGCTGGCAACACCCCTCCTATGGCCTCTCTGTCCTGTCCTGTCACAGTTGCTGAGTCCCAGCCTTTACATGACATGGAGGGTGACACTCCTCAAACTGATGAATTGTTTATTTTTTGCTCGCTTTTGGTTGCTAGATTGACATTACAGACCATATTCTCAGGCTGCTGGACATCCTTTGTAAATTGCTTTGAGATGCTTTAGCATGATAAGGTGATGTAAAAATTGAAATCATTATTACTATCTCCTCCACCAGGGGAATAGGACAGCTGGCATCGATCTGTTAGAGCCTGATTTCCATATTTTGGTATTGCATTAACCTCTGGTTTATGACTTCAAAGAAAGTTTTCTCAATCAAAAGGTCATCCTCCATTGCATGAAGGAGTGCTTGAGAATCATGGAAGGGCAGAAAATGTACACACACYGCTAGTTTTTATCTGACCAATAAATCTTGCCTTTTTAAGTGTGATATCCCAGTGTTTTGTATTTGCATCATACAGGATTCCACCAACCACTTTAAAGAATTGACCTGGTTATGAGTGATTGCTAGTAGTTAGTGAAGGGGATGCAACTGACTGCTGCGTTTGGAGCAAATACCTCTTTAAATCATTGGCATTTCATTTTTGTTAAATTCTTTACCTGAAATAATGTTGAAAATTCTTTATCTATATAGCTGTATTGCAAGGAAAGGAATTGAATAAGGGTCTTACCTTGCTGTGTGGAGCAGTATTTTCTGATGAGCTAAATTGCACCATTCATCCAAAAGCCACAGTAATGGCACAGAAGCTGCTGTGTTGCAGAGGGAGTAACTGGTCCTCGCTCTCCTGTTCTGGAGTCTGAATACAGCTTGAGAAATCAAAGAAGAGACTTTTAATAATTAAACAACCCAGAGTGAATACAAGAGGAGCTAAAATAATGAGTGTATTGAAAAAGACCCAAACGGAGTTCCATTTTCCCAGGCAATATCCGTGTAGTTCCCGTATGTTTCGCCAGTATTCACAGAATCACAGAATGGTTGAGGTTGGAAGGGACCTCTAGAGATCATCTAGTCCAACCCCCCTGCTCCAGCAGGGACACSYASAGCACGGGGCACAGGGCGGCATCCAGGCGGGTTTGGAGACCTCCAGAGAAGGAGACTCCACAGCCTCCCTGGGCAGCCTGTGCCAGGGCTCTGWCACCCTCACAAGAAAGAAGTTCTTCTTCACATGCAGATGGAACTGCCTGGGTTTCAGCTTACACCYTTGCCCCTTGTCCTGTTACTGGCCACTACTGAGAAGAGCTTGACCCCTGCCTCCCTACATTCACCCTTAARGTACTTAGACATATTGATCAGATCCCCTCTCAGCCTTCTCTTTTCTAGGCTAAACARGCCCAACTCACTCAGTCTTTCTTCGTACGAGAGATGTTCCAGTCCCTTAATCATCTTTGTTGCCCTCCACTGGACCCTCTCTAGAAGCTCCATGTCCCTCTAGAAGCTCCATGTCCCTCTTGTCCYGGGGAGCCCAGAACTGCCCCCAGCACTCCAGGTGCGGCCTCCCCGGAGCTGAGGAGAGGGGCAGGATCCCCTCCCTTGACCTGCTCGCCTCCACTGACCAATATGTTATTGTTCAGGGCACCTTTGGATGAGCATGTGGATACTGCAAGGCTGAATGGAGGGCCCCAGGACACGCCTCCCTGTACTGACCTAAACACCTCTGAAGGCCAGAGAAAAAAGTGTTGTTTTTCTCCCTGCCATACAACTCTTGTTCACGTTATAGTTCTCTGCTTGGTCCACACATTTCCTTGGTGTTGGCTCAGCCAATGTATTGCCTTCCTGCTCCAATGTATTGCCTTCCTCCTTCTTGCTTCTAGCATGGAGGTGCTCAAGTGATGGAGTCAGAGTTCCACCTGCAGCAGCAGGGCACTTCTTTGGATTGATTTTTTAACATGTCTTCTTCAATGTCTATGGGAACAAAGCTCAATATTCTCCTAATGGAAAAGATAAGTGATAAACTGGGAGTGACTGCCTGGAAAGATTTTTGGCTCTTTAAGAAAAAGTTGGGCAAACATCTTTCTTCACAAATGGATTAGATAAAAATCTTCCTASCTAGGGCCACAGAAGGCAAATATGGCCTTTTATTTCTGTGCTTCTGTGATAGATTACTATTTAGAAGGACTTGGAAGGCTTTTTCACAGAGTCCTCCTGAGAAATCTCATCCTCAAAATACCTAAAATTGATTAAATTGGTCACATTCACTGGTAGTTTCTGGAGAGTTGTTTAAATGATGAAAATTGATGTGAAGACCAATTTCAGACCCCTGGGCCAATAGCCGACTTATGAGTGAATTCTACCTGTGGGAGACCAGGTGCCATTCAAGAAGGGCATATGCCCTGTTTATCTACCAGCCAGTGGCACAGGACATGCCTAAATGGCTCACAGACCTCCAAAACAAAATGTAACTGTGACAGAAAAAGTAAAACATGTAGCTTTGCTTGTATCTTTGAAGGTAAGAAGGTATCTAGCTGGTAGCAGGATATCCTCTCAGACTGAAGTGTTTCAAAGATTTATTTCAAAGCTTTGGGTTTTTTTTGTTTTTTTTTCTATGTCAGATCAGCCCATCAGAGGGAGAGTATTGCATTAATGGAGACCCTTGAGTGATTTTTCCTTTTKGACTTTTTGCACCTAGGCCGAGCGTTGCTGAGGCTCACTGACAAAAAGCTTGAACGAATGGGCATTGCCCAGGAGAACCTGCGGCARCACATTCTGCAGCAAGTCCTTCAGCTGAAGGTGAGAGAAGAAGTGCGAAACCTCCAGTTGCTTACACAAGGTATGCAAAATAATTCTGATGTGGGCAGCTCTTGAGATCAGGTAGGAGAGGTTTGAGGGAGGACATAAAAGGTGCCTTGTCTTGTACCACAAGAAATGATGCGTGAATATGTCTCACAGATGCCACATCCAAATTGGAAACAAAACGTAAAATAGTGCATAAATAAAGAGATGTTCAGTTGCCTGATTTGCACGATAAGTAGCTTCCAACTTCAGCTTGATGGTAGCCTTGTTTAAATACCTCTCTGCTAAGATGAAAATAATTATGTAGAGAGGGCACTAACAGAGAATGTGCTGCCTTTACAGACATATATTTTACATTAATTGTTTACTTTCAGTGTTAAATAAAAGAGTAATTTCTGCAACCTATTTTATGGTAAGAGTTGTCAGTGGAAAAATCAGACTCTGCTTTTTTTGCAGGTGACTGATTCCTTTTCATGTTGCAGTATTTTTATTGCTTGAATAAGTTGTTTCTAATTTATGCTGGTAAGAAAGAGCAAAACTGGGCTCAATATGGGGATCCGGAGAAGGCAGGCAAGAAGGAGTGGCAGCAAAGTTTGTATATGTTTTCCAAATAAGGTTAAGACATTTATAATGACTTGAATTATTAATTCTCTATTAAAGCTTTTTAACTGCTGTGGTAACATAGAACAAAAGCAGTTGTTGTGATGGCACCGTAAAGCAACTTTTAGATATCTTCCAATGTCTATCTGCAGTGATTTTGCCATGTTCAGCCTTGTTTGGTAGTCCAGCAAGATCACATAAACYACACACTTCAATGCTGTTTGATTCAGTGCCCATTATGTGTCACAGCTTATGAAAAAAACCAGGGTTCTTCAGTACATGCAGTATATTTTTAACAAAATGTCCTTCACACATGACATTATGTTCCTGATTAAGTGTTACTTACTCTGTTTTGGGAGAAACTCTCTGATTAGTTGAGTAAGCCGCATTTTATCTGAAAGAGCCTCTGTCTCAACTGAATTGTTCCTTCAGGCTTGGYTTCAGGGTGGATTCTGATGAGGACAGGGTGTAGCTTTAGGGCTCCTTCGTATCACCGGGATCTGAGAACATGACCTCACCTCATCTTCTGTCACATCCCAAAGCACGTGTTGCAGCTGCCTTTGCCGAGATGTGCAGAGCTCTGCCTTTTCTCTCCAGCCATTATCCCTTTTGACCCATATTAGCTTGCTTCTGTCCTCCCTTACACGTAGAATGTTATTTGAGAGTCGGACTAGTAAGATTTGGTTCACACCCAGCATGGAGTCAGGCCTGCTTACAGAACTTGGGACTAGATCAATATGGAACAATGAATATCCATGAGCTGTAAGTTTGGGTTAGCTGTTCTCYAGTTAATCCAGTTAGGTTTCTGCATATATTGTATTTGGTGTTGAGGACTAAGTATTTCCAGGCATTTTCTTTATTTTCTTCTTTGACTCGTCCCTGACTTGGATGCATCAGCTGGTTATGTGAGTTRTGAACAGTCAGGCCATTTCCAGGAATTCAGTCCAGCCCTTGAGATTTATTCCTCATCCATGCATTTGAGGATACAGATTTGGGTTATAGTAAGAGCATGAATAAACACATACTGAATTATGAAGGTCAGATTAGTGATGGATAGATATCTTCTGCCTTGTACAGATGTGCCTTTAATGAATCACAGCAYGGTTGAGGTTGGAAGGGACCTCTAGAGATCATCTAGTCCAACCCCCTGCTCCAGCAGGGACACCCAGAGCACGGGGCACAGGGCGGCATCCAGGCGGGTTTTGAAGACCTCCAGAGAAGGAGACTCCACAGCCTCCCTGGGCAGCCTGTGCCAGGCTTTGTCACCCTCACAGGAAAGAAGTTCTTCCTCATATGGAGATGGAACTTCCTGTGTTTCAACTTGTACCCATTGCCCCTTGTCCTGTCACT